>NC_134509.1:16323766-16644266 GCF_027942865.1 Odontesthes bonariensis
CGGTGGTGGAAAGCCGCCTGACGAATGATATTTCGCCAGAGTCCACCCCAGGGGCCGGCCGCAGAAGAGCTCGCACTCCTCATTCCCTCCCCCACATCAAATACACGACCCAAATGTCTGTCCCAGACCAGGCTGAGCTAGACAAGCTCCGTCAGAGGATCAATTTTACAGACCTGGATGAGGTAAAACACTGCTGTCTTTGCTCGAATTTTATTTCTTTTTGGTCACCTCAGTATTTTCTTAATCTGTCTCCCAGGATTCCTCAAATAGATGAGGTTGCTTTAACTGCCTCACTGATGGTGATGTGCCATCTCATCTCTGGAGTCCTGGTTGCCGACTGGCTCCGTACTCCGATTTCATTTTCTGTCAGAGCAGCTTTCGTGTTAGCAACACATTGTGGCGTTAACAATCTGATAGTGGGGTTTGTAACCAGTTTCTGACCTCACTGAATGTAAAATGGGTCTTTATAGTGACTGTACGGAGGTTTGCCACAACTGCGGGCAACGTAGAGCTTTGTGTTGGTAGAACTTTTTTTGCTTGCCACCACAAGCACAAACAAGCCTTGTGCAGGAGTAAAGCAATCTTAAAAAAGTGTAATCTCAATTCAGTTATCAGTGTCGGTGTAAAAAAACAAAAATCAGCTTACAAATGACAAGAAGGTATGGACATGCTACATGTTTTTTAAAAAATTCCATAGAAGGAAGGAGCAGTTTGGTTTTTCTTGGCTTTAAATGTCCTACATTGTGCATTTCTTGATGACACTTGTGAATATTTATTTTATATTTGTTGTGGGTTGTTTAAAAAAGGAGATATTGTACAGTACGTCACTACCAGCTTAATCAGCTGTTTTCACTCAGAAGAACAATTGTTCTTCTTTGGTAATTCACACAGACCAAACAGGGAGCTCAGCGTTGCATCAGTATGTGTTTACATGTGCCTCCTCTTCACTCACACACAGGACCCCACTGTGCAATAAGCCGCTTTCGGACAGACCGTTCTAAGAAAGTAGTTATCAGAACTACCCTCCTCGAATTTCGTTCTGATAACTGTCCTTCCCCAGCGGAACTGTTTCAGTCTGCATTCGCACATGAGTCGGGACCTGATAGGGACTGATGCGCCGCGCGCAGCCGTCTGCTTCAGTGACGTGTTAGCCGTTAGCCGTTTAGCGCTACATTCAAACACAAAACAAAACGGTAAAAGTAAGGAGAGTAGAAAAAACACCACCAAGAAGCTAATATGGAGAGCGGGGAGGCCACCGTGTCCGTGGTCTGCATGATGGTGATATTAATCATGGACAATCACATCAGGCGTCTAATATCGAGGCTGGAAAAGCTCACAGAGAGAGTCAGGAGACGATACTTTTTCATTTCATGAAGGAACAAAGGAGAGCAGAGCGCTGCAGACAAATGAGACCAGTGTAAGTTTAACTTATTAAACACCCGCCTGTTCTGTCTGTGTTGTATGAGTAAACATTTCAGCCGTGATAGCATGACATGGGGCGTAGCTACCAACCACCACACACCTCCGTTAGATTAGTTCTATAAGAACTATGAAAAGACCCGACCTCGGAGAAGGAGCTAAATAGTTATAGGAACTAAGGGAGAAAGCCCCGAGTTCCTGTATGTCCGAACACGGGAGAAAACGGCCCCGCGGATTAAAAGGTTATTAGAACTGCCAAAGGTTCCTACAGTCCGAAAGCGGCTATAAAGGCACATCAGCCCGGTCTTGAACTTGTCAAAAGGACTAATGAGTCACAGCTCACCTGTAATGCAGTCATCCAAGTGTGTTTTGGACACAAGATATTAGAACAAATGTGCTTTTTAACAATAATAATAAAAAAACAATCCATCCTTGTTATGTGGACTTTAAATAGTGATTTGTTTCATCTTTTGTCTTCATTCTTTATCCAGAGGAGCATCGGGAGTGACTCCCAGGGGCGTGTCACAGCTGCCAACAACCAGCGGCAGTTAGCTGGGGAGAACAAGAAACCCTACAACTTCCTGCCTCTGCATGTAAACACTAACAAAAGCAAGGAGCTGCTTCATCCGTCTGCGTCTGCCCCGACCACCCCAGCTATCACAAAGGAAGCCAAGAAGCAGAGCCCAGGACGCAGGGATATGTTAACCCCTGTGCTTCCTACTAAAGATTCTCCAAGGCCCAGTCGTGGTGGCACAGAGAGAGGGCTCTCGGTAGAGAGAGAATATGGTCGAGGAGAGCGGAGAGTAGACAGCAGCCAGGTAAGGTTTTGGGGTTATCAAGTTCAAATAGTGCTGCTTGTAACCTCTTGATGTCATATTGTTTTGAGCATTCCAGCATCAAGACATAAAAAGCTGTTGAATTAAATATATATTGGATATTATTAGATGATAATTAGTGTAAAGGTTCTGAGGAGTAAAAACATCTGTGGCAAATTTCCCTCCATCAGTGTAAAATGACGAGTGGTTAAAAGGATAAAATACAAAATGATTCTGGTGCAGCGTAACTGGATTCTTTTTTATACACTTTTTCTATAGTTCAATGTAAGTACAGGTAGGGTTAAGGTAGTAAACAGCTTGACCAGCATTCCACTTTTTTTTTTACCTTTTATGAAGCTAAACATTGCATTTGAAGCACTGCATTTGGAGGCCAGTTGAGGGGCCAGGCGATGTCCAGCTCTCACAGGGACAATGACCAGAAGAGTGTTTTAGGTTGGCTGATGGAGGTGCAGAGATGAATCCCGGCACATATTATGAAATGTTTTCCTCGTAACTTTTAATGCCCGTGAAAAATGCTCATTTCACATTTCATTTTCTTCATGTGTACTGTACATGCAGCGTTATCCGTGCATCACCCCACTCCAGAATACTCCGAAAAAACAAAACTAGGATGAAAGTGAGGGAGAGCTGGTGCGGCCGAGACTAGGCTGTATTTAGGGCAATTTATAAATATGCCACCCTTGGTGCCCAGTGAATTTTGCGCCCAGCCCCCTTTCTGCCCTCGTGTAGCCGAGTCTGAGCCATCGCTACAGATGCTCACTTACCTTGTCTTATGTCTTCCTCTGTCTTAATGTCCCTTCTCAAACCCACACCCATACACCATCCCCCTCTCTTTGTACGGTCTCAGGTGGTGAGCAAACTGGTTCAGATTCGGGACTACATCAGTAAGGCCAGCTCCATGAGGGATGATCTGGTGGAAAAGAATGATGTGCCAGCCAACGTGGAGCGTCTCTCTCATCTTATTGAACACCTCAAGGAGCAGGAGAAGTCATATTTACGGTTCCTGCAAAAAATGCTCGTAAGTCTGTTGCATTTTTAAAAATGTCGTTTGCTTCACAAATATCGATGTTGAACCTTCTTTTCTGCTTTTTACGTGCCATCGGGCAAAGTGGTCTGATTTCAAGGAAATGTGTGTTGTGTGAACGATGCATCTTGGTTAATTTATAAGTGAAATGCAGCCGGTCTGTGATGTTGTCTGGTAGCCTACTATCCATACATATTTAATTGCTGTTTTACCCTGTGGCCTGAAACACTTCAGTAGATGGGTCATGTTCCTGTTATCAATTTTAGATGGGACACGCCACCTTTTTGTGACAGTTTTTTTTTTTCCTTCCCCCATTTGAAGTATTTCTCTATTTAAAAAAAAATCTGAACCGTAAATCAATATTCAGAAACATTTTTTCTTGACTGTAGCCTTCATTGGGTGATGCATACAGACATTTCCACCTACTTCTGTGATAGACTACATGTGTTTTGTGGTACTCTGTCCTACTTGTCTCTCTTTATGTGAATGGCTGTTTGCTCTACTATTTCAAAAAGGCACGAGAGAGTGACGAGGGTGATATGGGAACCCTGGACTCTGCAGTTGGCTCAGGTTCACTGGCAGAGAGCACTTCTCTTAACATTGAGTTTCAGTCTACGGATGCTTCAAACGCCACAGTGAGTGTATTTCTTTTTCATAAAACTGGCAGCCTCTCTTATGCTGTAACTACCCTTTGTTATTTTTCACGTAATCAGTAAAATATCTCCTCGGTACAAACTTTGAATTCTGAGATGAAGAAAAAGGCACCAACCAACGTGTCTCTCTTTTGCCTCTTTTCTATCACTCTAAAGTCGTCTCACTAGCGTATAGTACCTGACAATGCATTCCTGCCAGGCAGCAATGCATTACTGCTGATGTGGGTTTTGGTTGGCTCCATGTTTGCACTGATGATATGGGTGTGAATCTGTAGGGTGGTAGGCCAGAGGCTGTGCGTGCTGACCAGAGGGAAGAACTGGAGAATCTGCGTAAGCAGCATGAACTGCTGAAGAAGATGCTAGAGCAGCAGGAGCAGCTCAGGGCCCTGCAGGGCCGACAAGAAGCTCTAATGGCCATGCAGCACAGTGCTGAACAGGCACTCGCTGTGATTGAAGACACTGGTGAGAACCACTCTTACACAGCGATAGTCACGTTCACAGGTGATGTGAGCTAGTTGTGTGTGGAGTTGAACCATTAACATCACTGTATAGTCCTGGAGGAAAAAGAAGCATGGCTTACTTTTCTTGCTGACAGAGACACATCACTGACAACTGAGTTTGAATGTGTTCATTATTTTAATTGCCAGGACAGATTTATTCAGAAAGTTATATTCATGTGTAGGTATTTTTAATTATACAAGTGCATTTTTCCATTGTAACATTTTTGCTGTGTTTAGTTGTCACAGAAACCACCGGCAGTGTTTCAGGCCTGAGCATCACATCAGAACTGAACGATGAGTTAAACGAGTTGATCCAACGGTTCCACAACCAGCTACATGATTCTCAGGTACAGTTCAAGCAACAACTGCGTTGCCAGATTTTCCTTGGATGAAATAATGATATAATCAAGAAAATGTTTAAACTGAGCTGTATCCTCACATAGTGCAGTTTTGAATAGTTATTAAAGATAATTAATTCTGCATTGCAAAGTTAATGTCATGATGTCAAGATATCTATTTTGTAGCCTTTGATGAGACTGTAGTCATGTCAATTCTTAAAAAATGTTTCTGGCAGACTAAAGCGGTGCCAGATAACCGGCGCCAGGCACAGAATCTTTCCCTCTCCAGAGAGGTGTGCTGGTCTAGGCCTTCCCAGGCCGTTGGTCCACCTCAACACCGGCCATTCCTTCACTCTGCGTCTGGCCCACACACTGGTCTAGACACTGGAGCAACAGTAGCAAGTGCCAAACTCACCAAACTACAAGAGCTCCAAGACAAAAAGCAAACCATGGACAAGATCCTACAAGAGTTGCATTCACTCAGAGACCAGACACTAAACAACAATTCATGTAAGAGTATTTTCAAACACCCTTTAGCGATCATTTTGTGGCTCTTATCTCCATAAAGTGTAATAAATTGCATGCGTGTCCTTTCAGGTCGTAGCTTGTCAGTACAGTGCAGTCCAAGTATGGGAGGATCTTCAGATTGTCCATCTGCTTTCTGCTCTAATGGGGCCTCTGCTTCCACTTCCTTTCAACCCTCACTCGCACAACAGCAGGACGGCTCCAATTCTGCCGACAAGTTAAGGTACGTACAGTAACACGCACACGCTGTTTGACTCGGTAGAATAAGCTGGTCAGATATCAGCCGCAGGGTGTTGTGTAGAGTGGGGTGGTGTAGTATTTCCTTGCAGTCAAAAAAGCTACGACATGGCCTCCTGTTGACTTGTTTCAGTTTTTGTGTTCTTGAATAAGACTCTCAACCTCCATCTTTTATGCAGCTGATTATTTTGTGTGTGTGTGTGTGACAGACTCCGTACTGACCTTTTTTAGAAGAGGTGAATTGGGAAAACATTCTGGTGTATACCATAAACTTTTAAACTTTTAAATAATTGAATCCTACATGCATTCGTGTGTCATTCGCCTAATCCCACAGGAAGCTAAAGGAGGTCCACAAGCGCTTGAATGAGCTGCGGGAGTTGGTTCAGTACTATGAGCAGACTTCTGATATGATGGTGGACGCAGTCAATGAAAATGTGAAAGATATCGATGATGGGGAGGAGGAAGATGAGACCGAGGATGGATCTATGTTTGAGGCCATGTTTGACTCTGAGCAGGAGAATCGCCAACCTGTTACTAACATCAGGTAAGTGAATTATAAATTGCGCGCGTGTGTTTGTACTTTTATGAAGAGAATAACCGTTTTAAGGGGATATAAAACCTACTGTAAAAATGGGTTAATTATACTAAAACACACTGATGGGAAATTAGTGTTTGTTTATGACTGGCTTCAGGTTGCAACGTGATGGCACTATGTTATGTTCTGTAATTCTCTTGCTTCCACGTTACAACAGCAACAGTCACTGCACCTTGTGTTCTTAGAAACCCGCAGCGCAGCGGGAACTGGGCAGACTTGAACAGCCTGACAAACGGCCGCAGTGTCAGGAGCAGCGCAACTAACAACCGGGAAGGCAGACTCAACACCGAGTGTGAGATCAACAACCGGGCAGCAGCCAACCTCCGCAGCCTCAACGTCACCGCAGCCATAGGTGACTCATGTGCAAACGGAAACAGACCACCTTTAAACCTGACAATACCATTCCACTGAAGTATTTATAGTGCAGAATTATATTCCCTGAAGTAAATCTAAATAGAATTAAATAGTTGATGGTTGAAAGATATTTCTTGAAGTACTACAGTTTTTAGGAGCAGATTTCTAAAAGTTATTAGTTAGAAAGTCCCATCATGTTAAAAACTAATTGCAGTTTGTTTTTATCGTTGCATACTTCGGTCAGCTGTGCTGTCGTTGTTAAATGGCAACATTAAAACTTTATCATCCACAATTACCCCCATGCTTTTCGAGGTATGAAAGAATATTAAATTGCTCTATTAGCTAGATCATTTATTTGATGCAAGAGGGCTGTGATTTCAGGAGCGCACGGTTGATTATTTATCACAAATTTTAACGATGTTTAATCTTTGATTTGATTTAGAGTGCCAGTACAATAGGGACCTTCCCTATAATCAGGTGAACGACGAAGACGATGAAGAGGATTGCATTGATAATGACGAAGGAGCGCACGCTGCGGTCCAAGAGAGTGCCTCTGAGTCCAGTCAAAGAAGCAGCCTCGGGAACGATGCAGGTTTTGCTCAGATGGTTCATCGCAAGACAGCGAAGCAAAAGCTGCGGCAGCTGCAGGAACTGGTGGCTATGGTACAGGTGGGGCTGACGACCAAATTGGTCACGATTTGTCTCGTGACACCTGAAAGTATTTTTACGGACGTGTTAACGAGGTCAACAGCTTTATTGGATTGTGACTTTAACAGCAGGGTTTTTTTTTTTTTTTTTTAGAGGCGTCTGTGTTCTTGAATTAAAAAGGACACTTTTCCTGGCAAATAAACCCAAAAACTGTCTGTCCGTTTCCAGAGCGATGACACAGATGGAACAACAGCAAACGAGGACGAAGCTTTACACCAACAGCCAAATAATATTAGAGCTTCTGTGCCTGGCTCATTGGGGGCTGGATCCAAACAGAGTCCTCGAGACCTCAGCCTCTCCAGCAAGGCCAGGTGTGTTTTCTTTTCTTTTTTTCTTTTTTGGTTTGTTTGATATATTTTTGAGTCCCTGCGTCTTTATTTAATTTTCACTATATAAAAGCTGTTCTGCTCATCTGACAGGGAGAAGCTCTACGAGGAGAAGCTGCGTCAGCAGAAGCAGGAGCTGAAACAGCTTCATGAGGAGCGCCAGAGACTCATTGAAATCCAAGGCAAGATCCAGGACCTGCAGTGGGCTTGCCCGGACCTTCAGGTACTTGACTCATGCATTCCCGTATACAGTTCTGTAGATATTGGGGAGACCAGCACAACTTTTGTTTTATATTTGTCTGCCAAAATGTTTCATTGTTACAGTTATATGATGATTATGGACCGAAATTTCCAACTGTCTGCTTTAATCTAACGTTCAGATTTAAATTGAAAAAGAAAGTTTTTTTTTCTTTTTCTTTTCTCTATGCTGAGTGTTGAATTGTTAGGTTTATAAAACGGTGTTTTATTTCCTTTGGTGTCCATCCAGTCATCTGTGTCCAGCAGCACAGTGAGTCAACAGGGTTTGCTGAGGAAGGCTCCAGTTGCAGTTTCCACTCCTGTTACTGTCCAGGCTTCTTCATCCCCTGGACCCAAAACCAACTTAGCAGTGCTCAAACCTACTGCTCCAGAGGCAGCCACCTCCTCAGTCACTGACAATGAGGTGACAGATTCCAGCTTTTAAGCCAATACACCCCTCTACCACTACCTCCACCTCTTCTCAAATATCCAAACAAACTACACTTTGCTGACTGAGCAGATCTGATTGCTGACGGTTTCGGTTCTTGTGCTGCCAACAGCTTTGGTCAGAAATGCGTCGCCGCCAGATTTTGCGGGAAGATCTGCGACAACGCAGAAAGCATCTGGAGTCATTGATGGCTGAACACCGGAGGCGTAGCGGCGTCAGTGACTCGCCCTGCCAGGTTGAAGACCAAGAAGACAATGCTACACTTTCACAGCCTTTCAGTCGAGACGAAAGGTAGCAGATGCATTGCTCCAATTCCCGTCTGATAAAAGTCCATTTTGAAACTGTTTTAAATTTGTATTTATTACTTGTTGCTCCTCTGTTTTCCAAGTAGAATGACAGAGCACTTGTCAGTTTGTAATATTTTTTAGGGTAGTCGTTGCTTATTGTTCCAACAGCTGAAAACATTTGGTCCCAACTTTTCTGTTTTGTTATCAGAACAATGGCCACCTGGGGTTCCAGTCCCTGCCACCTTGATGAAGAAGATGATGATGATGATGATGACGATGAAGAAGAAGAAGAGGATGAGTATCGCTCAGAGATGGGCGCAGAGGAGGAGGAAGAAGAGCGGGAAGTATGCACAGACAGCAGCTCTGATGATGACCTTCATCTCTATTCACCAAGCAGGAGCCAGTGTTCCTACAGTGGCAGGAAGAATCAAGGAAGGTCAGATCGAGTACCAAAGCAATGCTTGAGAAAAGCCTTACAGCACCGTCTCTATTACCTGTTTCTTCAATTCATATGCTTGTTTTCCGTGTGCATTTGTATCTCCAGTAATCTCAAGCCTCCAGCAGCCTTCTCAGGTGAGAGTGGTGGGCATCATCATAACAAAACCAAGGAGAAACAGCAGTTCAGAGGTTTGAACCAGTCTGCAAGTCAGCATGGAGGTATACGTCGCCAGGAGAACCTGCGCTGGGCCTCTGAGGTCTCCTTGACAGAGGGTCCACCTCCCTGGCAGGAACAAGTCGGCCAGCTACAAAGACAGTTGGACTTCAGTACGAGCATGTGTCAAACACTCCTGCAGGACCAGCAGGTTGGTACATTTCAAGTTCTCGTGATCTGATCAGATCACAAGTTGACAGTGTTAAAAATTGTTGTGAAGACACATTCGGATCAGATCAGGGAGGTGAGAGGAAGAGAAATTTATTGTTGTGCAGTTCGAGGCGCACACTGCCCGTGGAGATATATACAGGCAATAAAGTTGTCATTGTTTGCTGTGAGAAAATGTCCTTTTTCAGCAGAGACTAGTTCAGAGTAAAACAACTGTGCATAGTTTAAAATTTTGAGAAATAAGAGATTTAATGCTACTTCTTTACTTCTCTCATATAGTGTCTGAAACATAACTGAGCCCACTGAAATATTGCGAATCTGAATTGTGTCTGTGCCTGAATAATGTTACAGTTCAGTTCACTGAATGTTTTTTTGCGGTTTTAACATGAAGATCAGAAGACCCGCTGATATCTTGTGTGTTTCCCACCTTTCGTTGACTAAACTTTAACTGACAGTAAAAAAAAAAAAACAGCCAAATTTTTATATCTGTTGAATTTTTGTGTTGGGAGGAGTCTGTGCCATGAACTTATTGCATGTACTTATATTTTTATTTGTTGTTATTGGATTAGAAACAACAAAACACCTTAAATGTCCTCGCCAGCTGTCGTCTGGCTCTTTGTCCACTGAATTAGCTGCAGTGTGTCTGTATGATCATTAAGTAATGCGCAGAGAGGTACTGTCCTACACAGAAAGTCGTTAATGTAAAAGGGCCTGAGGAAAAAAGCCTCAAAATTGGTAAATAACTAGTAGTCTTCTGTTCATAATCAGGATTGATTCAAACTGTTAGAGGAAAGGGGACCGATGTAATGTGTGTGGGAGAGAGAGAGAGTTAGTGAAGGAGAAAAGTGGAACAACGAGGCTACTATTTGCTTTGACTTGTGACTGCAGTTGGACCAGGAAAAGGTTCAACTGGAGGCAGCGCTACAATTGAATGTTAATTTACTGTAGATGGCTTTTTTTAGTTGAGTAAAAAGTGGGGGAAGTGAGATCTGATTACGGGTGTGTGCTAGAACATTTTAAGGCTAGGTGTGAACAGATTTACTGAGAGCTGTCTACTTGTAATCAGATAATGGGATGCATAAAAGTGCCGGGCTGGGTTCACCTTCATTAAGTGTTTTGGTTTTTCCCCTTTTGCTTTATCTCAGAAAAAAAAAAACCTTTGTCAGCCGATGAGAACAATTGTTTTTGTCTACTTTCACAGACACTATCCTACATGTTGCAAACTCTTCTGACGGGTCAGTACAGCATGTTGCCCAACAACTTGTCATCACCACAGGTCCACCTGGTTATGCATCAGCTAAACCAGTGCTATACCCAGCTGGCTTGGCAGCAGAACAATGTACAGAGGTGAAACCAATGGCATACTCTCTCAAGTTCTATCAGATGGAACCATATTTTGAAATTTCCTACAATCCAACACTTTTCTTTCAGACTAAAGCAGGTCCTGAATGACCTAATTCGCCAGCAGCAGCAGCAGCAGCAGCAGCAGCCGCTGCCGTCCTCCTCAGCAGCAGGTTGGCAGACACAGAAGCAGAGCTCAGCACAGGAATCCAGCTCTGGTCCCTCAGCCTCTCCTGGCGTCTTCCCCTTCTCCTCCAGCCTTCACCCTTCAGCCAACAACATGCCATCTTCTGCCTTATCCCCATTTCCTCCCAGTATGATATGCATTCTTGATCGCTCTTGGTTTCTTTTGGCTCAGAAATTCTCTTTTGTTTATAACGTACAAAAACAGGAAATAATTCCTTATGCAGTGTGTTAGGATCCTTTGGCTCAATGTCTACAAACATATCCTTGCATTTATGGCGATTGTTGCATGATATATAAAAGAATGATCTTTTTTTTTTTTTTTCATTTTATCATTGCATTCTTGTGGTTTATTTGCTTGTACACATGCTCCTTGTTATTTACAGTTATTCACTTCAACTTTAAATGCACTTAGATGACTTAATTGTACAGAACTGAAATATTTGAAGTACCTCTGCTATGACTTCACTACTTTTTGTGAAGCAGTTACCTTAAGCTAATTAACCTGTTTTTATTCCATTCTGAAGGCTTCAACTTGTATCCACCATTCCCTGCTGCCACGGCTGACTTTCCTCAAGGTGCAGTTGGCCCAGCTACTCCTGAACATCAGAAGCTGCAGCTGGACCCCAACACGTCGATTAAAACGGAGTATATGAGTTTCCCACCGCCACTGCAGCGCTCTCCTCTTAACACGGCTACAGAAAGGAGGTATGTCAGTTATATTTGCCTGTGAATTCATTAGTATTATTTGTGTAGCATTTTTATCTACATTGTTATTTTCCTCTTTACTCCATCAGACCGGCCGGCCGACTTAACACCTCCTACACAAACAATATAGCGAGAAAAAACCTGTCAAAATCAGAGCCGCAAGACTCTCCGTCTTCCTCCCCCACTTTTGCCAAACGCCACTCACAACCACAGCGGTTTGACAAGGCATCGCAAGAAAGCTTAAGCAGTATGCCAGATACCGTTGATCCCAATACAGTCACAAAGACTTTTAAGGCTGGGCACAAGGCCTCCGCACACGCCAACCTGGCCTCTCGGAGCAAGACTCCTAAGAACCGACGTAGGAGAGGCAAAGCGCACAGCAAGAACAGTGAAGGTAAAGAAAATGCAATCAACACCCAGCTGACAAGCTCCTCATGGAGTTTTAAATGTTTTTGGTGCCCTGTAACTAAACTTGTGACTAATTGAGATGAATAGCAGAACTGTTTATCTGGTCTTTTCCCTCTTCAGACCACGAGAGCGACAGTGTCAGCAGCACTGCTCCGTCTCATCACAGGGATCAGCATCAGAGTCTGTTGGACAAACGGATTAAGGAGAAACTGGAGAGCAAGACTAAGTTTGGGAACAAACGGAATGACCTCTCCTCTGGTATGGCTCATGCAACCTGTTATAAAATTTATGTGCACACCCTTTCCATTCTTCAGTCTGTATGTGTGTCTGTTTTTTTTTAACTTTCTGTCTGTATACACATTTATTATCCGTATTACATGTTGTTTATTTATTTTTCTCATCATTTTAAGACCACGTGTTTCTTTCGCCTGTACATATCCTATATATATATATATATATATATATATATATATATTTTTTTTTTTACATGACCACTGGTTTGATTTAAAATTTACTTTTGATGTATCTCACTCACAGCCTATGCTTGGAGAACACCTTTCCTCACTAACAGAATTGCATGCACAGAAGCACCAGGTAAACTGGCCATGCACATTTTAACATTGTTTGGTTTTCATCCCACCTAACCATCACACATGACCTTAATTTAGTTCAACCCAAACCGAGACTTTCAAAGTTGTGCTTAACTAAAAAAAAAAAGAAGGAAAAAAAAGAAAGTTGCCTTTAGTTTAGAAAAGCCGGCCAGATCTCATGATGTCAAATCTTTGAATTATAGATGCAAGCAGTGACTTCTCACTGTTCGAAGCCCTGAGGGAGACCATTTACTCTGAGGTGGCTACTTTGATATCCCAGAATGAATCCCGGCCACATTTTCTCATTGAGCTCTTCCATGAGCTGCAGCTGCTCAACACAGACTACTTACGTCAACGAGCGCTCTATTCCCTGCAGGTATGTAAACAAACACTTTCAAATGACAGTCTGTGTAACTGTTCCACTGCTGTTTCCATCTAAAAAAAATATCCATGTAAATTTCTTTACTTACTTGCCCGTAAGGAGAGTGGTGGGTGAGCCCGGGTTGAAATCTTGAACTGAATATCGGGATACAAACTTGGTTACATTTTAAACCTTTAACATTTTAGAAGTCCTATTCAATTAGATTATTTTGCTTTTCTTGTTAAGGTTTAACAGTTTAATTACATGTAATTGTAGTTTAGGAAAGGATTGTTTTGAGCAGACAGCCCTAATGCACATAGGGCTGAGGGAGTCTTAGACTGAAATTAGAATCAGTATCGCGCTCATCTGAAAATGAACTGAGATAAAGAGACTTCAGACCACAGCTGTTACACCTCCATCCTGTGTGTCCCACAGGACATAGTGACCAGCCACCTGGCAGTGAGGAGCACAGCTGAGGACCAGCTGCCCCCTCTTGGTCCTGCTGTGTGGACTGCAGGCTCTCAGTCAGAGCTCACCCCCAGCCAGAGTCTGTCTACTAGCGATGAGGTAAGATTGCTTCCCAGCCTGCCATTGTCCCACTTTTAACAACTGTTTTTATTTTATTTTCACGGGAATTGTGTCCCCTCAGTCGGTTCTAAAGTCTTTTCCATGGTCCTTTAAGCCCTTTTTCCCCCTGCATTTATATATATCTTTCATTAGATTATCTTTCAGCTGGTTTCCTTTCATCTGCCCTCATCTTGTCATCCAACCATCTTTCTTTACTTTCTGATGTTCAGTTTCAGTCCTTCCTCTCCATATTCTTTGAGATTAACATGACTGCAAAGCTTTACAAGCCTGTCTGTAAAAGAAAAGAGAAACAAAAGTAGACCCTCATCTATCTATGTCCATTTTAACAGATGAGACGTGTTTGCTCTGCCCTGAGATCCCTAGAGTTGTACATATTAGGAGCCAGGTCTATTGTCTGTGTTGTCTTTGTTCAAGAAAGATGGATGAAATGTCTTATTTTTTCAAGCGTGAAAAATGTCTGGGGAAGGCACTATCACAGTGCTTAATATGTTCTCTACATCTCTCTTGCTTCTCTGGATACTTTCAGTGGATTTATGGGGGTTTGAAAAGTGGATCTGTGTTAGCTCATCTATTCTTTTACAATCAGGTCAGTCAGGTGTGAACATAAGATGTGTGGACCTAGAAAAAGAATAAATAAATTGCTCATCTTTTCCAGGAGGTGATAGAGAAGAACTTGAGACACGCACAGGATGCAACCAAGAGGAGGGATGCTGCAGAATCTGTGGATAATGACAGCAACATGTCAACCTCGTCCAACCTGGAACCTTTTGCTAATGATGACCTAGGTATAGTTATGTCTGTGTTAACCTTTTGACTCTGAAAACTAAAGCTGCTGAAATGCTTTGCTGGCTGCCCTGATCACCAGAACATGCTGTGCTTTCATCCCCCTGTTTTCAGCAAGGCTTGGTAAACCAACCAGTTTACACCTTAGGATTAATATCACTTGGCCAAAAGTAAAGATTGCTGCAGTTAAATTGTGGACTTGCATTCTAATATATTAAAATGTGATGCTGGCTTACATGGTTTGGTCCTGTAGTGTAAACCTGGTTGGAGATGGTTTAATGTCCATTACATTCTTTTTGTTTTATTTCTTTCTTTATTTCCTTTTTTTTTTTTTTTCCTTTTGCTTTATTGATTTTGAACTTTACATATCCCCTTTGTGTCTCTCCTTGCTCTCCTCTCTATGTCGCTACGACAGGCAACACGGTGATTCATTTAGACAAAGCTCTGGCAAGAATTAGGGAGTATGAGCGCATGAAGCTTAAAGCTGAGTTTAACCCCTGCGACACCAGCACTGCAGGTGTGGGCAGTTCTGAAGTCTCAAACGCTGAACGTCCCTCTGCTAACCCTGCCGAACCAGTGGAAGGTATCCGATCTCATGACGCTGCTTGTGTGCAAAGACCCCGTTGTAGCATGGTGGTGGTCTTTCATTTGACTGTTCAAAAATCAGCAAGAGAATTTCTATTTAAAATGACGTTATTTATTAGCAGGTGGGGCAGCTGGCGATGTGCACTGCCCTCAGATCGACACCCAGCAGTTGGATCGTCAGATCAAAGCCATCATGACAGAAGTCATTCCCTTCCTTAAGGTAAGATGACGAACAGAGCCGTAGAAAAGCCTGAACTTAACACCAGCAGAGGCTCTGCTAGAATTTAGTAAGATATTCATTTCTTATGTTTGAATTGAAAAGTTTATTGGTTATGTATTGGTGGTCACTATTGAAAATATATATTTATCAATCACTTGAATGATGATTGTTTGCCTTGACTTTTTTTTTTTTTTTTTTTTTATCAGGAGAACATGGATGAGGTGTGTTCACATCAGTTGCTGACGTCTGTGCGGCGCATGGTCCTCGCTCTCACCCAGCAGAATGACGAGAGTAAGGAGTTTGTTCGCTTTTTCCACAGGCAGCTGGGAGGCATACTGCAGGTAGGACCTGTGCCAGATTCCTCAGATACCCCAGACTGATTTTAGAAACACTCTCTCTGACGTTTTACTCGTTATTTTTGGTCCAGGACTCTCTTAGTAAATTTGTGGGCTGTACTCTGAAGGACTGCGGGGAGGACCTACTGGTTGAGATTTCAGAGATCCTCTTCAATGAACTGGCGTTCTTTAAGCTCATGCAGGATTTGGACAACAGCAACGGCATCACCCTGGCAACAAAACAAAAAAATAAGAAAAGGGCCGAACAACCCGTTAAAGCAACACACAGTCCTGAGGTAAGTCATTTCCATTTCTGTCTTTTTCTTTTACAAATATTTAAAATTAAGATCGGATGAGACTAATCTGACTTTCGTTTTTAATATATTCTTGGATTTAGGAGACTGCAGTTGGCGGTACAGATAAACCAGCTTCTCTAGCGTGTGGTGATGAAGACAAGGTAAGTCATTTTTACAGTAATACACACATCTTTCGTGCCACTTAAAAAAAAAAAAAAAAAGCAGTGACATGTGCTGCAGTGATGTGTTCTGTTTCCTGAAGGACCGAGATGAGGCAGAGCAAGAAGCAGCCTCTGCTCTGCAGGAGCCTTACCTGCAGACGGAGACGAAGACCAACAGGAGCAGTGAAGCTTCAGACGCTGAAGAGGAGGATGAGGATGAAAGACATGGGGCGGGAGTGCCTTTGTCTATCAGTAAGTGGTGGGGGAAAAAGCTGTTTGTATCGTGTATATTACTGTATGATAATGAAAAGCTTTCATTTATTTATTTAACTGTTTATTTGAGTTGACATCATATAGACTGAAGTACACTTCAGAAACTAAATAAGTCATATTTGGCTTTGTTCACGTCCTAAGTGCTCTGATTGAAATTTGCCACAGTTAACGCTTGTTCACAAAATGTGTTCCCATCTGCCCGAGTGCTCCTACTTGATTTAGAAAAGTAATCGGAACGACCTCAAGTCAGCTGAAAAACTTTTGTAAAATCAAGGAAGTTGGAATTTTCCCATTTCTAAAGACTCATTGGTTGTTTTTGGTCTTCAGATAGTTGTTGCAGAGGTTTAAGCTCTGATGGGGATGATACTTCTGCTGCACCATTATCTTTCCATAAAGCCTTCATCGTCAGGGTGGAATTGCTTTGGTTCAAGCTTTCTTAATTAATTCTTGGTATTCTTCATCATACTTTGTATTCAACTGATCATATTACAGCAAAGAATTGTACATCACAATGTACCACTCCCCTTGAGACTTTGAGTCTAGAATAATAATTTGACTTCTGACATTTTCATTTGGTTCGGATGCCAAATGCACTGATGTCCCAATGCTACTTAAGATGTCTAGTTTGTGGTTATTGCAAACGTTGACCTTTTATCTGAATCTTTTTGTTGTTGCTTGTCAGGTCTTTCCAAAGCAGAGACTCGGGCCCTGACAAACTACGGCAGTGGAGAGGATGAGAATGATGAGGAGGAAATAGAGGAGTTTGAAGCTGGGCCTGTAGATGTTCAGACATCCTTGCAGTTTTCTTGTGAGGGGCAGGTGGAGCAGGAGGTCAGTGCCATGGTCAGCCAACTGTCATACCCAACACTATTCAACGCCTTCTTTGTTGTCTGATCCACGTAATTGTGCTTTGTTCCAGGGCACAACCGAAATCCAGGAGACGAAACGAGAACAGAAGAGTTCAGAGAGCGATGATGGTGAGGCCCACTGGATGTATTCAGTTGAAACTTGCCAACAATCTTAGTTTCCTACTTGCTTTTGTGGGATTAAATATAATCTACGACTCTTCTCGTCCCTTTATTTTAAATTATTCTTTTTAAAAAAAATTATGCAGAGATCAGCAAGTCAACTGAGGCTCTAGACTCCACAGTGGAGGAGCACACTGTGGTGGAGTGTCAGAGCCCTGAGGAGCAGAGTGAAGCTGGGGCAGCTGCTGCCACAGAGGGGGATTCTGCGCTCTCCCAGGGCCAGGATGCCCCCAAGGAGCCAACAGTCACCAGTAGCCCTGACACAGACTCGCCCGTCCTCATCAATGTAGATGTAAGAGCATGTGTACTACTGCTAGTCTCGTTTAACTTTTTCAGGATGTTTGTGCTCATTCGATCGTTGATGTCTGTTCTGATTTATTTATTTACTTTTTCACATAGGAGATGGGATCGGGTAACACAAGCCAAAAGTCCGACGAGGAAGACTTTGTCAAGGTGGACGACCTGCCGCTGCAGCTTACAGTCATGTGTGAGGTGTGTAACAAGTTAAAGATGAGCTGTTGTTCATCTGCCGAAGTGAAGGGAAGATTCGTGGTAAAATCTCAGTGAAGAGGCCTGTGTCTCGTAACACTCTGGGCGTGTTCTGCATTATTAGGAGGAGCTTCAGAAGAGAATAGTGGAGGAGCAGCAGAATAACAACCTCTCTGTGGAGATCCTCAATGGGAACACTGAACTGCTGGCTGGGCTGGTGGGAAATGCGCAGGCACTGAAGGAACCAGGTACGGACGACAGTCCGCGTCAGTAAAGATTAGCTGCGTTTGCGGGGCTCCCAAACACCTTTGATAAGGAAAAGCCTTATGGGCCTGAGCAGCTGTTTTATCTGTACATAAACAGATGGTAACTTGATGTTTTCTTTTTCAGAGACCGTCCGGAATGTGTGAAGAAATATACTGATGTCCCATACTGCGGTTTGTAGGAACACAGTACTTCACTCAATCTGATCTGAATGATTGATTTCTAATCTGCTGCTTTAAAGGAGCAAAGTTACACATTTGTTGTCACAAATTAGCTGTGACGGTCAGATGCTTACGACTCCTACACAATGTTAACACTTAGGTTTATTTTATTCTTGAATGTTAAATGTGAATTTTTTTTTTTAAATCTTTGGGTTTCTCTCTCGCTGCTGATCAACAGTTAAGCCTGTGTTTGAACTTTTGTGCTGCAACCCATGTTCAGTTTTGGCCTTTGGCCTCTTCTTGGTTCTGGGATCAGTTTGACACTTTTTTTTCCTGTTTTAGTAGTCTTATGCTGGCCTTACAGTTGTACAGCCCATCTTTTCTGCACTGGATTCCTAATTATACCGACATTACAAGATGAAAGTTTAGCCATAGCTGTTAATTGTTTCTCCTCCTTACACTAACCTTCAAAATGTATCCCTCAAAAACATCTTTCTACTCAGTTCTCTTGTTAATGGTTAGTCCCTTATAATTTGAATATAAATAAAATGTTGATTACATGTTGCTTTACTAATGCTGTAGTGAAACATGCAGCACCTACACCACATCACTGCTACTTTAAGCTTTCCATGAGACTGGTATAAGCCTTCTGATTTTTACAGGAAACGTGTGAATATACAGAGGTAACATGGTATTGTTCCTCAGCCCAGTGCTCAAACTGTTACAATTTTCTGAGTCTTAATACCACACCAAAAAAAAAAAAAAAAAAAGACTCGTCACAAAGATTGAAATGAGAAAAACAACAAGTGAAGTATGAACTCTGGGAATTATTTCATTTGATCTCTTCCTTTTTAAAAAGTGAAAAAAGGAAGAGATCAGTGCTGTGTGTTAGTGTCAGCTGACAGTAACCGTTACACGATCATTTTGATAATCTTGATCTGGGTATCAGAAATTAGATCAAAACATTAGGTTTATTTTCTCAGACATTTAACCCTCAATAGCCTCTTGCAAATAATACAGATATAATTACAGTAAAGGGAAAACGATTACAGGTCTGCTTCACTTTGGTGCCAGTTTCCCTTGTATCAGAAAAAAGTAGGATTTAGTTTCCTCAAAGTATAAAGTGTCTCTTAAGTCTGCAAACAAAATTACAATGACAGTGTTCGAAATATTGGTTCAGGTCTTAAGGTGCTGTGCCAACACATAAAAGCTTTGAGTTAAGATCAGTCGAGGTTTCCATGCAGATAAGCACATTCGAACTGATCAGGGTTCAGTGGGGACGGGGAAAATCACCAGGGCATGCATGGGTCTGGGCACTCCCGGATATACGACTCCAATTTCCCTTCAGAGACTTGCATCAGTGTTGTGTAAGTGGTCAACTGGAAAGACATTAACAAAGACATTTTTAATGAAATAAACACACTGACTTTAACCAGCTTTCAATGGCCAAAACTGCAGTAAAAGGCTCACCTTGTTCAACATTGGTTTGGTTGAGAGCACATCATACAGTGTATTCAGTGAAATATTCTGAAAGACAAATCATACGATCAAAATGGAGATTTCGCTGGTCAGACTTGGACTTCAAACCTTAAATCTCAAGAGTCGCCTGACGAAGCTGTAGTCAAGAGAGATTTAGTCCAGTTCTCAGTACTCACCGCCTGTGTGGTCTGGTTCATACACTTCATGCCAGGAGTCCTGCGATCATCCAGGAAAAAGGGCTCCTTCCAGTGATCGTAGTTTGTCTCCAGGACGTACCACCGGCCCAGTTTCACATCAATCCTGATGTACAACGAGTCAATCAAAACCCCAGTAATGTGACCCACAGCGACACAAAGCAACCTATTGTGAAACTGTTAAGTCGGGTGATCCGACACAAAAGATGTTGTCAGCTCCAAGTTGAGCAAGTGTCTCGAGATAAATATGTCACAGGAAACTTGTGATTTACTTCTTTCACCAACATTTAATTTTGATGGCGATTAAGGCTTTAAAAAAAAAAAGAAAAAAAGAAAGAAAAAAAAAAAAGCCAAAGTATACAGAATATCAAACATATGCACCTTTTTCCCCAGACTAAGAATTCTATATTCAGATTAAAAGCTCTAAAGGTGAGCTTCAGTACTTACTCCAATACATCAATACTGAGCAGCCTGGATCTGGTGATGATGCAGCCCTGCCCAGTTTGGTTTCCTCCGAGGATGAAGTAAGCTGGAGCAAGCAGCTTGGTCTGAGCCAGTAGGCTTTTGGCCTCCTCATAGCTGGTAGAAACAGGACATGTCTCAGTACAAGCATATAGTTTCTATGCACAAATGTTCAGTTTCGACTCAGTTCTCATTTTCCGCAAAGATTGAATTTTAACTTGTTGCATTAATCTTTTAATATCCCATTGTGTTTACTAAGCATTTTCCTCATCAGTATGTCCTGTGGAGATTTCAGTAGAAATAAATGTAAAATTTTTTTTTTTTTTAATCCAGTTTTACATAGATCCTTAAACATTAAATGTACTTTGTACCCAGCAACAGTTAAAGCCTTTTCTTATTTTGATTTATTTAATGTCAGCGCACAACAAACCCTGCATGAAATTTATTGCCAACAACAAAAAGGCACATCATTTTGCTCCAGTGCTGTTGCTCATCAGCGGCCAAAAACTACCCAGGTAATCTTTAAAATTCAATGAGGGGTACCTGTTTGCGTTCTCGAGGACCGATCGAGTGAGAAAGCTCATCCACATCCCATCTCTTTGTCCCAAGATCCACTCCAGGATCCCTGCAAGGACACACATTGGTGGCAAGAAGTCACAAAAAAACTCTTCATTGATAACGGATATGAGAGCTGAGGAAAAACGTTGACAAGTCACCAATGTATCCTCCGTCGAGGCTGAAGCGCTCATTCATAGTCAAAGTGAAGATTTTCTGGGAGAAAAAAAGAGAAGTAAAAACAAAAAAGGTCTTAATCTTACTTACATCCAAAAACTGCAGAGACTGATCGCTTTGGTAATGTTTAATCTTCTTTGCTTTTAACAATGTTTTTATGTTCACGGAGTCTCAAGTCCTGATACAAAATGACTTACAGGCTTGATGCCAGTGAGCATGCCAACATATCCGGCAAAGTTTGTAGACTTAAAGACTGTCTGGTTGTTTCTTCTGAAGTCCAGGTTGACAATTAAAGGCTTCAGCTTCTCACTGATGGTCCAAGACTTGTTTTTGATATCCCAGCTGGAAAGAAATAGAAGTTCTTATATCCATCTGCACCGAAACTTAAAATATTAAAAGTTTAGAAACATTGATGTTCTTACCCCATAAATAATCCAAAATCTAAATTTCTGCCATGAAGGAGGTTACCTGCAAGGGTGCAAAATACCAGAGCGTTTCAGTACTGGGCAACAGACTTTAGTCCCGACTAAACTACATTCTGCCCACTCACCTTTATTGTCTTCAGCAACAACTGATGTGCACACAGTGAACACCTCGTAGAAGATGTTGAACAAAACAACTTCACCTGCGTTATAAGAATGAAAGAAAGAAAACAGGTCAGTGCTTTTTTTTTCTTCTTAAATTTAAAATATAAAACAATCACTGGAGAGTGGATTATTCATATTTTTCAAATCCATTTATTTTAATCTTACCAAGAGGAACCCCTGAAACGGCTGCAATTCCTTTGATTTCGTCACCGAATGGGTTTGGTAGCGTGTCCACCATGAAAGGCTGGAGACCACAAAACAAATGGCAATCAGAAAAATCCTTGATGGGAATAAAATGCAGCACAGAGTCACTGACAGTTCAGAGGATGAAATGACACTCACCAGCGTGATGTCAACCAGCTCTGTCAGCCTTCCACTGGGCACAAAAGCGTCAGCCAAGTCTTTGATGGCTTGAATCATGTCAGCCAGCTGAAAAGAAGATCAATTATTGAGAGACTTCATATTTATTATCATCTTGAAGAACTTCCAAACACTCTTACGTCATTTTTTTTGTCTGTGATCACAGCCGTCCATCTCTTGCTGGGTGGCAAGTCGAGATCCACCGTGTACCAACCGACGGGTCCTCTCAAGCTGGGAAGAGAAGACGAGCTGTGAAAAATACTGACGCGTGTTGCTGCTGTGAATGAAGTACTCTCTTGGAGCTCTTAAGTGTAAACTGGGCTAATTAAATCTGGGCAGTGAATTGTGTTTTAATGTAAAAATAAGTCGATTAGAGCGCTGCCATGTTCTGCAACCCTATTTTAAGCTCATAAAACTGACGAAACTTGGGAGGGGGGTAAGCTTCATCTTAAAAAAGGAAGATGCACACATCTAACCCAACATATCTAAGGGGCTTCCAGCTGCAGAGTTTCACATTCTGGTGATTTACTGGGATAAAAGACTATGATGATCGTGTTGGGTTTTCAGAATTTAAAAAGGAAGTTGCAACTTCAACACTAGACGTTAACAAATCCGACATACTGATCTTTCAGGGAAGTGTGCCGGCAAAATAAGACATTCAATGAATAGATCTTAAACTTCCCCCAAACCTTTTAAATTATTTACACTGAAAGCATGAAATGCATGCTGCTGTGTGGGGCACGAGGGGCTACAATTAACTTGTATTTAAATGTTTATTGAGCACGATCTCTTTTGTTTCAACACTGAAGACAATGATGAGCTATGTGCCATAAGTTTTGAGTAGTTACAGAGAGACACGGCTGTTGGCTTGCTAAAGGCAAATGACCACTCGGTGAGAGATGTCTGCATGTTTTGGTTTTAAAAACAAACGAAAAACACCTTTGTGGGGCAGGTACACCATAGACCATTTCTAAAACATACATGAACCCACAAAAACACATATTACAACATAGTTACTGTCCATGAAGTGCAACCGATCAAAAAAGACGAACTTATTGCAATTGAAATGAAGTTCAAAGTTGACATTTACGAGGAGCAACTGTTAGCAGCAGAGCTCAGTTACAAGTGTTACAAAACACGAGTGACTCAGCTGACTGCACGCGCAGATTCTGTAAGAGTTTATCGGGATTCATGACACTTACGTGGGGCCATTCGGCGGATACATGCCTGACCGGCAGTCTTCTGTATACTGCAAATAAAAACAGACAATTTAATCTGTGAGGAAGCAGACAGTAGGAGACTTCAGGGTGAAAGCATCGGTGCAGTGAGACAACGCAGTTCAGCTTTGACAACAATAATGTTTTGAAGAGTAAAATGATAGGGCACACATGTCGCTTACCGGTGGCACAAACTGTGTCGATGTGACGGAGAACAAGGCGGCTAAGACGAGGAGGTCACGGCGGCCCATTTTGCAAGACTTCACCCAAACTACTGGCCAAGGTTTCCAGCGTTATTATGGCTTTAAGTGAATTGCGGAAGTTGCTTCTGTTTACCTCGTGACGCTGAGCTGACCCGTTTTGGAAGAGGGGAACTGCGGGCTCACAAATATATATTCAGCATAGTCTGTGGCAATGAAAGAGGAAATTAATCACACGTGTCCTCAATTACATCAGAAATGCACGCAGTGACTGATGCTTTTTCACAAAAACCCGGGCATACTAAAGAATCCCAAAGCCACGTACACCCCCCTATATCGGCAGGCCAGTGGTTTGTTCCATGAGGATCTGAAAGTAACCGAGAAAACCGCTCATGGATGATAGCATTCATTTCCTCATGTGACACAGCTGCCTTTTCTGTTTGAACAGTGCTTAAACATATTTGTTAATCAGAGTTTGGTCCACTGAGTATCTTTGCATTAGGTTTTGTATCAGCTTAACTGCACTTCGTACATTTAATGGCCACATCATGGACTGGTTAAATTGGCCCCTGGGTACAAAACAAGTAAAAGATCATCTCTATTCAAGAACTCAGACATCTGGCTTTTCTCCTCAGGGGGAAAAGGGACAATCTACTTTTCCCCCTTGTCAGATGAATTGAAATGGACTGTATTTAGTTGGACTTTACTTGGAAAGCACCCTGAAATGACTTAAGTTGTCATTGCAATAGTTGTGCATATTTATCATTTCCAGCTCAACACCAGGGAGGATGTGCGTGCAAGAGTGAGCACAACTCTCTTTTAGTGTTTAACATCTGTCAACTGTGATGTCTGTCCATAATAATGACCTTTTCAGAGGTTCACAATAATCACAAATTAGGGTCCACCACCTGTCACTTGGCATAAAAAGCGATCAGCCACTTCAAGAAGAAAGTATGGTATTGGTAATTGTAAAGAAGTCAGTTTCCGTGCTTGAGTGAAAGTGCACGTAAAAACCCTTATTCTATATACTCATCTTGGTGTAAAAACACTATTTTGTGTAGTTTCTTGCTAATCTTGGATGTCAACTCATTTGACTCTCCTTGTATTAGGCATGTTGTATATTTGCTTCATATTTGTTTACATCTCTTTATAGTCATATACTATCCATTTGTGGTCATGTTGTTTCTTCGTGATCTTCTGGATACCCTTCTGGTTGCTTCGTCATGGACATGTGACTCAGCAGTTAGTGGTTGTCTTCCAACTGGAGGGTTGGTAGTTTTCTTCCTTTGCTCCTCCACTAGTGGAAGCGTCCTTGGCAGGACACTCAGCGTGCGACTGTAGTGAAGAACGCAGCCAATTGTAAAAGGCGTATATGTAGAACAAGAAGTACTGCATGAATGGATGAATGAGGGAAAAACACGTGATTTATCGAACCTACAAGTGTTAACCATTTTGCGCCATAAATCATGCAATCTCTTCGATTAAAAATCTATTTATGAGGTGTCTAGATGCCATCTTGGATATGAATAAATCTCTAGATGCCATCTTGGATATGAATAAATCTCTGATTAATTTGCACATTTGGATTCATTCAGATCGCTCAGCTTCGCAGGGACACGTTAACTCAATGATATCTCTTTCTGAGATAATTTGGACCCCAAAGCCACAGTCAATAATCCATCCATGGTCCCGACAGGGATAAACAGCCTTCATGGAGGGTAAGGTTCGCCTTATTTAATCCTCCCACAGTTTCCCTTGTACAGTTAAATTAACCTGCTGTTTCCTCATAAAAATCACTGCAACACAGAGCACAAAGTCAAGCTGAGCAAGTCCATAAAAACAAATCATACATTCTGGACTCTCACCACACATTACTTACAGCTCAGTTTGTCGGTGACTGCTCTGTGAACACCACCAAGTCAGCCATAGTTTAACATCTCAACTCAATTAATACATACAATTCCACATACGACTCCAAAGAGGCATAAAAAAAAAAACACACAGTACATCCTATAACTCTGCCATTTTGATAGTTAGGCCGGAATTCATTTTTCATACCAAAAAGGCCACGGGGTCACTTAAAATTCTTAAAAGTCCTAATGAAGCATAAACCTGAGGTGCCTGCAGTCGAGAAAACAAAAATGACAAAAGCTTATGAAATCATAAAAGGTTTATTCAAAATACAATAACAAAGAGCCATCTCGAATACCATATCAAAGGACCGCATCCAGAAACTGAGACATTTAAAAGAAAGGCCGGAGATCCGGTGAGTCTTCATTTGCAGTACCGGTCTGCTTTCATTTTGCTTCTCCTGTAACCCCAAAAAAAACAGACATTTAATACTTAGTGTTACAGGATGACCATGCTATCAATACATTGTCTTTTTATTTTTTTAATAATTCAACTTAAGGTCTAGTTTGGCAGTTTTTTGGCATTATTCTAAAATGATTGAGGGTTTGGATCGCTCTCACAGAGAAGGTTCCACAGATTAGGGGCCACCATGAGAAGCAGGTTCCATCGCTTCTGTTTTTGAGCCTTGATCTTGAAATGTTTGAAAGTAATTGATTTGCAGACCTAAGTGCTGTTACTATTCTGAGGCTTCTGTATTAATTGCAGATGGCCTTTCTGCCCTTGAACATCTCATGCCAGTTTGCGATGTTTCCAGTGAAGATGCACTCTGTTGTGCTGGGTTTGACTGAGAACCTGGGGACAGTGGGTACTGGCTCCAGCACTTATCTATAGTTCAAGGTCCGTAATAAAGCACAACTGTACATCTTTAGAAGCAGAGGAGGTGAGCTCCATAAACTTTTAATGGCTTCGTATCATCAAGTGTGTGTCTTTGATATGAAATAAATGTCAAAACTTGAGGGGAACTGTGTGAAACGAAAACACTCGAGTTTAAATGGAATGTGTTCTTCTTTGAATGTATTTTTGTGATTGGCACATAAAAAAAAAAACCTCTACAATAGATGTTCGAAGGAATAAGGTTATTATGCGCTTACTGTCAAAACACAAGAGCCGAGGTAGACACATGCGATCTTTGCCTTTTGTTAGCAAGATTACAAATAAAACTAAAAAGCTAAAGTTCAAAAAAACTTGGTGGCGAGTTGGAGTAAATAAAGAGCCCATAAAAGCTATCTTGTTTTCATACCTGTCAAGCAAAGCTTCATGAAATTTCCCGTCCACTCTGGCTTTCTTCAGCTTGGAAGGGTCATCCTCATTAATCCGGAGATGCCGATCTTGAAAACTCTGAAACTTCTTCCTGTAATACAGACACCGTCGATAATAAGACAAAAACAAAGAAATATGGAGGACAAAAATGCCTTTTTACCCGACTCATCTCACACACACACACACACACGGGAATGCATACATGAATTTTTAGAACTCATCCTGCTTTGAGAACTGACACTATGGCTCTGAGCTGCTTAATTTTAAAAGAAATAGACTAAATAAAGCTCAGATAATGTGAACAAGTATTATATGTAGCAGAGTACTTTCATTTTGACTGCGGCAGCAGCAGAATGCTGAGTGACTAAGCCTAACCACATAAGCTGTGTGCTTATTCAAATGTTCGCCCAAGTAAGGAGGTTTAACCGGGGACAGAGAGTACCTTTTCTCAGCGTTAATCAGAGTGACAGCTTCTTTTTTTTTCTTGTTATCTAAATAAGTTTTACCGGAAATTTTCGAAAGTGTGTGATGTAGTGCGTCCATTATAGTCACTGGAGGGAGCTTTAAATAAATGTCTTATTTCAATAAAAGCCATCTTTGGAACATAATTAAGTATCTTCTACAGCAGCATAATAAACAACAGGGAAGTCTTGTAAGAAACTTTTGATATTTAGTTCCTCTTCGCTAAGCCTGTGTTTTATGATTCCCAGACTGCTCTTCATCTTGAAAGGCATTTTGGAAGCTGAAACACTACATCAAGACACAGGCTCAAGGGCAGCTATTATCAACATGTCAGCATGATGAGTCCATTTCCCCTGCATTCATCTAAAACAAATAATAGAGCGGGAACACAAGCCGAAGAATGCCAAGCAAAAAAACTGCTTTAGACATATTGCCTGGAACTTAATAGGCCACCGACAGGCTGTATATAAAACACTTGCAGTATCGGGGGGCTGAAATGTGGTGTCGACTGCTTTCTCATCGCACTCCAACAGCAGACCATCAATTGCACCTTTGAGGCGTGGGATTGATGAGGCAGATGCTTAAAGGCGGGATCTCGTTCAAGCGTGCGATTTAGTTTGCAAAATCTCGCCGGTGCAGACTGACACAATCTAAGAATAATGGGTAGGAAGGCACTGCCTCCATCTGAATAAAGTACTAATTGTAGCACTAATTCTAGAGGAGGCTGCAAGGTGTCCCCGCTTCAACTATAAAATGTCAAAGTAAAGTGAGACGTAAGGCATCGTCACTGCTACGATGTGACAAACTCTTAGGAATAACTCACAAGTGAAATGGATTTAATGTCTCCCAGAAAAACACCATTTACCAAGTTGTATTAAAAACGAAAGCTTAACAGTGTAGTCACTGAGCTGGTGTAACGTTCATAGAAAATATTGACCATGTTTATGGTCTAAACATTATGGACAACATGTCGACGACAGGTAAATGTACTGCTCTCATGCAAAACACTGTTTTCAGCATTGTAGGCTCGTTAAATGAGTCTGCACGTGTCAAGGAAAAGATAAGCCTGCGGTTGTCCTAAACCTTGCCCCGTGTACCAGTCCCGTAGCACCTCCAATCCATCTAAAGACACATTTTCAAAATAACTTCTAATAAAATAAAATAACTCGTTTGGTTCTATGCATGAAATATCTTTTAACTTATCTAGACTGTTGCCTGTTTTTAAATTCATTTAAATGATTTTATTTGTTTCTCTTTATATTCTTTTATGTATTTTTAATGCTTCTTGCACTCCCTGCTGCAATGCTTTTATTTTATGTAAAGCACTTTGAACTGTTTGTACATGAAATGTGCTATATAAATAAATTTGATTTGATTTGATTTGATTTGGTTTGGATCTCAATCTGTGCAACAAATGCAGCACATCGATGAAGTTTAGCAGAAAACCGTCAGCATTTATTTAGAAAATAATATGCAGGAATAATCCAACATGTGCATCCTTCATTCTTTAAATTTGTGCTGCTTTTGTATGAAATGAACAATATATTCGTAAAAAGTGGAGGTTGCATACACATAATTGAGCTCGCAGGACTTCACGTTGCCCCTGTCCTCATCTGCAAGGTCGTCTTTATGTTTGACCTCTCGTTCCGTGTTTGTTCGAATCTGTTCACCAATCGGGGAAGAAAAATATACAAAGAGACAGAAGTTATGCGTTAAATAACAACACCTTCTCAAAGTGAGCTCACAAACATTATACTCTTTGCTGTCACCTGTCAAGTCCCTGCGGAGAATACATGCTAGAAATCAAAGGATTAATATGCACCCTTGGGGAAGAAGACAATATGTGCATCACCTTCAGCATCTCGCCATCCCCTGCTGTCTTGCCCTTGGCCATAATGTCCCCGTTGTCACTGTAGGAGAGGAAACAGCTATTTGCTGCCAGAAGAGCCATTTTGCCCTGAGGCAGAATGGAAACAAAACAGAAGAGAAGGCAGGGGATCACACAGAACTTCAGAGGGACTGGTTATTTGTGACGGTCATGAAAGTTCGCTTGATATTTGACAAAAGAGTCTGGAGGTTGCAGGTTCAGGAAGGCGATGGCGGTGTGTGCTACAGCGTTTAGGTGCAAAGTGAGTCTGATGTTTAGAACTACAGCTAAATGCTATCTGTCCTGCTAAACATTGTCCACAAAGAAAATGGCATCAACTGAACACTGTAAAATAAACTTAATATTAGTTCATCATGGGGATATTATTGTCTACGTACAGATTTTAGCAAGTAAAGTTCTTGCTGTATGAGCTGCAAATTATTACAGTATTCTTTGCACCACCATCTGATTCTGATTTACTTTTTGCTCCAGTGGAAACTAAAGATTATTTCTACCATCAACTACTCCGCCAACTGATTTTTAAACATGCCAGTTACTCGGTTTAATTATCATTGTCATAGTATGACAAACAAAAAAAAAACAAACAGTTAATAGTGTGATAAGCTCCACAACTTGATATCTGCAATATACAGTAAGATTTGACTTGTGAGCAGATACTGTAACCGGAGTCCTGTTTTTATATCAGCTATGTTTATACTGTTAAACCCTTATAAAACCTGTTACAATTGTTTAGATTTTCAGGTTCCTGTGAACATGTTTTTTTTGCATTTTGAATAGAAGTACTGAGACCCACTGGCAACAAATCAAATACATGATTTAGTTCCATTCGCGTGTCAAGCAACTTTGCCAACAACGCTCTTAAAACTACAACTAAGAGCTATTATAGATACATTAAAACCAAGCAAACGATCAAAAAAAGAGAAAAACTTCATTACACAGTAACAGTTAGCCAATAAACAGGAGCCAGTGAGTTTACACAATCCAATAATACTTAGATTAAGAAAAAAAAACCAATTAAATCAAGCTATCAGCGTCTCAGACTATAAAAGCACACGGCGAAGAGACCAAAGGGCTGCACACAAATGGAACAAACTAACAGCCCACCGAGTGTTTGCTGGCAGATATTCTGATAATGAAGGTAATTAGGCACAAAACAGTGTTCTCATTTTAAATGAAGACAGCTTCAAAAATAAATCTGGTTCCCGCTAACATTCAGTCTCGAGAGGGGTCCCAAAAGGCAGCAATTACCATTTAAAGTCATCGTCTTACTTAGGTCTGCAGAGGCTGGCTGGGTAGATAAACTTTACTAGTTTGGAGGTAATTACAGGAGATTGGAAAATACAGCAACAAAATCACAGTGCCAGGATGGAATAAGAAGAAATAAATATGGAAAGATGGAAAAACATCTCACTTTTGTGTCAAATATCGCTGGCAACCCCCCAAACGCTTTGTGTATATAACATTTCTGCTTATTATCACTGAACCGGTGGCCTGCATAGATAAGGGGAATTAGAACGGGAAGATTTACTCACATCCTGAAAGACAGGCTCCCACTGTTCCCTCGAGCCAATGGCATCAGAGCGTCCGACCACCAAACCATCAGAGTTGATGCCCAGGTACTTTCCATATCCAGATTTCAACGCTACCCTACAACAGCAAACCCTGCATCATGCTGGTTTTCCCAAGATAATGTTTGTCTTCACGGTAAGGTTCAGTGAAGCAAGAGCATGACTCTACGATCCGAAACTAATACATGAGAAAAAGCTCTGTAACAGGCCTGATTGCCTGTTGGTTAGTAATTACTTGGTACATCTAGACAACAGAAATAGAGCCTTACTATAAAAATAAAATCCAAAAAGGTGATAAATCCACAGGCGGAAAATGCTAATACTGTTTGCGGTACGGCTTCGTGTGCTCACCGATTGTCCGAGAGCTTGATGGCAGTGAACTGTTCTGGTGGGTCTGGTCCCTCATCATCTGCAACATATCAAACCATTTGAAACCTTTAAAGACTTCACACTCATTAGTACTGCTTAATATCACGCTGAATTTTTTTACTCTCATCCTTTTCGGTTGTAATGGTGGGGAGGGCATAGTACTTAGTAAAATCTGAAATGTAAGTAAAAACCATTAAAATGCGCCCAATTTCTTTTCACTCCAGGTTTATACTTGAGACTCATATTTCACTTATGAATGCTTGCAAATAATAACACAAAGCCTCTGGCTGCGTTGCTCAGTGCTCATTCAGGTCCAGTTCAGCAATAAAACATTTATGATAACATATGGAAGAAAGTGTTGAGTTGCACTTATATTCTTTATTTGATAATGGGGTCCTTGGGAGGTCCTTGGGAGGTCCTTGGGAGGTCCTTGGGAGGTCCTTGCGCTTTCTTGGCTCTGTGACCCGTCTGTAATTAGGCCACTTTTTGACATTTACAAGAAATCAAAGCGTTGAAGAAGTTGTAGTGCGTCAGACAGGCATCAGGCCCAACAGCTCCTTTGACCTGAAGGTGAGTGTGAATAATTTGGCAGATTTCTATAAGACTAAAATCCACAGTCTGCTGTCTGTGCAGTGAGAGGCAGTAAAGAAGGGAAAGAGGAGAAATTCTCTAATCTGCCTTTCCACACAATGATCCAGTGGCCACTTTCATCTCTTAGAAATAGTCTTATGTGTATGTGCGGGATGAAGGCCCACTCAAGGTTCCAACCTCCCAGCTAAATTCAATGCTTCCTACTAAACATGGGCTGAATTAATTGTTTGTAGCGCCTCTTCCTGAGCCGTCCTTTTCAGTGAGCACGAATCTAACGAGTGAAATGAAAGAATTCACGATTTCCATGTCATTTTTTTTCTTTTTTAAAAACATTTTTTTTTTCCATTCCCCCCCAATCTCACGGCCCAGTTTGGAATGTCTCGCGGACCGACCCGGTGGTTGGGGACCCCTGGTCTAAAGGAATCATGAGTATCTGGCATTTGTCCTTTGTGAAATTACAGACTTGTAAAAAAAATTGAAAACGGCAACAAGAGAGAAGCACAATACAACATCTTGTTCGTGAACATCGGCACAAAGTATTCTTGCACATGGCTCAAAAACAACAATTCTTTGAATTTGATAATACAGTACTGTATGTATGAAAAGTGATTCTATTACATATTATAAATTTATATTTCCATTATGTATCATAGACTTGTAAATCTTAAACTTGTATGATCAGAAAACGTCCCAATCTGTCACAATGTCACAAAAAGGAGCTGCACCTCCAAAAGTAATAGCTCGATCAAATTAGTGATAATCGCAGTCTCTCCTCTTACCTTTGTGTGGCGCACCGAGTGTAAAGAGCCCAGTGTCCAGGGCATGGATGTATGAGTTGTTCTCCATCTCTATGGCAACTATTCCTGTAATGTCTCCAAAGCCACTAATAGCCCACCAACCACCTAGTATGCAGAAAAAACTTAAGTCAGAGGTAAAATAATACATTGGCATCACTCAGTGCCATTCTCAAATCTGTGGTAAAGGTTTTATTAAAGAAGCCAAAAACATCTTTGATCACTTGTCTCGCTCCGACCATCTCAACTCTAACAAGTTTGAAAACATACCGGTGGCTCAGTCGACGGATTATAAATTACAAGTCTGAAAATATCTGCACTCTTCTCTCATTTTAGCTTTGTTTTAGTTTTACTAAAACACGTTCAAGTTAGAGTTGTATATGAATTAAACAGCACTAAGATTTCATTTGCATGTTACTCTTTTTCAAGAGACCAAATGTAACTGGACAAATGACTCAAACCAAACAAATATCTCATATCATAATCTTGATAATAGTACTGTAAAATCTCATCTCTACAGATAACACCTCCTCTCCTGATACCACTAACACACCTGATCCCCACTTCCTGCACTTCTGTACATGCTCAGCTTATACTCATATCATATATGATTTATAGATTTAAACTGATTAAGCACCCAATGTACAGACCAGGGTTTCTTTATGCACCGAGGCCTGAATGTCGATTCCTCACTTTCGGATAGAAATGTCTGCTGTTAATGAATAAATGTAAATACCAATGTAGAAAACCAAGTTTTGCGTTTTGTCAACCAGTGTCAGGATCGACCTGTTCCATGAACTAGTTCAATTTAACTGCTGAATAAAGCCGCTCCAGACCGAACTGTATAACCAAGAAAAATATCTTTAGTCATCTATACATAAAGTTGATGCACATACCTATAATATCAAGCTTGTCCTCGCCATCTGCAGCTCTTCCCTTCTTATCCTTGTGTTTCTTCTTTTTGCTGTGGAGATAAACATGTCAGTAAAAGTTTTTTTTATTTTTAAAGTTTGTAACCGATTGAAACATTTAATCTGAATGTGGATCACTCACACACACACACACACACACACACACACACACACACACACACAGTCAAACTCAAAGGCAGCATGTTGATTTAGGGAAGCAAATGTGTGTTTACCTTGAAACCCAACATATATATCAGAACACATCACTGAGTTGTCATTTAATTTTCAAAATAAATGTAATTTTGGGCACAGCCTAGGTTTTCAGACTTTTAGAGAGTAATCAAGTCTGGAGATTTCAAAGCTAAATTCCAGTCTTTTAGTTTTTCTCTTTTGTCACAACAAGGTAAAGGATGTTGGTTGTTTTTGTATCTACTTCAAACAATTACCTGCATGCATCAAAACACAACAGTATAAAACCAGTCTGAATTACTAAAACTAACATATTAGGTACTCACAAAACCAACCGACTGACCGCGAAACTGTTTTTCTTGTGCTGACAGTGAACGTAAAGTCATACGTACAAAGTGACGCTTTATGTTATAATGTGGCGATATTGCTAGCATTGATTAGCACTCTAGCTAAAGCTAAAAGATAATAAAAAACAGATAAATATTCAGAAACGGGGCACAGCTGACGTGGCGTATAGCCACTAAAATCGATATCAACGTACCCTTTATTAAGACCTTTCAAAACCAGTTTGGTTGATTTTACACGTGAATATTCAGCCATTTCTTCTTCTAGCGTTAGCGATTAGTACAACGAGTAAACACTGAACCGCGTGAAAGTACGGTAACTGTGAAGGGACAATTAAGATCGGAACTATATTTGCTGACTATAGTTTGGTCCTCTCCCAAAGTTCAAGTAGTTTACTTAATCTGCATAAAAACGTCCCCCGACCGTTTTACATGTTTTTTTTCTTTAACTGATATTACTGTTGCATTTGTGAGTTTGTCGGGTTTTACTTCAAAAGATCTGAACGAATTTGAATTAAATTAGCTCACATTAGCTTCTCATTTTTTTTTATTCATTACCAAACTGATAATAAAAAATAAATTGTTTAAAAAATCACTGTCTGTGTACTTGAAGTATTATTTCTGTGTCTTCAGCTAAGCTGAAATTGAATCTGGTCATGATATTTACTCTGGACACTAAAACATCAAAGGAAACCTTGATACAGTCACATGTACTATTATTAGTTTGTGATTTGTTAAATCTACAAGTGAAATATTCTTTTAGATATCATTCTAAAATTCTAAGCCTACACAGTAAAGCCAGCTCAAGGTGAGAACAAGCTTTTAAATATTTAAAGAATAAAATTTCCATCACTGATCAGATTTATATCATACGGACATTCCCTACTGTGTGCCAGCATTAAGGTAATGGTATGAAGAAGTGGAACTTTATTCTACTTACCATAACGTGTGTGCATGCACACACACAAAGGGATTCAAAATAAAACAAATGTGAGATGCTCTATGTGTCAAACCCCTAGCACCCTCTCTCAAATGCAAAAAAAAACCTCTCACTAATCAAGGGAGCTGAGGGAGAATGACCTCATGAATGATGTCCTCATATGAATGTTCAGGCCTATGTAGCCTCATTAAACAGGAGTAGCCCAATTGGGAGCCTGTGACATGAGGTAATAAATCATTTGTGGACACTGTCAAGAAGTTAAAAAAATTAGGCAGTGACTTGTGTTATCTGCTCAATGCTGTAAAACTCAACTGATAAAATGATAAGAGGACTCTATTGTGGAAAACGACCAAATGATAGATAGATAGATAGATAGATAGATAGATAGATAGATAGATAGATAGATAGATAGATAGATAGATAGACCCATAACTGCCGAAACATATAAACCCACCATTTTAGCACAAAAAAATGTAGTAGTGATGCTATTGAGAAAACACTGTAATGCAGCAGTGAAACTCCTGGTGATGCTATGATCCTGTAATGAAAAGTTGGCTCAGAATGTGGAGGATTAATTTGGTCAGAAAAATCCTGTAAGCTTGAAGGAAGTTGGTGAGCGGGATTTCAAGAAGCATGAGTCAACATTTTACTTGCAGAATCTCAGTAGAGCTCCCACTGTCATTTGTCAAATTCAGGGATACTTTGACAGCAATCCCTGTTGTTGATGGGATTAGACCATCATAACTTGTGCTGGGGAAGCTGAGTGGCTAAGCCCATAAGCACTTAAAGTGAGCTGTGAAGGAAGGCACTGTCAACTGAAATGGGAACACAATTACTGATATTTTAGGTCTTCCTGTGTATAAGTAACAGCAAAAATTAATTATATAACAGCACCATCACAAGACTGGAAAAAAATGGTCTCGTGTATTTTTCAAATAAGGAAATGTATCATGAGACTGTTTATTTCATATAACTATTTCATAGTTAAGAAATATCAGTAACTGACAGATAATCTATAATTTTTCAAAAATGTTTGGGTTGCGAGATAGTTGCATGTTGCGATGACATTTATCATCTTGAAGTTGTTTAAATATCCATATATTTTCTTTTATACCAGTAAGCCATAAAGTTTGCAGCAAACATTGCAGAATCTATCACTTTCAGGGAAGAACATAAAACTCTGGTTTTCAGTCAGTGTTCTATCTCTGTAATTACTTCTCTAAAAGAGGTTTTAATTGCTAGTTTCGAGTAACTTCTGCCAAACCAAACAGCAGCCACCACACAACCACAAAAAGGGGTAATAGTGAATATTTAAATTTAAACAAGTATTCCCATCTAAATGATTGTATATTGATCATTGGTACTCTGAAATACTGCGTACAGCACTGTATCAAATAAAAAGGATGACTGTATTTTTCACAAAGCCTTTCACCATGTTGGACATGTGACATTAGAAAGAATTCAATAAAATTGGCTACTGGATTTGATGTGGGTGTTCTTACATACTTGCGTGTCTACTTAGCCCGTTACTGGCTTTTTTACAAGGAGGCACTTCAGAGAACTGATACCATATGGAACTTGTAGATTTTCCAGAAAGAGACTTTGAGATCATGGCAGAAAAACTGACAGCAGCTTTATTTTAGATCAGTGGTTACCAGCCTTTCCTTCTTAAAGCCTCTCTTCTTGCTTTACCTTGTATATACAAGTTAAAGCTACTGGTCCTCACATTGATTTTTAGTAATCCATGAATGTAACATTACACCATTCAGCATGTGCATGTCAAATTTTGACTTCTTTGCAGCCTCAGTGGAATCAAAGCCTGTTAGATATGATTTTTTGTGCACTCTTGGTGGAAACCCCAGGATGTAATAGATGGTAAGAAGGCTAATCTTATTTCTCTCATTTTGGCCTCCTCATCTCCTTCATCCTCCTGTTTGTGACCCAGAAATGGTTCACAGCAAAATATGGCAGAGGATGCTTCAAGTCCTTTGATGCACCCAGATGAGAGAGAATCAAGGAAGGAGAAGCAAGCAAGGAATACACCATGTTTTCCTTTGTAGAAGTTGTTTGCATCAGTGATGTCTGAAGGGGGGTGTGGCATGTAATCCTGTTTAATTTAAATAAAATTTTCCACTTTGTCACAATCTCACTAAATGTGCGTCAAACAGAAATAATGAAATAAAGTGCTGAATTGCAGCAAAGAAATAGTTAGGGGGTGCAGTTGTATCACACACTGTATTTAGTTGATGTTGGTTTTAAATGACACTGAAACAAAGACATCTCAATCTGAGAAATGCCTCATGCTTTGCTTCCTTTCTTCTTAGGTCTGTCCTCAACTCCTCTGCCCACATCTCTGATGGCAGGAGCTAAGACACGAATAAAGGAATCAAAAGGAAAAATCAAGCCATTACAATTCTCTTGTCTCTTCCATTTTCACTCACTCTTTGGTTAGGTTTGAGCAGTAAAACTTCTCAGTTAGGTTTAAGATTGAGAAAATATTATATTGACTTTTGCTGAAAAAAATCTTTAACAGTGTTAGCAAAACATATACAATTCAATACAATTTTGCAGATTGCCTGGATTATGCATCAGCAAGAGATGTACAGCGACTTGTTTCCATCACTTATAGAGTTTGCATATTTCCAAAACATATACTGTTAGAAACTATAATATTAACCCTTTCTAACACGACTCACAGCAGACTTAATAGCTGCTAAGCAATCACAGTGTTTACAGTAATGATTTGGCTAGTCTACCTTCTGTTTTCAACAGATATATTTAATCTTATCTTTCAGAATTATAATAATCTTTATTTTATGATAAAACCCTAAAAACTATAGTAGCAAATCTGATGAGGTTATTTAAAAAGGAATGTGAGATATTAAATGTCTTTTTTCCATAAGCACAATACACACATTTTAGTGGACTGTAACAAAGCAGACATCCAGGTATTCTGTTGAACATTGTTAAATCTCTATAAAGTTGATGGAAAATTCTAACGAGTAATGAAAAGTGGCCATTCGTCAGTCCCTTTGTCATCTGCGCAGTACATGAATTAATTCAAAGAAACATCTCACTATCAGTGGTGGGCTTTGCTCTCAAAACAATCCTGACACCCTCATCAACATGTAGGATGATACAACTTGTGCAAATAAGGTGTGACAAATGTCTGTGTCTGTATATTTGATCTGTCGGTGAAGCATGAGTTAATTCAGGAACAGTCCTATGTCCTTTGTGTCTTTCATGTCCTTGTTAAAGTGCCTTTTGTCTGACAAGTCTCCCTGCTCCATTAGCTACCTTTCAACTGTGAAAAGGCACATTTATCATCATTTATATACACAGTGCAAAACTAACAACTTTACCAGCAAGGGATTAACTCACTTTACATTTTATTTAAGGTCTGTCAGTCTGGTTTTGCACCACTTTGGTCTAAAGTGAAATATGGCAGCAGAGCAGTGGATAGATTTCCATGAAATTTGCTTTCAAGAATATAACTTCAAATGATTTTGTTGATGTTTTAACAAAATAAATGGATAGACTGCCATGAAATATTCAAGGTCACCAGATGAAGAATCCATACGAAAGCTTGACTGATACAGTTAATTCATGCGAATACCAATCCTGTGTTGAGAGCATAAAATACTGTATAAACAAAGATTAAATCATTTAGATTTTAGTCCTAAAAGTAGTTAAAGATAATCTGAATTAACAATTAACTAAGTGGGAAATATGCTTTAGTAGGTCTATTACATATTTGCAAGTGGAAGAATTATGTATGTAAGTCTCAAGAATTTAATATGTAATTTTAAGGGTGAAATTAGAGTCAGGGAGTTTCAGACAGGCATTCTTTTTTTTAAAACACATGTTTGTGGGAATAGAATAGAATAGAAAAATACTTTATTCATCCCCCAATGGGGGAAATTCAAATTAGTCAAGTAGCTCAGCATTTTTTTAAATATTTACAATGATTGTATTAACAACAACAATAATAATAACAATTCTAGTAAAAAATACTACTACTAACTAATAATAATAATAATAAATGACTAAATAAACAAATAAATAAATAAAAATCAATCAATCAATTTGAGAAGAACTCAGCAGTCACTGTTATAAAGCCTTACGGCTGTGGGAACAAAGGACCTCCTGAACCTCTCAGTCCTGCAGTGCAGAGAGATGAGCCTCTCACTGCAGCTGCTCCTCTGTCCTGTCAGGATGCTGTGGAGAGGATGTTTATTGTTCTCCAAAACAGAATACAATTTCCTCCTCATCCGTTTCTCCACCACAGCACCGAGAGGGTTCAGCCTTCTGCCTACAACAGAACCAGCCTTTTTCACCAGTTTGTCCAGGCGCCTACAGTTTTTGTCTGCAGTGCAACTCCCCCAGCAGACAGCAGCATAGAACAGTGCACTCTCAATGACAGGGTGATACAACATGCACATCATATCACTGCAGACATTGAAGGACCTGAGCCGTCTCAGGAAAAAGAGACGGCTCTGGCCCCTCCTGTACACTGCGTCTATGTTGGCAGACCACTCCAGTTTATTATCCAGCACCACCCCCAGGTATTTGCAGGTCTGAACAGTCTCTATCTCCCCATCATCACTGCAGACTGACTGGTTTTTAGATCTCCTGAAGTCCACCACCAGCTCTTTGGTCTTGGTGGTGTTCAGGAGCAAACAGTTCTTTTTGGTCCAGTCAGTAAAGGCCTCCACAAGGTCCCTGCAGGAATGCATGATATATACACAAAGGCATTCTGAGGAACTGAAAAAAAAAGAGTTATAGATGTTTATCAGGCAAGAAAAGTTCACAAAAGCATTTCTAGAAAGTGAGGACTCCATTGATCCACAGTCAGACAGATCATGATCAAAAAGGAGGAAATTCAAGACTGTTGTTACCCCGCCCAGGAATGGTCGACCAAGCAAGATCATGAGGAGAGAGTGAGCTATGAAACAGTGAGCAAGGTCACAAAAGAGCCCAGGGAAACTTTTTTTCATAAGTGCACCATCAGGAGAACTCAGATCAACAAAGGAGTGCATAGTAGGGCTTCCATGCATCTTGATGTTAGGTCATTGTACTGAAAAAATACATTTACAAATATTACATTTTTCACGTTTTCTTTATCTCCTTTCAAGTCGTATTTTTGCAGAAACATGGAAAAGCCTACGGCTTCACAGACTTTCTGTGCTGTAAACTGCTGCATTCTTGTTACATTTGGGCAATGCAGTATATGCTGTGACCATGCTATTCAAGACAGTTTCAGATTCTTATCAGCTGCTCAAAGGATTAAAACAAATTCATGTGCAGATCACATCTAAAATTCTTGCAGGCATCTTGACTTTTCCTCTTGTGTTAGCATGACATTTGGTAGATATACCCCACAGTGACAGGTAACTTAATACACTCAGACAAAAAGACAGTTGATACCGTTGATAGGAATAACAAATACAGCACAAATTAATTGAAATGAATGTAATAGCAAATGGTACTGACATATTATATTGTACAAACTAATGAGGAATCTGATTTCAGCATGGTCCTTACACCTTCTCTAATTACATCTCCTGTAGACTTGCTTGTCAACTATTTTCTCTCACCTCTATTTCCTCTCTCAGCTGTTTTCTTATCTTTATCTTTCACCAAAAACTTTTGCCTCCGGAGTCACTCCTGTCAACTCCGCCCTCTGCTTCACCCCTGTCACCTCGTCTTCTAGCGCCGTCTTGTCCTACATCCGTCACATTTAATCCTACGCTGGGGATTTAGGTGATAAAAGGTTAAGTTGCTGACAGTGTGTAGCAGGTGGTTCAGAAGTGGCAACGTGCTGTTACATTGAACTGTGGACGCACTCTCACTTTGTCAATGTCACAGCTCCTTTCCAATGCGTTGCCTTGGCTCTCACAGTACGTGTTTGTGCAGTCTGACAGAGTTTATGATGTGGACGACATCTGAGAAAGGTAGACACGAGCATGAATCAAGTGGCTCAGTACCCTCAGGCTCCTCTGTCAAAAATGCTGTAATGATGTAATTACCTGGGAGTGACGCAGGGGAGAAGAGTGATGCGTTGGACAAGTGAGGAATGCAGATGTATGGCCTATTTAAGCCATTCAGCATTTATAACGCGTGTTTATAATGATTCTGTTCGTCTCGTGTGGCGATCACAAACATAGGTGAGATAAGCATGACGGTTGGTATCAGAGCGTAACTGATAACAGCCATAAATTCTTATTTATCACCCCTTTCTAACAGTCTCAAACAATATTCATGTATTCAGGCTTAAGTTGACTAAAATGACCTGTCACACTGTAATTAGGTGATGGAATATCGCTTCTTAAGTTATGATTGAATACAGAGACACAGAAGGCTCTGTGGAAGAAAGTGTCTAACATGCATACTTATTCTTGTGTTACTAAATGAAGGATGCAGGAACATTTATTAATAAAAGACACACAATTAAAAAGGAGAGCCACTTTTGCTCAGATGAATTGAGTGCCTGCCTTAAACACTCTTCATGGTGGACTGGACTGAGGTATTACTTGACTTCACGGGGCTCTGAGTCTGGAAATTGACTACAGTCTACAGTCATTTAGAGGTCTTACGGCAATTTTGCTGCAGGTCATGGAAGAGAGGAGTTCAACAAATGGATAAACACCTGTGACATTTCCTACGAGCACAATGTTCAAGGTAACACCTTCCACACAGTGCCTTTTTCCCTGCTCTCTTGGTAGGTTTTTAATGCCTCTGTCAGGCTAAATCTCTCTCCCTCTTAACATGACAAACATACTGCTCTATGCTTTTAGCAGACAGTGACTGCACAACACGAGGGAATCACAGTTCGCTTAAAAAGAAAATAGGCTGTGAATCCACTGAACATTTCCTTGACATGAATTTACAATAAATATAATGTCAAATACTAAATCATGTAGAGTGTTATCAAATGCACTTTGAAAAAGTCTAACAACATAAATCCCAGTGACATCCATGTCCTCTGACAAACATATGTTACTCATCAAGGTTATAGCGGAAAAAGATGATGTTGAAACTTTTACAGCCCGTTGCCCTTGAGGACTGTACTCAGTGCCAGGTTTTAAAAAAAGCACACAGCCTTGTGTCAAATTATAAACCTCCCGAAACCAGTTATTTAGGGAGCCACAGAAAATATATATTTTTTCTTTCTACAAATAAATTGAAGCACTGGTGCAGGCGTGTAAAACTAAAAAAGCTGACCTGAAAACATCTCTCTCCCTCTTTCTTGCCAGTCTGCTGACATTTGCTGTTCTTTTCCTCTGCATGGTTACCACTTGCAATGTGTGATCCTGCTCTGCTGTCTTGTTTTTGGTTCAAAACACTACAAATCCATGCCTCACTCTCTCTGTCACCCGTAAGCCCCCTGTTTTCCCACTCTTTGCTTAGAGTCTGTCACAACCCTTTTAACTCCATCTTCACAGACCTTGATACGGCCCCACATCAGTTGTGAATGTTAAGAGACAAATTTATTACCCAAGTCGGGTCTCTGCTACTGGGCTGATGAGGGCAGTTGGTCGGGCTGCAAGGATGACTCATCCAGCCTTGTAGTTTTGTACACTCTCACTGGGTGGCAGTATTCACACATGGCTCTGTGCGGCAAGCAAGTCAATGCTAGTCATGTCATGCTCCCCACTGATTGCTACTTACAAGTGTGAATTTAAGTCCTCTGATGACTCAAGATGAGGTATTTTTGAGACATGCAAATACGTATGCTTCTGAGGAGCAGAGATGACATTCTGCAGTATATATATATATATATATATATATATATATATATATATATATATATATATATATTTTTTTGTGGTTTCTTTTGCTAAAAAGTTTTGAGGTTTGAGAAGAAAGAATAGCATTACAAACATTAATCCAAAGCAGAATTTTCAGAGGATATGATGGAAAATATGACTGACAATTTCCTTTTTAAACACATTTTATCACTCACTACCTTTTAAAGCAAAAAGACTGAGAGTTTAGCACACAAGAGTGCAGCTGCATGGTGGCAGATAAATTGTCTTATTTACACCCTCCACGGGTGGTTTGTCATCCCCTTCGAAAGATTTCATTGCTCTTAACAAACTAATTACAGCTTTTATCCATTTGAATTAAGCTGGGTTTGTAGTACTGAAACAGGACGTAAATGCAGTTTCACATTGGGAATTTTATCTCCTATAAACCTCATAGAGTCTACATGACTCGGTGCAGTTGAGCAGTATCAACTTAAAACGCATCGAAGAGTGTGAGGGCAGCAGCTGAATAATTCACTGTCTTGTGTATTTTTAAACTCATCCTTACATTCATAATGCAGAGAAATTTCAATCATTTGACACTGACACACTGTTAATCTTTTATTTTCTGCACACTCTGCTGGCTTTTACAAGAATCACTGCAAGTTAACAAATACATGGGAAGCACTAATGTGTGTATACACACATAGACACACACACTTCTTACATCAGAGGACATTACAATGACTTGCTCTGATTTACTCTGATCTTATCCTTAACCTCACTAGCTCCACCCTAACCCCCAGTTTTAACCTAATCCTGCCGTACTATAACTAAACTACTTTTTCCACTTCAAATGTAGTAGATGTTAGATTTTTGTCTCCTACACAGAAGACAAGTTTCTATGATGTTACTGTATGACCCCCCTTTCGGAGTCCTGCTTTGATCAGTTATCTTAACAACCACGGCTACCATTTGCCTAATCCTTTACCTTCTTAATCCTTAAACACAGTCTTCATATAAAATTTTACAATTTATACAGCTGGGACTGTTTCTTTTTTAAAAGGGACCAAAAGAAACACACATACACTCAAACATGGGATGCATGAGTGAGATTTCTAAGCCTGTGCTTATTTTCCTCTAAACCTCAACAAGCACAGATGGCTTCCTTTCCCTCTTGCGTCTGACTAACAGAGAAGAGATACTTGATTTGACATCACCTGCTACAAACTGGCAAGAGTCCACCTGCATCTTTGAACTTGCTCCAAAATTGACCAGTACAGAGAATACATCATTGTTCATCCTAAACAATTTACAAGATTTAAAGATTTCATGTCTCCTTAATTGAAAACACCTTTGATTATTATGAACTGTGCTTTGTTCAGCACACAGTGGAATGGAAGAAGAGAGAATTAAATCGGACATGAATTACCAGCTGGATCTGAACCAGGTTTGAACCCACAGTCTCACAAGCATATGGTAATCATGCTGTAATGAACTGCTCTTTGTTGCGCTCTCTGCAAGGTATTCTCCCTAACATATTGTAAAGGGTCTGTTCATATCGCAATGGCATTTGTGCTCTGCAACATTCATACATTTGCACACATAAAACTTCCCTATCTCACTCTATGGGCAGTAAATGATTATTTCTGCAGGTCTACCTGAATCACACACAGCACAGTGCTGATTTGAACACACACACAAAAGGGCAGGGTGCTATTGTCAGCTCATATCTCTCTTTGAAAATGTCGCAGTGGATATGAATGAATATGCACATTCAACTCGCACGATAAAGCCTCCTGCCAATACATTTTCTTAATGTATTAGAAAATATAATAAATAGTCCAGATTTAGGGGTGCTGCCATACCTAACCACGTTTCAAGCTTGCTTCCTGAACACTGATGGTGTTAAAGGACAATGTAGGCTGAAGTTGCACATCAGCTGCACATCAGTGCAATTTGTAAGATACGTCATCAAGAGAGGGATTCAAGCTTTCATTAAGAGAAGGAATCAAGAGCAACAACTGATTGCATCCAGTAGACTTGCGTTTTGTGTTTTATTTATTATGTAAATCACAGAAAATTTCTTTTTAGCATTGCATATGCTATGAAATAAACTTCCCTGCCTTTCTTTTCAGACTATTCCCTTTGTCATGAATGGGGCCTGTTATTGATTAAATCAGAGGGTACTGAAGATATGATCTTGTTATGTGCAATCTGACACTGATGTTCAGCTACACTCACACAATGTTGAATTCCTTGCAGATTTCTACAAACTATTAACCACCATTTTTTTTGTGTCACTTTAGAAAATGGTTGAGTGTTTTCTCTCTGCTAGTATCTGTCTTCAGATGTGTGTATGATGAAATACAGAACTAACACTGATACTGCATTGGCAACCAGCTGTATTCTCTCTTCCTAATCTAAATAGCGTGGAAACAGTGTTAGGATAAAGCACAAAAAACACTTTTCAGACACAGATTTGCATGTTTGGATTAGTAAAGCCGTGTTATGAAGGCTTGCAGAAAGTCACCATCGTGTTCTGACACACATTAAACCAATGCATGGTCGCCTTTTCTTTTTAACCATCAGGCATTACTCTTCTTTCTGCCTGCCAGCTCAGATAATTTCTGAGGAGAAATTTGCTCTGTTGCTTATAAACAGAGAGAGTAGAGGGAAGAATCTCCCCCTCCTTAATTATCAACCTTAGTAACCAATCTCCTTGGCTCTACAATGTCTTCTGAACAGCAGCCACTAGATCAAATGTGCTCATTTGCATCTGAGGCGTTGAGAAAATTGAGTGAGCGAAGCCTGGCATTCTGTATTTCCATACCCCTTTAGTGATACCCAACTAGATTTCAATACAGCTGAAACACCATTTACATGTATATAAGGAAGAAAATACAATTCATAATGGTAATCTAAACCTTTGTGTTAAAATCACAGAACCTATACTGGTTCTAGCTTTTTTTGGATGCACCTGTTAGAGGAAAGTCAGGTGTCCTCAAAGATTCTGTTACATATAAATACATTTTGCTCATTTGCCAAAGAGGTGCAGTTATGAGCTTGTAAAAACTACAGATCTCAGTTGCGTCAAAAGGAAAGTTAGAAGATTTTTCTGTTTTCTTTGTCTCAATTTGTATTATTCCTTTCACCAAATGCATGCTTTTACACATAACTCAAGCCTGAATAGAATAATAATGAAAGAAGTTGTTTTTGCAATGAATGTACGAGACAACCAAAACCACGTTTCTGTTTATTGCTGAACTGATTTGGCCTTTTAATATCAAAACATACATAAAGGCTAATATATGTATTCCATCTTATTTGTTTCACACAATATTATCAGCCAGAACTATGATAAAATAGATTTTCAAAAAAACAACTTCTCCACTTAACCTTAACTTACATCCAGATGTCAATAGTCAAAAGGTGAAAGCTGTCATCTGAAGCAACAATAGGAAATTTAAAATGGAGATGCTAAACAGTTATTATTGTTGTATGAAACATCAGCAACTGGTCTATATTAAGAGTGACATGTCGCTGAAAGTGAAAGTTTCCTTTTGTGAAGAAATCAAGTTTTGACAAAAATTTTCAGCCACATTACTAGATTTCTGTTGTTAATATCGTTTTGGTGTATTTACTGCCCGTATATCGACAGCAATGGGTTTCTGTCAACACCCCAAACGTCTCAAATTTGCTCCCCAAACTCATTAGAATGATGTATTTCCATGCTGGCAAAGTGCGAGGTCTGTCGGCATGTTCTCTGAACCAAAGCAGGAAACTTGGAGATTGCAAAAACCAAACCAAAGCGCTGAAAGCCACAAATATGATTCATCAACCCACTCTCCCAGTAAAACGTGGGACAGTCACAAAACTTGAAATATTGATTCATGTCCACAGGCATGTTGATGTCTGCTGGATACACACATAACTACATATAGGAACTCAGTGTCACTGCATTTCATCGAATGGTCATAAATCAACTGTTGCCTCACATGTAACAAGAGATCAATGCCACATTTTGAAACAAAGCATTTTCAAGACAGTTAATTGTTAAATAACTGGAGTCCATTTAATGGTTTGATGTTTGCCAAACAGCATGGCTTAAAAGTGGAAAATACCTCATGGAGCAGCTGAGGTGGGACAGTTGGATGGCGGTTGGTTGATGTTAGAGCATTTAATTAAAAACATTCAGACTTAATTAAATGGGTTGAAGCTGAGTGAAGTCAGTAGAATGTTAAAGGGAAATAATGCCAGAATCAGGATTTGGGGCCTGGATTTGTAATTTATTTAACCTGCAAAATGTTTTTTTAATTGAGCTTTTTTTTATTGTTGTGTTCTTTCTCTAATTGTTATGGCAGCAGATCCAATACCTGTGTGATTCCTGAAGCAATCTTGGAAAGTAATGGACCGTGAATAACAAAAATCTTTATGTATACAAATGTCATCTTTAACAGCCAACAAGCAAAAATACAAAAATGAAATAAACAAATTTCTTTCTACATATTCTTCATACTATTTCCAATAAGTCATAGATCACAGAAGCACGGATCAAAAAACTATTTTGATCCGTGCTTCTGTGATCCTTCCATCGTATCAGAGTTCTTTTCAATACTAAGCGGATTTACAAAAAATAATGCTTTTAAAATAAAAATTTATAAATTTCACAATACTTAATAACAAAATTTAAAGACAAAATGTTTGTGCAAATAAAATCTGTATAACCCTTATTTATGGCTCTAACTCTAATGTTGATGACTCTGAAATATGTATTCTCTTTCATATTAGTGTTCTCTGTTAAATGATGATGCTTTTGAAAAGCTGTGTTATTGTTACTGGATTTTGTTTTCTGAAATAGTTTTGAAATATTCTAGTTTTTACAGACAGACAGACAGATAGATAGATTCTATTAATCTCACCAGGGAAACTGGAATTCACCAATAACAAAAAAGATAATAATAAACATATATACAAATGGAAACAAATTTATATATTTATATATACATACATACATACCCACAAAGTTAGTTTAATTAATTCAAAATGAAGTTTTAGTTGAATTATTTTGTCTTCTGATACGTTGTTTTTCAAGTTTTGTTGTGTTTTATTGAAAATTGTTGTCTTTTCTGTCCAATAGTTGTGTCTTCTGATATGTTGTGTTTCCTCAGGTGATATTTCCTGCTTAGAGAAAGATACTGAATTGGTTCATATGGTTCATGGTATCTCTGTGGTACCAGAAACATTTGTCTTTATCTTGGCACACCACATGCAGGGATGTTTATGAAATCTTGGTGTTGTATTTATTTTGATAAAATATGAAAAATGTACACATAACCTTTATTAGAGGCAAAAAAAAATTAATTACAGGCAACCTTTGGATACAATCATGAACCAAATTTGAAATTAAACATGAACATTGTAATGAATGTTAGAAACACACTGTGATATATAGGCAAAGACAGATACAAACACACGTATTTCAACATAAAGTCCTCACCATATTCTGCTCTTAATAAGTATAAAGACTATGATTGACTTGCTCAATCAACCACTAAAATTAATCATTTTACAAAGAATGTGAAATTAATGGATACTTTATCACTAATATGATGCCCTATAAGACAGACTTAAACAGAAACTGTATCTCATATATTATGTTTGCCCATGCTTCAGCAGTGTTCACTGTATTGGCAGGCAAAACAAATTCAAGTCAAATCAGTTTTTTAAACTTATTGATGGATGAATTTTAAAACCCTATCACACACATACACACAGATCCTGCAAGGTCTGTGTCCCCTGGCAGCAGCACACTGTGTTGTTTTACACAATTCATTGTAAGTCTCCTAGCTTACAAATAGGCACAGTCATGAATATTCTCATCAGGTCCGAAACCAGAGGACGGTCAGGACCTTCCTCAGAGGACATCCCACCCGGGAGGCCACTGAGGAGCCAATCAAAACTTAGCATGAGGGTCACTGGCTATTATGATGCAGGTCGTATTTTTCATTACCATCCTCTTGAGGCAAAACAAAATGACACAGGGCCACTGCCTGGCTTGCTCATTCCTTACAGTCTCTGGCACTATAACACCAAGGCGGCTGCCTTTTAAAAGAAAATATTTTTTTATGTCGAAATGCATGTATCTAGACCGTGTATCCAAATGAAAAAGGTCACGGTGGAAAACTATTTAATTTTATTTCGCTGTGTAAGTAATTCTGAACCACGTCTTTAATTCTATCAGACCTGCAGTGAAGTGAGGAGACACAACGGTAACTGCATGATTACAGTTATTCATTTGTTTGTATTCTGGCATGATTCACCTGTCTCCGTTAGGTTTAGGCACAGATTTCACAACGTTTCTTCTTGAAGTCAAACAGCAGAAGTTAAGTGGCAGAGTGGAGACACGACTCAGACATATTTGGGATCAAGTGGATAAGTCATCATTAATGACACAATTCAGTACTCGAAACACGCTGATTAAAAAAAGAATGTAGAATTTTGGAGTAAGAACGAGTCTGAGTCGCATCTCTTTTCATTGACACCTTTGTATTAATGGGGCTTTTTGTTCTTCTTTTTTTCTGTTGTACTCTTCAGTTTTGTGTAACTCGCAAAAAAGGAACATCATGAGCACCCAAGCACAATTGTTCAGTGTTGTTCAGCTCTATAAGCACCTGATAATAATAAAACAACATTAAAACATGAGGCAGGCTTTGTGCCAGGGAACTTGAAGGGTAAAGTCTGTTTCATCTCTGGTTAGATTGGTGGAAATATTTCCGTTGTTGCCTACAGCTAGTCAGGGTCATACTTTCATAGGATCAACACAGTAGTGTTTATGGGAAAAATTTGCGTGAAGTGTTGGTTGGTTTATTTATTTTAGATTATGACTGATTGTTTTTATGCTAAGTTAGGCTAAGTAGTGACGTGCTGCAGCTTTGGATACAAGAGGAATATTGTATCTCTAATTGTGCCTTTAGCAAGAACTATTGCTTTAAGGATGTTGGTTGTCCAACCTTAGTTTAGCATAAAGACTGAAGGAGGAGGGAAACAACTTGTCTGGCTCTTTTGTCATCAAAATTAGTAGTTTTCAGAGGAACTGAGTGGTGTACATTTTATTAACAAATACCACATTAAATCCATCTTTTACTTCTTCATAGTATCTACACTACACTGGCTGCCTTGCAACTCCAGTCTGTTGATATAATTCTAGGAACCACTCATTGCAAACACTCATAGATAGAGATAACAAGTTACTCCCATAAACACTATTTTTTGTATGGTTAAAACAAATGAGATACATAATATTTGGTTGTTGAGGTCTTGTATAGGGGATTTCTACTGCCAGCATTGACATGTTTCCAAATTCACTCCTAGGATTGAATGTCTCAGGGCGTGGACAGAGATTTCCTCCATCTCTCTCAATGTATTTGATGAATCCATTTGTTGTTGGTCTACACCCCTTTCGCTCAATAACAAACGCTAAGTGGCTCATTTATCATTTGTGAATGAATTTGCAACCAGACTCCATATGTCCTTTGCCTGCCCAATGTCTTCTGTGTCTTCCTGGATCTTTCTGATCTTGTTCCCCATTTCTCTTGAACCCTCTAAGTATGCAGTTGGCGCTGCTCTGATTGGCAAGGCATTAGATAGACACAGATGACAGATGAGAGAAGGTAGTAAGAGGAGGATGGAACGGTGACCGTGAGCCTGAGCAAAGAGGACAGAGATAAAATATAAATGTGTTGATAGTAAAGCACCAGAGATAGATGCTTTGGGACAGAAGTAACTGAGAGGCACAGAGTTAAATAGAGGAAGAGAAGAAAGTTGAATATAAGTAAGTAAAAGTGTAGGAGTATAATGTGCACTCATGTGTGGATGAAATATTACCCCTGCCTGCTCCATTGTTCGGTATTATCCCTCGAAGACTCTAAGTCTTTGTTTTATTAACACTGGGCAGTACTGCTTCTTTACTTTGAGGATGTTATGTGAGTGCAAAGTCAAACAAGGCTGAGTTAAGACAAAGAAATATTTCACTGTGTCCAATCAGGGACTTCTGAATGCAAACCAGTGCTCATAAAATTTCATATTCATCAGAGCCAAGGAAGACCTGACTCAATGAAAATAGTCCTTCCAAGTAAGTATGCATTTGTAGTTGGAATGCTATTTTACTTTAATTTCTCCACTATTTCTTTGGGGAAAAAAAGTGATTTTTCTAACCCCACCCAGTAAACATGATAGTTCTTACTCAGTCCGTATATTTTAGTTTGTATTTCCGTTTTAGTTGGTAAGTACAAGGTAGCACAGACACCCTTGTCTCCAATCACATCCTCCAGCTCTTCTCCATGAACTGTTAAACAGTGAATAAGCCCTAAAATCTCCTTCCAAACGGACATAACTGGAGAACCTGGAGGTGGCAGAAGGTGCCAGGATCAAATGTCTGTAACACCTTCACTGCTTTTTTTCAACACATAGCAGCAACAGTTTTGCTCAGATCTTACTCTGTATGGCTGAACATTGCAAACTGACTGTACAGACACAGTTACCAAATGTCAATGTTATCGTTTCCTAACCAACTTTTCTACCTATATTGAGACTATATGAGAGTAGAGTTACCTCTCTTTTTAAGTTGTTAGTATGGTCATCCGATTAATTTAAGGGTATGCAAAAGAGCCCTGCATGGGACTGTTTTCTTAATATCTCTTATGCGTGCTCGTTTCCTGACCATTACTGCCTGCTTCCAAGATATGCATTAGGTCCCGTAGGACTCCAATCCCACTGCAGCCCTCTGCTGTGAGTCATCAAACAAACCCAATGTTATATAGAAACTGAATGCAGCAGTGATAAAGAAGGGCACCGACCTATGGACATTAAATTAAGTTTTCTGACACCAAATGAAAGTACCAGCATGAAGCCATGATTAGGCAGTCTACGTTTCATTAACTTTCGAGCTTTCACTGGAGACTTATCGGTTTGCTTTTTTTGCCCGCTCCTGCCCATATCAACGTTAAAGCTGTCCACTCCCTCAAGATTTGCATTCCAATGCCTTTTTGGCGTACTATATTCTCTTACATCTTCTACGGTTTGTGGATTGGTTTATTCAGCAGTATCAGAGAAAACCATGTTCATATCAGCGGCATTGTGTGGGTCATTCATGAGCAAGTCATTTTATCTGATTCCCCCTTTTTTTTATTTTTGGTAACATGTTTCTGTGAGGTTTGACGACTGAAGAGGATTATTACCTGTTTACCTACCGTAAAAAAAAAGATGTATGTAAGAAAAAAAAGCAACTAAAAAAAAAATGAAACTGAACTTTACTGTGCTTTACCCCTGCAGTATACTTCACAACATGCCTTAAAAAGTTTTTTCTCATGCTTGATTAAGAATGAGGTATACTCACAAGGGTGATCTTGCCTTTTCCATCACAGCTTCAAGCCTCTTTTATCACCAGTTTATGTAAATCAAGGTGCAAAAATCATTAAAAGTTGCTTCCTTGATAGTCTTAACATCAATCTCCCTTTTGGTATTTGACCAACCAAAACAATGACTTAAAGGAACATTCAATGTGCTGTTGGACTTTGAATGACTGCTTTCACAACGGTCATCTAAATTAATATGGAATAAAAATCATCATCAATTGGGCTTCAGTAGTGGATTAGGATGACTTGAGATATAGCTGTGTTGTTTTATATAAAGCACTTATATAGTATTCTAAAATTCAGGATAAAAAACTTTTCGCTTGCCAGCTCAGTGTTATGACTGAAAAAAACTGTAATTGAGGCATTTTCGTTCAGAACAAGATAGAGATGGAGAATGTAAATTGGTAAACAACATGCATTTAGATCTGTAGATTATATCCAAATGTATCTGGCTTTTAGGGAAACAACTGAGATTTTGTTAAATTACCACCTCCTACAGAAACACACACACATTTGAACACAGTTAGAGAGAAATCTATGTGCTGCAAGTATACCACCATTAGGGAACAACACAAACTGAACAAGCACTTCATTTTGAACGTTCCCAGGAGGTGAACAGGCCTGTGGTGTTGTTGAGAGATACAACATAAGTGATGATTGCCAACAGTTCACAATAGTCCTCTGTAATATGTCTGCAACTATATCAAAATTCAATGACACTCCCCGCAGAAAAAAGCTTCTTGGTGTTTTTGTCAAGAAAACAAAACTTTACTTTGTTATTTTCTTCCCTGTTGGATGAATTTACCAAGCAAAATATTCCCTTGCTTATTTTGTCTCTTCTAGCTCTGCTTTTGACAAAGAGAGGAATGCCAGTGGGTGAATGTTGAGCTGGCTAACAGTCTATGAGAGTGTTGCTTTAGTGAGGTGTGAGTGACATTAGAAACGAGGCGAGTGTGTAGGTGGAAAATTCAATCACGCTGTGCATCTAGTATGCAGAACAGTCCTACAGAAGGAGAGTGAATATGTCTAACACTTTGATAGGGCCAAATCACTGTGGAGCCTTTGCTTGGCTGGATATGAGGGGGTGCAAAGGAGGGCCAGACCTGAAGGAGAGATACCAGGCATAATTTCTGAGAGTGGAAGAGGTAATTTGTTACATTTGGCAGCTATGAATCTGAGCGAGTGGCCATGACTTGTGGAGTCCCCCAGGGGTCAATTCTTGGACCTCTTCTGTTTAACTTTTATATGCTCCTTTTGGGTCAGATATTGCAGAACTTTAACATCAATTATCACAGTTATGCAGACGATACACAACTTTATGTGTCTCTGTCACCGGACGACTGCAGCCCAGCAGACGTACTGTGTCAGTGTTTGGAGGAAATAAACACCTGGATGAGAGATAATTTTCTACAATTAAATGAAGACAAAACTGAGATCATTCTGTTTGGTAGCAAAGAGAAGACGGTCAGCGTTGGTAAATATCTTGAGACTCGGGACCTTACAATCACTGACCAAGTTGGTAACCTTGGAGTGTTGATAGACTCAGATCTGACTTTCAGCAGCCACATCAAAGCTGTCACCAAGGCAGCTTTTTACCACCTCAGAAATATCAACAGAATTAAAGGTTTCCTCTCCCAAAAAGACCAGGAGAAACTCATCCATGCATTCATCTCCAGCAGACTCGATTACTGTAACGCTCTTTTAACTGGACTTCCCAAAAAGAGCATTAAACATCTGCAGCTCATCCAGAACGCTGCTGCTGGAGTTTTAACCCGGACTAAGAGATCTGAACACATCACACCAGTTTTAAAATCTTTACACTGGCTTCCGGTCAGTCACAGAATAGATTTTAAAAGCCTGCTGATGGTTTACAAATCCCAGAATGGTTTAGGCCCAAAATACATCTGTGATATGTTCAGAGAATATAAACCTAGCAGAGCTCTTAGATCCAAGGACTCAGGTCAGCTGGTCCAGTCCAGAGTCCAGACTAAACATGGAGAAGCAGCATTTAGCTGTTATGCTGCAAACAAGTGGAACAAACTGCCAGTGGAGATTCAACTTTCACCAAATGTAGACATTTTTAAATCCAGGTTAAAAACATTTCTTTTCTCATGTGTCTATGCATGAAATCTGCACGCTATCTTTTAACTTATCTTGACTGTTGCTTGTTTTTAAATTCATTTAAATTATTTTATTTGTTTCTCTTTATATTCTTTTATGTATTCTTAATGCTTCTTCCACTCCCTGCTGCAATGCTTTTATTTTATGTAAAACACTTTGAATTGTTTGTACATGAAATGTGCTATACAAATAAATTTGATTTGATTTGATTTGGTAAGAGTGAGAGCATAATGAAGGTGAGCATGGCCTGTTGGGAGTTACATGTGGGAACTTCTGTAGTTGCTTCATTTTTTCCAACATATTCTAATAAAGCCTAACAGGCCCCTTGCACCCAAGGAATTAGCTGGCCTTTTGGCAAAGTCCAAAAGTAACCAGATGAAACATACATCACAGCTCATTATTTCATCATTTAGTCCATCTGCCCATGCTGTGTAGACTGGCAGAATGTTAGAATAACAATCCTCCACACTTCTTTTGCAAACAATGTGAGCGATACAGGATGAGATACAAAGAAACACTGAAACAGTGGATAAATTCTTTTTTTTAATTTCAGGATCATGCAGAGTTCATTCTCACACAGAGTAAGTTAGGATATTTAAATGTTAACTGCTTGGGTTATTCTAATGTTTCGTAGTTGTCTGAATATTTTGCTGGAAGAGAACATTTTTTTTCCTCAAGTGTTTGCCTTTGGGGAAGAATTTGTAATTAGAAACACGAAACACCAATAATGTTCAACTCCACCAGAATCTTTTGGAATGTACTTTCATTGAAATGTGTAAAATTGTTGTATATTCTTACATTCTCAATATCCATACACAAAGTTTGTTTTGATTTCACTTCGGTTTGTCCACACAGGAATCTGGGCAAAGGTTATATAATGTATTTGCTCTTTTTCAGCAGTCTATTCTGAACTCTGAGATAACAGAGACTAAAGACTGAACAAAGGGGAAGTTTACAGGAGCCAAACAACCGGAATTCATCAGTTAATCTGACCATGAGTATTTCCCGAGAGAGAAATGTATTATTTGTCAGTCCGGACTTACGTGAATTACAAAAGTAAATAAATTATTGATGAGCAATTTCTAAAATGTGAAAGGAAAAAATATTATGCCAACTGTCCATTTTTAAGTGTTAGATCTAACAATTTAGATCTCCTTAACTTAGTTGTACAGAAACAATTTTTTGGTGTGATGAGTAAAACTGTTTTGGGTTTAGACTATTCAATATATTTAACTCTATACAAAATACTGGTTGCTCGTAAGTCTTTTATGTGCTTTCTTCAGTTTTTTGGCTTTTATTTGACAGGACCAAAATATCTTTGTCAACAAAATACAGGACACACAGGAGGTCAGTGATGACCACAAAACAATCTACTTTTATGTACTTTTATTACTTTTTATTACCCTGCTGTTAAGAATTATTAACAACATTTTATAAATGAAAATACTGCGTATGCAGTGGTTTGTTGAATGGAGTAGCTGTAGATTTATCATGCACATATGGGTTTTACATGTTTCTCATCTAAAAAATACTATCTAACAGAAGACCTTGCCGCTCATGAATGAAAGTCAACACATATAAGTGTAAAGAGATTATGGCATTTACAATCTGATCAAAACAAATTAACCAAAACACAGTGGAAGGACTCCCAGAGTATGATTGATCAAATCAGTTACTGGAGTGAAGTAATCTCCCCCACAAAGCAATATTTCTCTCAATGAAAAAAAGGTGTGGAGTCAAGATAATTGAATTAATGTGGGGCAGAAGAGTGTTAATTAATAGCTCACTGGGTGTGTGGATCAGAGAACATTTACCATCCTGAATCAGTCTGCACTCCAAACCATATGATGCAGCAAAGATTTAACCGTAAGTGTAGCCTTTTGATATGGATGCAAAGCAGTTCAATAAAAAAAAAGAAAGCAAAATCAAGTCTACTTTGAAAATAAAACCTTTTTTGTGGAACATATGGCAACTACAAAATCAATATAAAAAGTGAAGTACTGATGTTAATTTTACCATCTGCATTTGATTTGTCAGCTGTGGCCTACAATACAAACATGGCAGACTCTATAGAAGAGGACCCACTCTATATAAATATAAAGGGTCTCAAATGAGGAGCTATTGTATGGGTAATTTAATTTGAGTGTATTGTATCAATAACAGGATTCCTCCATGTTGACATTACATCTTTAACAGTCACAACTGTAACTAGATATATCCACAACACCATTTCTACTTATATCTTATGGTATCTCTAATTTTGATTGCACTTGTCAAATCTAAGTTTAAGATATAAAATTGGAACTTTGAAGCAAATAAAATTTATATTTGTGCACCGTGTGGTCAGGTGAGTTGGTGGTCTGTCTCTTGAAATAGGCTACTACATCACTTAGGTAACTGGAACATTACTGTAGATTTGCTGGAGATTGTTTTTCACCATGAGCCATGATCACCTTGAATAGTCACGAAATGAAAAAGGTTTTTGGATGTTTTGGATGTCCCTCCACCCTCTCCCTCCTCCTAATGAGCACCTGAAAGATGCTTGATAAGGCTGATACAGGCTCACAAGAGTATGTGTCAAAACCAAAGGCAAAAAATATCATAAAATGGCAACATAACAAATGCACAGATTCTATATAATTGGGCTTTCATCATAACAAAACATGGGATTATATTACCCAACTGAATTTCATTCAACGTATTTCCTAATTTGAATCAAGACACTGTAAATCAGCCTCTGTTCGTGTATTTTTTTTTTCCAACTGACTCTTGCTATTTGTGGTTAGATGCTTTGTACTTTCAATAAAAAAAGAACATTTTGTCATAATTAGTGAAGCCACCACTGTGCCCTTATAGTAAAGAGACAATCTGTGAAACAAATCTTCTGGCCTTTCAGACTCCTACTAATGAGAGTTGCAATAATCCACAGTGCCTGAGTAGAAAAAAAAAATTCAAACCCAGGAGGAGTCTCTAATTAGTGCCAGTCACTGTCAGTCTTGCAGTTGCCATGGTTACAGCCATGGTTACAACCATGGGGTTGCATGACAACCTCCTTTGCAAGGAGGGGCTTTGGAAGCAGAGGGGAAGCACAGCAGAGAGGGAGAGGGAGGGAAGTTGTATTAATCCATCCTCAAGAATTACAAGATTTTTAAGAATTTAATTCAGCTCAGAAATATCACGCATTTTAATACATTATCTGTTTACATGTCTGTTTGCCAGAGCTCTGCTGTGTAAAACACTTAACAAAGCAGCGGTTTATGCAGAATCTCAACTTTCCCTCACGTTCCCAGATGTCCTCAGCGCTCTCATCGGTACACTGAAAAAAATAACTCATAAGATTTACTTAAAAAACCCTTTGTAAGTATTTGCACTCAAATGATTTAAGTAAGATTTAATGCTGCAATATCAAGTAACACTCACTTGCCAGTATCAAGTAAATTTTACTTACGATAAAACATAACAGTTGTGAAGATATTAAGTAACATTTACTTAATTACATCTAAGTTATATTTAGTTAAACAAATTAAGTAAAGTCTACTTGTTTTTCATCGGCAGGAACATCATTTTACTCAAAATTTTAAGTAAATTTTACATATCTGTAGTATTTGCTGTTATGAAGTAATTTAGTAGATTTTAATTATTTTCTTGTGCTTGACATTTTAATTTACTTGGTTGCATTACGTTACATTACTCACTAAAATTAGGTAATCATTGCCATTATTCTTTTGATAAATGTTACCAAATAAATTTAACCAATACTCTATACATTTAATATATATTTATCACATATCACTCAACCAAATTACAATGCAATTAAATTGTTTATTTTTCATTTTAAACAGTTTAACAAGAACAGTCAAAGTAAATCCACTACTATTGTGGATTGAATTGCCCAATCTTTTATGGGGCAGCCATAAGTTTAACATTGGCATGACTGACATGAAAAGAACAGACACTGCATCCAATCCAATATACACTATTGGGACAAAATATTAGGAACACTGTCAACATAATGCACTATAATGGTTGACAGCACCATCCACCATAACTTCAGTAATAAACATAAAGTCAAATTATCACCTCTCTGACAATGTAAATAAAAACTGAGCATGCTTTGGCTGGATTTGAGCCAAAGACAATTTCAGCTCCAAGCTGTAGATCTTGCTAATCGTTAAAATAACTTAAAGCCAATGTTCAATGTCGAGATGTTTTGTATAATGTTTTCTTGTAAGTTTTCTTGGTCTATATTTCTAATTTATTTTTACATATCTATTTATAAAAACACCAAGAAGATATATTTTAGACTGCACCTAATATTCCCACAGCTCACCCTGCATGGATGTGAGTTGTGTTTGTAAACTCTACTGGATGACAAGATTTGCTCACGACTCCTTGTGTGTAGTTTGTGTGCCAAAACCCCTATATTAAGGATGATGAGTTAAGGTGTTGCTTCACAGACCTGTCTTGCGTCCTGGCAGATTGCTTTCTCAGACTGGTACAGTGAAAACTGTCATCCCAGATGTCCCTTAGGATGTAACTAATTTCCACAGTTGGTGATTTTGTAAATGAAGCCACTGGAATACACAAATTCACATATAGGTAATAGAAAATGCAAGACATATTTCCAGGGACTGTAGAGAACAGTACACAGTTTGTAAAATCAACACATATACAGGTAAATTGTACCATAAATACAGAAAATTAAAGTGCCCCATGATAAGTGCTTGTAAAATGTATTCAGTTTCATGCCAAAATAACAAAGCCACAAATAAAGATTGACAGAAATGGGTATCCAAACTAATATGGCTGCCCCCAGAGAGATGCATCCAAGTGGCTTTCCTTATCCATTTTCCATTTTCTCACTCACACCTTATTTACCATTCCACCGGTCTCATTTGAATTGTAATGATTAGACTGTATGCATGCAAAATAGCTGTTTAAAAATGGTTTAATAGTCCTCAATATATTCATGAGATTCCAAGGGGAATTGTGCAGACCTGTCAGAAATAGAACCCAGTAGCAGCACAAGTGAAAATGACAGCAAAAATCCTCTGAAGGTTCTTTCACTGTGTAAATCCGAAGAATTCAATCTACAACCAAACCTGTAGTGAAAATGTGTGTGACGTGTTGAACTGTCTGAATACATGCAGATACAAACTGCATCTGATGCTGAAAGACAGAAGTGTAAGTCAGTGTTGTGTGTGTTTGTGGATTTACTTATGAGGCCTGGTTACCAACTTAAAAAAACAGCATGAGTCAGTTCTTGAATCTCACTGAAAACAAATTATCATAGAAAAGAATGACTGAATGAATAGATGAAGGGAAAAGGCTTGTGATCTGTGCAAAGGCTGCAAAAAGAAAATATTGAGTGAAGATGGTACCTAATATTTAGTTTATAATTACCTCGACATTAAGAAGAGCCAAGTGAGGGGGTTTGGGCACCTGATAAGGAAGCCTCCAGGGCACATCCCCTTTACTGGGCATGGCCAGCTGAGCCCCATGATCGACCCAGCAATAACTGGAGGGATTTTATTTCCCAGTTGGCTTGGGAGCAGCTGGGTTTTACACCAGGAGGAGCTGGAAAGAATTGCTGGAAACAGTGAGGCTTGCGCTTCTCTGATCCCCCTGTTGCTACAGTGGAACCCTGAAATGGACAAAGCCATCTAAAAAAACATTGTTTGTGCAGGAGTGCTTCCTGTACTCAGCGTGGGTTTGTTGTTTGAGGTGCTCTTTGAAAGTTACAGGCATAAACTTGAATACCAAAAAAATCATCAAACAAACAAAAAACGCTCCAAGACACTCTTAAAAACAATTGAAAATGGCTTTAGGTCCATGGCATAATCACACTGACCAGTAAAACTCTAACATGTTTTAACAGACAAGCCCTCATCAGGTAGTCTTAGATCCTGTAGTGCAATTCCACCAATATGATTCCTCTATCTATGATGGGATTTCCCATCAGCAGTACCCAATACAAGTGGAGAAAGCATCATTTTTGGCCCATTACAGTAGTTAACAAAGAATGCAATGATGAACAATAACACAAGCTACAAAAATATGTTAAAAATATATATATATATATCTTACAACAAATAAATCAGTAAATTCTTAGTCCTCATTCATGTTTTGCAGCACAAATACAATGTGCCTTTCGGAGATTGCCAACAAATACGTAGAATTTGAGAGCAGGAAAGGGCGATTGAGGCCAAAGACTATGATATCACATTTTCAAAGATGGGTACACAGAAACAGTTCCATTCTGACATCATACATATAAAAGCCAAACCTCCGAGTAGACAGACTTTACTATTTGTATTTGTGCACCCATTTTTCAGATTTCTATGGAAGGATGAACATTTACTGATGAAAAATTCCATTACAGGTATAGATTTCCTACAGGTGGAATTCCACTTCAAAAGGACTCTATCTATCAGACTTGATAGAGTCTTAGGTCTCTTGCTGAGTCTTAGGCTTGCTGTTTTTAAGCGAGAGCTCCTCGCTTGATATTGATGGACAAAGCTATTTTGAGAATGAATGAACTTGCTCATTCACTTGAAATGCTAAAAAATTCTGATTATGCCTTTGATTTGAAATATAATCAAAATGTCTAGCTCTAGACAACCACTCCTGCTCAGTGTTTATTTGGTTTTGCCTCTTACATTCATCTTTCTCTTGCATACAAAATATTGTTGTAGGCATCTTGAGGTTAGATTTTAACGAGCCAAACTAATATTTTAGATATTTTTCTGTCTGCTTTGCTGTCTTGCCATCTTCCTGGAGAGAATGTGATTTTGCAGGCAAAATGACACAACAGATATCTTTAGCTGTGTCAGAAGTGAAGGAGGAGGAAGCAGAAGATTGCTCTGTGGTAAACCATTTTACCATCATGTAGGCACAGCCTGTGGGTGAATTTTGAGTTTAAGAGGGTGTTTAACACTACAGTGGTTTTACTTAGGTTTTTGCTATCATTGCATGTCTGTTGTGATCTCTTCAAACCACTGTGTCTGTTGCAGGAGTTTTTTTTATTCAAGTTGCAAGTTGTATTCTGAATGCAGCATCACATTTTTAAAATTATTTTCTGTGCTACAGACGGTGGGAACCCTACCATGAGGAAGGTTATGTGTAACGACATGGGTGCTTAATGACCCTTGAGATATCTGAAGCCTCTATTTTAACAAGTTAAACGTGCATTAGAGTTCTATCACTGCTGTTTTGATGAATCAGAATTATAGATAACTTTAACAGAAATTCTCTAAAACCCAGTGACATTGTTGATATCACGATCGATCTAGACAAATATAGGATGATGAATGTTAAAATGGCCCCACCTGACAATCACTTTCTTCCTTATCTACCAACAACTTTGTGAATAAGTACTAGAAACAAACTTTTGTTGAAGCTTGAGGAAATGTTATTAGTTTTTTAGATATTTGGAAACAAACTACATAAGCATAGGACATAAGAGGGATTAAAATTTTGGCCTGATAAAACACCAGATTAAAAGTCAGACTATTAAGAGCTTAATGTTTAACTATTTGATATGCTAATGCAGAGTTGGCTTTAGGCTGGGATTTGGCATTTATTTTTAAATGGAAAACTTCAGAGACTAAAACAGTTTACAACCCCAAAACAACTCATTCAGGAATGCTTTTTCTTTCCAAATTTGGAGAAGGTTTGGCTCTGCAACCTCATTTTAGCTGGGTAGGAAGCTGTCCCTGTCAGTTACAAAAGAGACATTGCAAAGAAAAATATTTTTTAATAATTCAAATAATACATTATTGACCATTTTGTACTGTGTGGTGCTACTGTTTCAAGTGAGCTTTAGCTATACCAAAGTCCCTTCAAAGTCATGTGCATCAAAGAAGAACTTGCAAAACTTTGGCCTGGTGTTTAACTTAAGCTAATCTGGAAGTTAAGTAGTAAAAGAGAGCCGCTTCAAAAACAGGCCTGAAGAGGTATGAATTAAAGGAGGGGGGCAGGGGAAGGGAGCATTGGTATTTAATTCAGGCGGCAGTTCTTAATTGGATTTTGCTTTGATGTCCAATACCAGTCACCATGGGATGTTAAGAATGGGCTTTTCTTCTGGGAGATTTATCTTATGGGCTGTTAAATGTTCCATATTTCCTTATTAACTCGAAACTAGAATTAGTTACCTCTTGAGACAATGGTGAAAACATTGTCTCTGGTCTTTTAGCATTCCATTATATTTTGAACACAATTTTCTGTTTTCAGACACTTCATGTGGCAGCCTAAATTCTGTTCAGGTGGGTTGGATCAGTAAGTGGTGCTGAAGACAGTATAATTTGTCAACTGTGACGATCTCTCCCGAGATATTAGAAAATGGCGTCGGCTCCTGCAAAAACAATTTACTTGTCTAAAATTGCCCGATGCCACTCATGTGGAAACTGATCCAGAATTGTTTGCCTGAGCGGTAAAAACGATGAACTCAGTGATGAAGACAGTGATGAAGTCCCCGTCCAGTTCTTTGTCAGCCTTTTTTGTCACCTACTTGCTGATGAAATTTTTTTTTTTTTTTAAAGTCTGCAAATCACAACAGGTTATTAAATTTCACGGCTGTTTGGCAGATGTTACAAACATTACACAGGGTTGGGAAAATGTATTGGCCCTCATAAATGTTGAAAGAAATTAAAATGTATGTGTGGGTATGTTCCACAAGAGTGTGTGCAGACTTCACAGAGATAGTGTCACATTCATAACGAATGTGTGGATGTAGCAGAGAAATAGATTTCTCTCTCTTTCTTTGCCCGGTAGAGATTAATTGAAGCACATGCCTCAGTTTTTGTGAATTAAAGTACGAATCACACAGGCAGCTGTCAAAAACTTAAATGGAAAAATTATGTTTGGCATCCACTGCTGGGCAAATCCTCTGATGGTATTTGGGGATGTATGTTACATCTTAATCTATTTCCGTGTTTGCTAGTCAACATGGGATATTATGAGTTGATGGGAAACTTGTTAGCCAAGCAAAACTGATTTTTGTCTCCCATGCTTTGTGAAATGACAAAATATTTTGTGATGGGGAACTGTCTTGAACTTGCCAAACACATAAAAGTCGCCAAAGTGAAATCTGATGCCTTTGTGAGGTAATTACAGAACTGCCAAGAGGAAGTATTTCTTTCCTCTAGACAGCTTTAAGAGCAATGACAGTGATAACTAACACACTGTCACAGTGGAACATGTCAAAATCCGCCCTCTGCAGCTTAACAGTCTCATTTCCCTACAGAGACGCAGCTTATATCTTGCTGCGTGGTGGTGTGGATGTTAAAAGTCTCACAAAACAAGGATACATATTTGCCTTTGTTGATTTGGCCACAAGCTCTAATTTGGCGGAAGCAGGGGTAGTGGGAGGTGTGAGTTTAATTTGAATGTTTTCTTCGGTTCGTTCCTGATTTCAATTGCAAATGGTTAAAGTTAGGAGTTAAAAACAAATGGTTTGGATTGGAAGGAATAAACATGGTTTGAGCTCACACATTGAATATTTATAGGTCATGGTTTCTATCATGTCACATAAGCTGCCCTACACAAAACAAAAACCTAGGAATGTGTTGCCATCACAAATTTTCGAAGCATGGATTGTGACACTCATACTTTTTGGACAAGTGGACAAACAAATGTACTAGATGTTAGCTGGTGAGATTGGACTCTGATAGCAGTGGCAGAATGTGGGGATGGTACAGCTAATGTGAAAATCAATCAGCCAGACTCCGATCTGTTTACATGAAGAAGCTTCAAGATCAGTGGCAGTTGTTTTGACACCATGAAACATGGTGTCTTAATTTGGTGTTCATTGAAGTGCTGAGTCATATGTGATTAATGTGATTCCTATAAACAGTTCTAGATTTTCTTTTTAAGATTCAGTTCAGGCCTGAAACATTTAAATTCATGAATGAATCCCAGATTCATGCCCCTTTGACCTGGTCTTTGCAGCTGGTTGTATAAGCTCAAACAATGATAATCCTTTTGTTTAAAAGTGCAGCACTTCTTATTCTTGACATACCCACTATGGCACTTTTCCACTGACTTTGGTTCAGGAAAGGACACAGCGAGTAGCAAAATATCAAACACAAACAGACTCACAAAGCGAGATAATCTTTGCAAATCAGGCAGAGGACACAACAGAAATCCCACTAAGAATTTGGGGCTGCCATCTAAGACAAGTCCAAACTTGTTTGTCAGAGATTCAGATGTCTGTATCAGCATCTATATCAGCAGCTTGTTTTCTCACACTATCCGAGACAGTGCATTAGAGTTTCAGCTCTGTGTCATTTGTATCTTTTGATGAGAGAGATGTTTCATGCTATCTGTCTGCTGATCTCTAAACTCTATCAAATGCTGCAAGAAATAAGAAAGCTTCAAGAAATGATACGCAGCCAGGTTGGGATTTTAAATTAATTGATTAAAAAATCATCTTATATCTTTTTGCAAAAATACAGATATGTTTCATTGTTGAATACTTGCGTCAGTGTTTTATACTCATCAAATCTATTCCTTAAATGTTAATTTAAGACAGCTTTTTTTGTTGTTTTTAAACTTTTACTCATGTTTACTTATTTCTAAAAAAAATTTACAGCGCATTTATCAACAGATTCATGATAAAGACAACAAAGGACAACTGGAAAAGCTTATTTCTGCAGTAAGACACCATGGATCACAATGTGAAAGAAAAACAGTTTCATTGCCAGAGATACCACGAGACAGTTACATTATGCACCAAATCTTTACTTATCAAACAGCTTTAAAACATAGAAAAATGAGAATGATAATATTATATGTTTGCTTAGAAAGCTCCGGTGTAGTGAACACAAGTGTTACTTAGAAATACTAATTTGTCTGACTGTAATACTTGTCTTTCCATGCAGCAACGTATTGATTCAGACTGTTGAAAGATTGGACAGAAAACAATAAACACAACACAAAAAATAACTATCTGCTAAAAGGTTTTCAAAACAATCTGAAAATCAGCCCCCCGGACAGCATCATTAACTGATAATGATGTTCATAAACAAAGGATCTTGCCTAGAGGCCAAGCCAACATCTTATAATGACACAGTATGTTTTGTTTTTGCTCAATGTTGTCACCTATATCAATATTGAAAATGTATTTTTGCTCAGTCAGTGTCACGTCCATGGGATTTTCCCCATGTTTTTAGTTTTGTGTTTTATCATGTTTTAGGTCTTGGTTTTTGAGTTCATGTTTAGTTAGGTTTTGCCATTGTTTTTCCCTCACTCAGTTCATTAGTTGTCACTCATGTCACCTGTTAGTCATTGTCCCCAGCTGCACACTGTCACTAATCACTCCCACTTCTCCATTTAGTTTCCAGGCTCCCCTGTTTCTTTGCCAGATCCTACCCGTCTTACACCCGTCATTATCCCTCATGCCATGCCTCGCTAAGTTAAGTATTTATCCATGCCATGTCAAGTCAAGTCTTTTGTTTTGTCTCAATTATTATTCCACAGTTTAGGTTTTTTCATATCCGGCTCAGCCTCGCTTTGTTTTGTCCTTTGTTTTTGAATTAATATAACCATGTTTGCTTTCTACATCCTCTGAGTCTGCATCCGTGTCCTACCACCCCTACTTGACAGCCAGGGGTTAAAAATGTTATAAAAAAAACTAATCTAATCATACAAAACTACTTCAAGACTGTTTGATTTTATTCTATTTAGAAAATTGTATGCGTTTGCAGTAAGTCTCTAAGATGAAACAGGGAGCTGATCAAGTTTTACTCAGTTCCGAAACATTGCTGTTGGCTCTGTCATTATACAGTTGGGAGTAATTGGACTTTTACACATCTGCATTGCTTTAGGATGCATATTAATGCATCAAACAACACAGAGAGACTCTCTACATATGAAACATACACTATCACAACTCACCATCTCACTTGGATTATTCAGTGACTGTTCATAACTTAAAATAATCTGCTATTATCTCAACCCTCTGGTGTATTTTTGAATGCAGCAAAATGTCTAAGTGTGTAATTTATTACACCCTGCCAACTTCTTCTGACACAATAAGGAAGGTTTTTCTAACCACAAGCTATATTTACCCTAATTCACTTGTTGTATTATGTTACATTGTTCTCTGGTTTTCCCAGTGCACATCAGTTTCTTTCAACTGATATGGTCAGCCTCATACTTCACTTTCACATCAAATGCTACACACAGCAGCTCCACCATGATGCTTGACTCTAAAGTCTGGTGCTTATTTCCTCTAAAAGATTGCATTGCTTCCCACTCTTTTAACAGAGAAAATATGCCCCTTGCTGTTTGTTTCAACACTCTCCCACCACTTTATGCCGCCTGAAGCCAATTTTCAGGAACAAATGGCAACAAAAGTGATAGGCTGTGGAGGTGGAGCTGAGTGGGAACCGTAGAGGTTTGATGAGAGTTTTCACACAGCATTGTTGATCGAACGTTTTATCCTTACATTCCTCAAGGTAACAAACAAAAAGAGATTACCAATTTATAATTTGCTCCGAGTTGTTTAGTGGAATTAAAACATGATGGTCATGAGTGACATGATCTTTTATCACTACACGACTGGCTCTTTTTTTCTGTGCACCGATTTGCACATTAAAGCTGCAGTCTGCAACTCTTTTTCAAGCATAATGCCTGGAACTGTCCGGGGATTCTGAAAGTAGTACATTAAATACCCCAATACAAAAAAAAAAAAGAGTTCTCTAGGTCCCCTATATGTCCCACTAGGTCCCTCCAAAGCCAGCAGGTTTGTTTACAAAATTGCAGACCGGACCGGTAAAAGGTAACCAATCAGGTTTACGAGCTGGGCTCTGCTGCCTGTCAATCACCGATTGTGCACGCGAGATACAAGGTAGGCTTGTCCCCACGCTTATTTATCTAGACTATTGAACTTCATTACGGGCTAGTCTACTTACTGTGTCTTCCATGATCGCAAATGACAGGTGAGTTGATGAATGAGGAGTCGTGTACGCGCATCTGGCGTGCACGTAGACGTGCACGAGTTCTCATGTGTTTTGATGGGGCGGGACAGGAAGTTGAATAACTTTTTATTTTTCGGTTAAAAAATAAGCATTTCTTGCATTTTGCGACTACGGAGGTCACCGTTTTCAACTTCAAGCGTTATGATAGATCATGTAAACCCTTAAAATGCCAAAAATTAGGACTTTACGTATGACAACAACAAATCCTGCAGACTGCAGCTTTAACTTCAAATCTAATTGTTATCTGATAAAATCCAGCAGATCTTCTGTGTCATCTTATTTGCACTGTGTTGAGTAAACTCACCCCAGTTTCGTCTTTTTGTCAAACTTTCTTCAGAGAACTTATGAGAAGCATTCTGCAGTCCGTGCAGTGGGCATTGCTCTCATAGCAATGTTGATGGATTACTACAGTAAGGCTGAATATATTGCTGTGATCATTCATCTTGCCAAATATGACACATCAGCACACAAAAGCATAACTCAAGGTGCATCACCTGCCATTGACAAAAGACTTGCCAATACCCAAGGGCAAAGAGGCTAACAACAGCTATAGGAGCTTAAACATCCGACAATTAACACATGATAGCTGAATGGAATCAGGGGACGCAGCATACTTCAGAGTCCTCGTTCTGAATTAAAAGTTGACATTTAAAGGTTGCTGCTCATTTTACTCTGTTCAATGGGGAATATATATCAGTCAAAACACCTTGGTGAGGTATTGCTGCCCATAGCCACAACAAGGCAACCGAGACTGTTGGTGGGAAGTGGAACATGGTGTACTGTCTCTGTTGGTACTGTGATAACAAAAAAAACCCACAGAAAAGTGTAAAGTAAAACATTAACAGAGCACAGCAAGAATTAACAAAACAGATGCACTGGATATACTGACACACTCACATATAGATAGATGGACGGATAGATATCTTGTCAGATGTTTAAAAAGTTGTATTCACAGAAAGTAAAAAAAGATCAAGAAGGTGAAAAAAAGAGACAAAGTCTGGACAGAGTTGAACATGTATTCCAATAGGTTCAGCTCAGATCAACTCTCAGCATGCTTCTCTTCTGCCTCCAGCAACACAGACCTCCCCCTACCAGTACCCATATCCTCCCTGTCACACCACCATAATTTCATCCTCCACATCAGTCATGGATCTTAACACAGCCTCACTAACATCTCCCCCCACATCAGAACACACTGAGACATCCCCATGCTTCCCCCTCCAGCCTTTCTGTCTCTAGCAGCCAGGTGAAAAGGCAACTGGAGAGACTAAACCGGAACAAGGCTGCAGGTCCAGATGGTGTCAGCCTCAGGGTCCAGAAGATCTATGTGAAACAGCTATCTGGGATTCTACAGCACCTCTTTAACTTCATTTACCTGCTGATTATAAAAAAAAAAAAAAAGGTATGTCCTCAGGTTAATGAAGACTGAGAACAACACTGCCCACCCTCTGCGTAGTATAGTGCTGAAAGTGTGATCAGTATGAGGCTATGTTGTAATACAGAGAGATACAGGAGGTAATTCCTGCCAGCAGCGATAACAATACATAATGAAAGCTTATGATGGTTGTTAAAGGGATAGTTTGCATCTTTTGACATGGTGTATGACATCCCATACTATCAATATTATTCATGAACATTTTCTTACCCCCCCGCTGCGTCCTGTGAGCCGAGTTCCAGCCTCGTTTTGGCGTTGACGAAGGTAGTCCGGCTAGTTGGCTGAGGCCACAAAAATAAAGCGTTTTGCTTCTAGCGCCAAGCGATTGTGAGGGCTGACTTTTTCCTGGACAACGATTTTGTGATGCAAATGTATTACTCTTTTGAACGCATATTGTTTTGAGAAACAAAACGCTTTATTTTTGTGGCCCCAGCCAACTAGCCGGACTACCTTCGTCAACGCCAAAACGAGGCTGGAACTCACATTACGCAGCGGGAGGTAAGAAAATGTTCATAAATAATATTGCTACTATGGGATGTCATACAGCTTCACGTCAAAAGAGGCAAACTATCCCGTTAAGACAAAAAAAAACTAATGCAACAATACAATTTCCTTTTAAGATAAACAAAGTATTTCCTCATTTAATTTACAAGGTGTCTAGAGCTACTGCAGCAAGCTGTCACTCGTGCAGCGGCATTTTAAAACTCAATCAGTCTGTTGCTCTGATCAATCAAGTCTCCATGGTAACAATAACTTTATCTTTTTGTGTGTGTGTGTGTGTGTGTGTGTGTGTGTGTGTGCTACCTTTCTTCATTTTTCCAGACTCGGAACACCTCATTCAACAGTGGTTGCTCCGTGTGAGTCATATCATGCTTTTTGGTTCATATGTAGTCTGTTGTATCATCCTGCAGCATGTAAACAACATTTTGCTGCAATCTCTTCTTTATCAGAGATAGGGTCTTCAGCAATCATTGTAATTCAGGTTACATACAGAATACTTTCAGGCTGGTGCGTGTTTGTTTGCAGTGGCTTGATAAAATTACATTACTGGGAGTTAACATGTGGTTGTGTGTACGCCTGCACAGCTCAGATTAAACTTGAAATTATCAGCGTAGGGACTACCCCCTGCTACCTTCTCCTCAATCATGGTAGTTCATCTCCTGGTTGTTATTACTGTTTTACTCTGAAGAGATAGAACTGGAGCAGTCATTGGAGGTACCAACAGCTGTTTCAGTCCAACCCTGAGAAATGATAATAACAGTGGTTGAGTCCTCCAAGCCTTAAAAAAAGGTGTTGTAAAGTTGTAATAATAAAATATTCTTCCCGCATCAAATCTTGCCCTTTTATATTTCTTTGCAAAAGAGATGCGGTGCCTCCCAGTGACATTAATGGAGGGGATTTTTCTCAACTGTCTAATTAGAAAGTGACCATCCATTTTATGGCCACAACAGTCGTGTCAGTCTGCTGTGTAATTAGAATGAAATACTGTTCTGACCGAGCAACACATTTCCTCAGCCTTCTTTTATTCTTACCTGAAAAAGATGTGCATATAGAATATTTCTTGATGTTAGTATTTGTTATGCAAATCTAATGCAAATTTGATGAAAATCCTTTTTTCATCTAAACAACTGGACACAACAGAATGGACTGGACAGATAAAAAAAGATTTGCTTTGTAACATGGGGCAGAGTCTTACTTGCTGAGGAGACCCAGATCCTTTAGGAAGCAAGGAGTGCTCCTGAAGACCTTTTATGATTGTGGTTGCAGCCATCTTCTGTGGTGTGCACTTCTGAGGCTTGTCTGTGGCATCTTGACTGCAGACAGTTTAAAAGAAGTTGGTTAGAAACTGAAAAATGTTTCCACAAAATTGTACTGCTTACTTTGTGTTTCCACTGGTATTGTTCATGACTATATTTCTGTTGCTACAATTGGCCCTTTTCATTTTCTTGTCATCTATCTACACCAAACATGATTGCTGAGAGGACTAAAAAACTTAATGAAATTATTCTGCTCTGGCACTCAGGCTTAACTAAAAGATACGTTTCCAGTTAGTAACAAAGTCAGTATGTTGCAGACTGCTGTAGTTGTGCTTTAACACAGCTACTGTGTTAATAACACCCACATATTTAGTTAATTATAGAAATTTATTAGGAAATGTTTTTCCAATACATTCTATTCAAATACAATATATCTGCAATAGAGAACCAGAGGTTGCATTGCTGACTACTAGATGCTAAAACATATATCAGCTAACACTACAGACTGTATGGATTAAGGATAGATGATTTGGCCATTAATCAAGTTTTTATACAGTAGTTAAGCTTAATGCATTGTATGATCAGAAGATGAAATAGTTTGATTAGCACCTCTCCTAATTGTTTTTCATAACTTGCAAAATATTGTATCAGTGGCTCATGAAAATGTCATTTTTACATTACCTCATACATTCGGTGAATATTTCTAAAGTTTAAGTTTTGAAAAATCCATCAACTCTTAACTCACACTGCAGCTTTCCTAGCTCTAAATACGTACAAAACAAACTACAAAAAATGTGAATGTTTGTGATGACAGCCAGAAGGCAAGAGATCAATGACAGAGTGAAACACAAGGTTGCAATTAGGTAATCAGTAAGAGTTTGAATGATACATTACGTGGAGCCCACGTGAATTGGCAGCCAAGATGTCACCAGCTATAAATAAGAGTTGGTCCACCACCGTTAATATGTTTACCCTGCTGTGACCTGTGGGCCTTTCATGGAAGTAATTGCAAGTTTTCATGTATCATTAAGAACCCTCTCCAACTAGATCTCAACAACAGCAACTGACAGTTTGACTCATAGTGTGTAAGGCATGTTTCATCCACACTCCTGTGAATACTTGATAAGTAATGAGTCAGTGCAAAGGTGGTTTGCCTTTAGCTGCTGAGATGTTCACAGAGGACTAAAAGCAGGATGCTAACAGCAGGCAGTCCATGTCTAAGCTGATAAAGTCAGACACTCCCTCTGGCTGGATATTAACCAGAATTGGTCATAGGAGGAGAGTTGGGATGCACCCTGGCACTGCTGACTCCTCAGAGGCTTCAAGGGTGGAAATCGACTATGTGCATGCATGCGTGTAGACATGCACACATTTTGCAAAGTCTGCCTCCTCAGATGCAATAACCACCAGTTGATACTGCACCAGTCCATCACAGGACTATATTTTACAATATATGTGTTAATGCAATTACTTAAATATGTTTTCTTTTATTCTCTCAATTTTCAGTTTTGCGTATAACAATAAAGTCACTTTTTGCAAATACATGATAGAATTCTAAGGAAATAGTCAAATCCAACTCCCAGTTGCAGCAATTTACGTTGTATTGCCCTTTTGATACATTTGAATTTAGAGTTACAACTTACTTCATTCTACACATTTGACTTCATCTGCAGTGTGTCACTTGTCTCTGAGAGGGTTTTTTACTTGAGTCTTTACAATGGAGGCATAGCTTTATTAAAAGAGAATTAACTTCTCAGTTTTCAAACCTAAATGTATAATGTGTGGTCATATATTCAAGAAAACCAGTTTGCTTGCAAAACTGTTGGTGTGCTGACATAATTGTTATCGTTTAAACCATCTTAATATGAATTTTGAGAACGCATAAACAGGTCTATTGGCCGATCCACTTTGGTTCAGAGTCAACCAATACTATGGACTTAACCAGGAAGTTAAGCTTGGATGTTCATGGTTCACAGAATGTAAACCCCAAATACTTAAATGATTTGAACTGAAGTTGCTAAAGGCTTTTGACCAAGCATCAGTATGTGATAAAACATTTTGCAGCTCTGACAGAGAGGAACTCACACAAAATCAAAGTCAAATGAGGAAATGCTGGGACAAAATCTATTTTGCTTGTAAAGCCAATGCAGTTAAAGACCCAACATCACTGTGTAATTAAAGGGAGTGCTGATATCTATTAGCCACAGCATACAACTTCATAATGAGCTCGTCTGCAGCATTTCCCACTGAACATGTGCAAAAAGTAAGATCGTGTTACACAATTTTTTGATAAGTGTGACACTTAATCCATTCATGTGAAATTAATTTACGTGTAACATTCAATAGAATTATATTCAATTTTTCTAGTCATTCCTACTATGAAGCTCTGTGAGATAACTACAGCATAAAATAACAAATCATCCCATGGGCCAACATTTTATTGTTGAATCCATGAATTATTCATATTTGCTCACCGAGTTTTGAATAGAGACATGGATTGTCTTTTCTCAGACAGACAAATATGGACCCTTTTTTTTCTCAAACTACACAAATGCAGTGTAACATAGCTCATTCATCTCCTGGTTTGTAAGCAAGATTTTTCCCAATTACATATTCATAGATTCTAAGGGTGGAAAAGGTATCTTTTGAGAGAGATTTGGAGTGTGCTGATTTTCAAACACAATAGTTTTTATTCAGATGAGTGGAACAAAGTCTCTGAGTGAAAGGTGATTATACATTCTAATTCTGTTCTCTTCATTTTTGCCTGGAGGCTCTCTGTTTGATCTGGAGGCACTTCTCTCTTTTATAATAACCATTTTATGCAATGTCCTAAGAGCTAAAAGCAAAAGCTAAAAGTTATGTATATATTCACCCCAAAGGCTCATAAATGAAGATATCCACTTTTGACATCCACAATGATAGAAGGGAGCAGATCTTCATGAAATGCTCAGCTGGTTTACTCCTCCTCTCTTTAACAAAGACTTTACTTTGTACTTTTAACTTAGCATAAACAAACAAAGCCTTTGTCTCTACTGAAGTTCAGAGATCTTTAAAGTTTTCACAAAAAAAAAATCAATGTTTGCTGGCACTGCTTTGAGACAAATAAAAAAACAGTTTAGCGAAACTGCAGGGCATTGTTGTTTTTAGCTAATGTTGGTCAAACAGGAGTATGTAATATATCTACTTTGATGCTTTATGATGCTTTAGCTGCACACACTAAACTCAGTGGCAACAATTCGTGATTGCCTTTGATCTCTACATTTCATTTGATGACTGTTGGCACAAGACTAAAAGTCAGTGCTTGATGCACTCCGAGACTGTACATCACAGTCTGCGTAATTATGTATAAATACCACATCACTTTAAGGGCACTTTGCTCGTCATGCCACACATTTGAAGCCATTTTCATGTAATTACATGCCATTTAATGCCCATAGATTTCATCTACCCCTCTGTCAGCTACACCTGCTTTCTCCTTTTGAGAATGTCTCAGTTAAAATTGAGGGAGAAGTGGTGGACAACCCGGGGAGACTTTGTGAGGAGTTGATGCGTGACATTTTGAGGCCAACATGTGATAGATTAAAACAACAAACAAAAAAGTGCCATTTTAACACAAACGTGATTGTAAAACAACCAACAACAAAAGAAACCCCACCATGAAATCAAAAATACTGAGCAGGTACAAAGGAAGAGAATGGCTGTTTAAGATAGGACGCTCTATTGCTCCTGAAGCAAGGAAATTAACTTGTTAACGATACAGCTGTACAGTCAATAGTAAGTTTAAAAGAGACATGAAAGAAGAAAAGCTACATGTGTTAAGTACACAAGCTGTATACATTTAGTAACTCTTCCCTAAGGTGTTTGGTTACATGGAATATTGCAGTTTTGGAACTGGAAAGAAAAAAACAGATCATGAGCAAAAGGTATCCAGATACAGAGCAGGTTATTGCACAACATAACATATCGATGAACAGTGTATTGCACAGGGATCATACAGAAAAGTGGATGAAAAGATATGGGATATAGAATTATACCAAGTTTACCTACATACAGTATGGTGTGAAAAATTGGCCACATCATGTGCATCTGATTCTAGCTGTGAAAGTGCAAGAAGACTAATGTGCACCAAAAGACATGTGAGAGTTTTAGCTTATGTAATGCTTGTATTAAAGAGTCTATCAACAGCTAGGATGAAGAGCCTGTGATAGCATTCCTTCTTGCATTAAGGTTGTCTACTGCTAAAAGGGCTGCTGAGGACTATGTGAGGAATTGTTTGAAACATCAGGGTCAGACAGTTAATCAATAAGCAGGTTACTTATTAATTTTTGCATTTAAAAAAAAAATATTCTTCTGAAATGAATCTTCGCCTATTTGCATGTAGTTTTCTTGAGTAATAAACTGAACCACGTAGACATGTCAAGATCAAAAACATGGAAAGCCTCAGATCCTTTACACTTTGATGGCACAGTAACTAAACATAACATTAAAATGGCTGTGAGGTTCTTTGGAAACTGGAGGAAACTGTGACTGAGATTTAACTGCTAAAGTCGGCGCATAAAAATCAGCTGAGTTTCTGATACTTAAATTGGGAAGTGAAGCAGCAATTGTGGGGGTTCAGTGTTTTCCCATTTGTGGAAAGATGTGCAACATCAGCACTAAGCTACCTTACTGCACACTCACAGATGATTTAACAGCCAGCTCTTAAGCGTAGCCATGGATTAATAGAGCTTGACATAAAGCCTTTTCACTGGCTTTATCTGTTTCTCTCGGGGAATGGAACACTGGTGCTTTCCCAGTGTGACGCCAGTATCATTTGTGCTGTTTCATAGTACTTTTTAATATATAGGATTTATGCTGTAGGCCTACTGGCAAGCATCTCCAGTGACTATTGGCAATCTTCTCCATAAAGAAATTCAGATCAAAGAAGTACTGGCTTGTCTGCCCAGAGATTAGTCTAAATCAAGATCAATTTTCAATGCAAAACGTCTAAGGGACGTCATCGGAATTTGAAGAACATTCAAGTGTTTGTGGCGATGCATTGGATTATGTCAGATTATCAAGGCTGACCTCATAATCCATTTGCTTATAGAATAGGCTCTATTTTTTTGCTTGTTGCCGCCTCAATTTTTGGCTGCAGATGGTAGTTTGAGCATTAGAATATAAAGAGTAAACTGAAGGGAAATGTGGGTATTTTGTGGGGGTTCAGTGGAAGCTCTTAGATACGCTGTCTTTTCTGTCAGGCTGTTATTCCTCCACTTTGTCTCAAGAAGACAAAAAGAAAACATCACAATCCCTTACATCAAATGAAACAATACAGTAGCAATGAGATGAAGATGAAGACAATTTACTGTCAACTTAAAAGTGGCCCAATGTTAAAAATTGGAATTGCTTGGAAATAAAGCAGTGTAACAATGGATGTATGCTTTTCAAAACACTGTCGGTCTCAACCAGCAGGTGACCTTCCTAAGTACAAAGTCAGTCAAAAAACCCAGATCCACACTCAAGTTTTCACAAGAGAGCCAGATAGTGATAGATCTGCTGTCTCCGACTGTGAATTAAGTCACAGCAGAGGAACAAGCTGAAAGAGCTGAGATTAAGCAGAGATTGGTCTGAGATAAAACAGAGGATTGAGCTTCTGCTAATTATCTCCCTCAGGGAAAGAGCTCGTCTTCTTTTCCTATTCATTTTCAAATTGCAGACAATTTGATGCCCAGACTGTAGTTACAGTCTGCTATGGTCTCTTTTACCACTCACAATCAATCTAAGCTTATTTAATGTTCTAGTCTCTTATTTACTATGTCTGGCATGTCATTTACTTATAAATCTAGGTTAATCCTACCACAGCAAATATTTGCATTTCTTTTAAACTGTGACCTTGTGTCCTGTGGAATTTTCCAGAATAAGTTTTCTGAGTTCTGGCGACCCCAGTAATCTTTACTGTATGACTGCTGGCAGTAAGTTATTTTGAATTCTTTGGATGGAGCTGACCTTTTGTAAATCTGTGGGAGACAGGGCAACATCTTTTTGTTTTGTATTTTCAGAAGACAGCGAATTGAATCTGACATGAAATATGTCCCTTTAATAATCCACATTTTGAGCCATGTTTAGATGAAAAGGAGAAATAACTGTTCAGTCACTTGCCTCACTATAAAACAGTTGCTATTTTTCTCCCTGCTGTCCTCTCTAGTGATGTTAGTGTTTTTGTCTAACCATTGAGAATTATATTCAACGGAAAATACTGCCTGTGCAAACTAAAAGAGGATGGATTTTTTCTTTGTCTCAGCAGTAAGAAGACAAGTGTAGCTCATAAATGCACACTGTTAAAGAATGAAGTCTTGAGGTTCATCGACATGCTGCCATCAAAATACAATGGATTTTTTCACCAATTACTTATACACTATATATTGTAGGATCTTAGGGAATCAATTTTGGAATCTACAGATGGTTGGTCCAATTTTGTAACTAAGAAAGATGAGGAGAGAGATTGCTTCTTCAGCCAAACTCAGCAGCCTCACCCGTGAAGTAGAAGTGTCCGTGATTTAAGCAGAATATCAATGCTGCAATATTTCAATTCAACATTAATTTCATTCATATTTGCAAACCTCAGCGTCCTGATGTATTTCCTCTCAGTTGGTCAAACAGTCATAAGTAATTGAAGCACCATTTACAGCTACAATAAGCAAAGCATTGACCATTTCACAAAGCCAATTTTGCTTTATCAATATCTGTTTTTTTTTTTAGCTGCATTTGAATAAAGCTCCAAATCTGAAGCTTGAATTTCAAAACTTAATCATATTTTAACTACTGATTTTATCTGATTATTCTTCTAATCTCTTTCTTTTTTGTTTGAATTTTAAATCATGCTTTTTATTTCTACTGTTTTAATGTCTCTGTAAAGCACTTTTAATCACCCTGTTGTTGAGTTGTGCTATACAAATAAAATTGCCTTGCCTTTTGTGTCTTAAAGTGATGATTAGGGGCGGGCAGAGAACTGGAAAGGAGGAACTCTCACAGGATTGCCAATTTAAAACTCCAGCTGCTGACCATCTGAACACAGACGTATACAAAATGATCCAACAGGGCAGAGAGAGTGAGTGTTTGTGCGTGAGAGAAAGGAAGCGAGAGAACATCAATCTTGCCCAACATGATTTGCTGACTGGGTGAAAGCACTCCATCTGTCTTATGCAGTTTATTGAGGTAAAATTGGTTGAATTTAGCACATTTGCTCCACAAAGAGAGAGAGGGAGAAAAAAAAGATTAGAAGATGCCCTTGTCCACACCTGTGCTAGCGAGATATCACAGCAACTGCAGAATGTCAAGAGAAAAAAAACATACACACTTCACTTTACAGATTATCATCCACAGTGCAGTCTGAGTGCTTTTGTTCTTCCGCTCCCACATAACAAAGTGCCTTTTACCCACAGTCTTCGGTTACTGTAGGGCAGCGACAAATTTTCACATAGATGTAAAGTCCTTCCAAAGATAAAAGCTGAAAGTGGGCAATCACATCCTCATAGCCCTAATTCAATTTCAGATTCTATGTGCTATTGCTGCAGTACAGAGCGGAACAAAAAAAGAAAACCCACCTTGCTCTGCATGGCAGCAGGCTCTCAGAGATATTACTATGTTCCCTTGCTCTGTACAGCAAGTCATGGAAGCCTGAAAAATGTGTTTTTCCAGCTCTTTGTTTGCTTATTGCAAGGACCAATTTGGGAACACAGCAAAGGGGTTAGCAGTCCCAAATCCACAATCTAGTAAAAAGATAGCTACCACTCCCCATTGGATTAAGTGTGTGGACATTTGTTTTCTTCTTTATTATACGTCGCTACTGAAATTCATACATGTCAGTGAAATGTGGCACCAGGGCTGTTTGAAGTTTTTGTAAGGTGCACTATAAATATCATAATTTTGCCATGTCCATATGGAAAACCTATAAAATATTTACTTTTGTGTATTTCTGTCCACCACTCCGGTCCTCAGTTCCAGCATATTTAGTCTCCCTAAAATAAGAGGAAAAGACAACAGGAATTTCAAAGGGGCTTTCACAAAGATCAGCGGCACTACAATTAACAACTGGTTTTGTTGTGGTTGCAAAGATATTTGAGTACTTACTAAATAAACAGAATATTAATATAATAAACTGAATATCATTAAATAAAAAACATCTTAATTTGAAATATTCATATGGGGAAAATAGGAACCTGGAAACGCATTGTCCTAGATGCGTTAGACCCCTCTAAACTGTATAATTGACCACAAAAGAGATAATCCCGGAGACTGAAATATGAGGGCAAAGTGACTATTTTAAACCAAGTTTCTCAAATAGTAAGTTAGGATGGGCTCTTAAAGTGTAAAGGTTTATTTACAATGTGCAGTGAGAATGTACTTATGATTTGCAAAAGTCCAGGTAAGTTGAAGAAATAGCTGAAAAAATACGAGTGACCACATAATAAAATTTAGCTGGTTCCAATAGATTAGGAATAGGCAAAAATTAAACTGGGGCAGGAACCAGGCAAAGAGGAGTAAAACAAAAATGCAGCAGGTTTACCAAACAGATAATGTTCTTATAGGTAACGAGTAGTAGGTGGTAAGTGGCAAGCTAAAGAGACAAATTGGGTAGTCCTGGTAGATGGAAAGGTTAAGCAAAAGAGCAGACTTGAATAAACACATGAGTGGGGAACTAAATCTAAAAACCAACAAAAAAACCCCACACTCACTAATTTCTGAAGTTAAAAGCTACAAACTACATTTGCCACTACCAGCAAGACAGAACTGAACTGAATGAACAGCTTTTTATTTAGAGTTTGAGAATATTAAGTCCATCATGCTATATTTTGGAAATATTTTAAAACTGATTTTCTTTAAAAAAAAGTTCAATATTTGAAAAGTCTGTTTACAAGCAAGGTCACCTTCTTGAAGCCCCGTGGAACTCATTGGATTATACTGTGTCTGAGCTATTATTCAAATTACGATGACAAAGGTTGTGCCCTTCCAAGGCCATAATCTCTGCCCTCTCATTGCTGTCAGCTTTGTGTGCAAGTCCATGACTACTAAACAGTTTGCGCAAAGGCAGTTCCACCTTTGTACCAAGATTTTCTTTCAGCTTAGTTCAGAGATAGTTGTTTTCCAGGCATTCTATTTGTTCAATGTACCACACAACTGTAAGAATTGATTATTTTTTATCTTTGATTGATTGAATAATGATTAAATTTTTTTTACCTACAAGTTGATCCAGGAAATGTCTTTTGCTTAAAATTGTCCCACCCTGACATGTAACAAGGGCTTTTTTCACTACTGCTGATGATTAAGAAAGATTATGATGATTAATATGATGATGATGATGATGATGATTAATATGATGATGATGATGATGATGATTAATATGATGATGATGATAATGATGATAAAGAGAGAGGTAATATACTTTGACAAAGCGTGGTAAAGCCTGAAAGCTGACTAACACTCATCTGCTTTCTGTCACTGCATCTATAAATCTGTAAACCTTTTGGCATGCTCAGTCTCTCTTAAATTTGAGGCATAATCACTGGTCAATAATGCTGCTATTGCATTATTAGCCTTCAGTTACTTTGGACTGTGTAATGCACCACCCACTGGACTGAGCTACATTGGTAGTCTTACAGCAGCTGTTTAGAAAACAAGCACAGGATTCTGTGAGGAGCCTGTCCAAGTGATCACAGCCACAGCAAATGTTTGGCAGCAGGATTTCTCCTTTTGCTGCATTCTGTTGGGATTTTGCATTGGCAAAGTCTCTGCTCAATTTAAACAGATTTTGTTGTGTTGTCTGCTGCTTAGGCATGTTCACTTTAACATGGCAGTGATTGCTTGGGTTTATGACAAGGGAAGACTTGGATTACAATATATACTGGAATAATTTCATGCATTGCTTCACATGGCAGGAGCAGAATGTACAGTTGCACAGTCAGAATAAGGAAAAGAGGTAAAAGTATATTCTTTCCTGGATTTCAGGTTTTACTGAATTATGACAGCAAAAATCTTGTGTGCTTAATTGAAATGAAGAAGAGGTATCATAAAGCTTAGATCAGTTGACAGTCTGCCATGTTGCCAGCAGTATGAAATATAGAGGTGTGAAGGTACTTTATGTCATCTAAATCTAAGTTTATCACAACACAGCTACACTGCTGTCTCCCCTTCTGCTATTACTATGACTAGAAATCACATAATGATAAATTTCACTTTACCAAATTATGTTATTGTATGAACACTATTTTTGTCATAATGTGTTATATTTTCATATAACCATAACAAGCAGCAAAAGGGCTAAGGGTGATAGTCCTGTTGCAAAAAGAATATATTTTAGCCATAACAATGACAATTTTTCTAACCCTAAAAAGTAAGGTTTTTGCCAAAACCTAAACTGTTTTGGTAAAGTGTTATCAACTTAACACACATTGTTCAGTCAAAAAGTTGTGGGCTTGAACATGTGTCCCATGTTTAAATGGCTGAAAGCACAGTTTCTCACTGTGCCATACACCCCACCCACCCAAAGGACACATTTTGAGAATGGCATATGTTAAAAAAAAAGCTATTTGAAACTCCCATGATTTCTCTCACAACCTAGAGCAGTTTACTTCTTTCCGTGGCCATGACACAGCTGTTGCCTGTTCAAAATAAAGAACACCAGCGACACTAGGTAGAACATGCAGCAAAAGCTCACAGGCTGAAAAAACAATGAAGCTCCAATTTCCTGCTTACAATCACCTTCTAGATGTGGCTGCTTGAATTTCAAAGTGCTAGATTCATTTCATTGCACAAAATAGTAAAGATAAACACACTCAGCTGTCCTTTGATTTCTTTCCCATAACATCTTCATCCAGACATTTCTTTTCTTTCACTGGTTTAAATCCCAAATGTGCAATACCTTAAGGTCAAACGTTAAGTAGACATCTGAAGACAAGCAGCTCTTGACTTACATGGTCACAGGTCTGTGGGTCATTGTCTGTAGTGGGAACCACTCGATCCAGTAATGTGTAGTTTTTACTGGATACATATCAAAGCACTAAACAGGTAGAGGCTCTAAAGAGAGGGGCAAAGAATGTAACAAAGCCAAACTAACCAGAGGGTAAAGAAAGCATTAATGTACTCATTTATTGCTTTGCGTTTGGTTTATTTTTTCACGTCTTTTGTTGACATGAATCAGAGTTTTCATTGATCAGTTATTGAAAATTCTTGCAGACGCTCTTTTGAGGCATAAAGTGCTTTTCCAAGTAATTTTTCCTTAGTGAGGGCTGTCAGGCAGTCTGCCACATAGAGAACAAATCTGGTTCATGCTGAGAGAAATCCTGTCTTTCATTCCCCTGTAATGACATAATAAGTTGAGATATGGTCAGTCCGTGAGAAACTTTAGGTTGAAGTGGGAGACAAGTTAAAGAGTACAGTTCCTTATTTTTCCGGATCCACACTCCATTCTAGCTAAATGGTTAACCATTTCTCTCCAAACAACTACAGCATAACCAGATTACCCACAATGCAACCTTTTTGAAAAGAGAAGGTTTGGTTGGTAATGTTACATCTGTTTGCAGCGTGTCTGCATTTAAAAATCTTTTAATGATTCTAATTAATTTTAAGTCATCTTAAAATTTTTACCTATTGCTCTCCCGATCCACATATGGATACAGACTCCATAATAATGTTGTTACTGATTGTAAAAGGCTTGTGTTAAGATGGAAGCTTGCATCCAATTTACTGTTGCAGAATTCCCTGATCCTTAGTTACCCTTGAAATGAGTCAATTATTTACCCAAAAGTGCCATTTATAGATATTTTGTCCCCAGACATACTTGGATTTCTCTGAGTATAGAGAGACTGTAGCGGTGGAGCTTGCCACCATGATGCTGCTGCCAAAGAGATAGAGCCTTGTACAGAATTAGCATCTGCAAGCTCAGCATATCCTTTATTTGTAGACACAGAAAATACTAGTCTGAAGGGATGGGAATTGTGTGTTTAACATTTTTTAACGAGGAGAAAACTATGCAGCAGCGTTTGCTGATGCTTTCCAGGGAAATGTTGATCTTCAGCGGACTTCACCAAAGATAATTGGACCACAGACACGTTTCTCTATTTTATCATTCTCATATCATTATCAGTCGCTATCGGTTTAGGAAAATGCTGGATTTTGCATCCTGTTGGAAAATGTCAAGCCGAGTTTGGCTTTATTCCCTATCCTGAAAAAAACACACAAAACTCCTGAGTCTATAGTCACACAAATGTCATTACAAGTAGCCTGGCTATGTGTCATTTCAAGATGTTGAAAGATGTTTGAAGATATGTCAAAGACATACTTCCTATGTATGTTTTAAAATATATTAATATGTAAGCTCTTATTTTACTGTAGATTTTTGTGCAATGCATTTGCTGCACCTCGTATCGCCCCCTCTATATATGCAACAGTGAAAACTCACTGTTACCAAATTCTGTGTTACTGTCTTCGAATTGAACACCTTTTCAGACCCTTAACAGCTGTACTGTTAAATGCTGAGACAATTAAAAACATTCCAAAACTTTAACTGAAAACCACTTTTTTTTTCTGTGGCAGTCCGTCATGCTGCCCTTTAATCCAACCACCCACCCCTGCTGCAGGCACGGAGAAGAAATTCCTCTGCAGTTTGCAGTAACATAATAAGCAGAGTACGGAGTTAGCACCAATGTAGGAGCATCTAATTAAACTTGATGAGGTATCAGACAAGCTCTGTCGCTGACAAGGATGTGAGAGAGGAGCATTGTGTCTCTTCCAATCTGATCATCTCATGTAAATAGGAATACAATATGAATACAGGTGAAAATTGCAGAGCCAACAAATTTTTAATGAAACCTTACAAAATGCTCATTATTTATTACTTTTTCTTTTGTTTTTGCTTATGTGTGACTCTTATCATATGCCACTTTCTTGCTGCCGTTTGTTATCTTCTTGCTGCTGTAACATAGTAATGTCCCAGATGCAGGAGTAAATATGGTATATGCAATGCTGATCTTATTTTTATATCAAATGAAGGTCAAATAAAAGAGCCCAGGTTATCAAGGCAAGGCAAGGCATCTTTATCTAAATAGTGCATTTCATACCACAGGCAACTCAATATGCTTACATAAAGACAAGGCATTTAAAAGAAACAGCATAAAGCAGCATAAAAACAAGCAATTTAAAGAGAAAAAAAAATAGAATAAAAATTAAAACACAGTTAAAAGCAATCAAAGAAAAATATAAACTCAACCATAAGCACACCGAAAGAGAAATGTTTTTAACCTGGATTTAAAAGTCAAGCATAGTCATTCGCAGATATCTAAATTCAGGTATTAAAATAGGAACTGAACCCCCCAAAAATCTGTTCCATCTATCAAAACCCACATATTATGGCAGCCTTGCACAACTTTTCTGTTACAATTAGCAGTGTGACAGGGCGGGCCCAGGAACGAGCAGAGACGTATGTAAAAAAGAACAAAAATTTATTGTGGAGAACTGACGATCCCTTAGGAGAAACCAATCCCAAAATAACCTTCTGTCGCAGTTAGTGTCTGTGAAGAGACAATAGGTGTTAAATCTTGGCAGGTAATCCAGAATTTCCCAGAATCCAAGTGAGTTATGTACTGACTGGTAGTACTTAGTGGCTGGGCAAAAACCTAAATGGGACTTCCGTAGCTGGTAATAAGAGATAGAACAGATTTAACTTGTGACTGAGGCAGAGATATCAGCGTGATCAGGTGAGAGTCTGCTCCAGTCTTAACAAGACTTTCTATGGAAAGAGTCACAAAAACAAGAGACTTGACAATACAAACAAGACTTCTTAGAACAAGACTTAAACAACGATTTGGCTGGTGTCGCACCACTCAGGTAAGGCAACGATCTGGTGATGAGGTGACTGCAGCTTGGAGTTTAAAAATGCACAGGTAGGTAATCAGCTGCAGATGAGAGTAAACCTCAGTCAGCACCACCACACACCCAGCAAGAAGTCCCGGAGCCACACCAGAGAAAGGAAAGGGAGACATAACAAAATAAAAGCTCAACAAAACACAACTGCTGATAGTTTCTCACAGTAAAGACAGGATATCCCTACAGATTCTGTGCCTTTGGAGAAAAGTTGCAGTAAGTATGGTTGCGGAGCCATAAGGGTTGGGTCGGCGTCAGCCAATAGGCAAAGGGCGCGTTGACTACGTGGTCTGCCAGAAGTAACACGGTGCTCCATTTAAGCTGCTATAGGACTAGATTGCTTGAGGGCCTCCTATGACAGACCTTTCATCACTTTGCTCTCTCTTCCCCCCTTTTATTTCTTCATATGACGTTGTGAACATTTGGCATTATTGTTGTCATTAACTTGTGTTTCTCCATATTTGTTTGTGTTTTACCAGAGGTTTCCTTCTGTTAAAAGGGAGTCGTTTCTCTCCAAAGTTGCCTAATGTATGCTCAGGATGGGAGATTGGACCGAAGAGAAGTTTCAGTGGAATCTCTTGGTTTCATTAGCTAGGAAATTGTTCTTAAATTGGCTCTGAATGTATGAATTGGACTAATTTTGAAGTGCCTTGAGATAACATTTCTTGTGATTTTGCACTATATGAATAATCTAAACTGAATTGAATTGAACTGATGCTTCTACAGTGTTGTCTGTATCTGTTTCCACCTGTATGTTTGCATGTAGGTGTGAATACTACTGCATAATTAGTTCAGTACGCTGACATTTTTCTGCACCACTGACTGTGTGATTGCAGTGAGAAGGTTTTAACTGATGTTTATCAGTTAGAACAACCCATGAAAATTTCATGTTAATACTACTATTGTGGATATTTCACAATGCAGATTATTATGCCCCCCAGAGCCACACACTTTGCTCTGGGGTGAGTCGAGCTGTAAATTGTTAACTGGGCTCATAGGGTTTGTTTATCTTTCACAGTTGTGTCGCCATTGCAAAGCTCAGAGAACATAGCTGGGCAATATTTAGAGGCCATGATGAATAGATAAAGCAGAATAATTTTGTCCAGGGTTTCTCATCACAAACTGTACCTCTGTTTTATATCTGATTTTGTGTGTGTGTGCGTGCACGTGAGCGTGTGTATTCATTGTAAATGGGTAATTTGTTTTCAGCAACAGCTCAGAGACTAAGGTATAGGCTGATGCACACAGGGGAGAAGTAATTTGATGGCTTCTCAGTCCTCACAGGCATAACCAAGAGTCTTTGTCCTTTCATTATTGCGGCTACTTTATTCTCTATTCCATGTAGTGAATGTATTTTCTGAATATCAGTCCGCAATAGCATGTTTACCAAAATAGTGTTTGAGTCATTATCTAGAATTTTGTGTTGGACTGACAAGCACACAGACAGTCTTTTATTTTAGTTTTATTGGTTACTTATCTGAACAAGAAAGATAACACAAAGTGTTTCAGTAATAGCACGTATTCCTCTGACTTAATTACAGACTTCCATTAGGAGCCACAATGATTCTCAACAAGTCTTCAAAGAGAAGAATTCACATTAATGCCCAAAGTGAGTGACAGGAAATTGTGTTTTATTGTGGACAGGAATGGATGTTTAGATTATTAGAGCTTTTCTCATCCAGACCTCAAACTGTGTTTGTTAGAAAGGCCTCTCTGATGACAAGACACTCAGCATAGCTCCATGTGCTTGCATTAATTTCCACAGCTATATATAATGCTTCAGAGAAAGGGGGTGAAAGCTCTTTCATAGCCAAACACACCTTATCTTCATGCTCCTGCATAATTTACCATTGTGTGCAGTAATCCAAAGAGAGGCTGCAGTTAAAACCACACTGATTTTACTGGATATAAAGCTGGAAGCTACAGGGTCAATGTGTCAGGGTAGGCTATTTTCCACCAAATTAGCTTTAGCTCTTAAACTGGTTGCATTCAGGATTGATGGGACCTTGGTGTCATCTTGTGAACCAGTCTGCATATCCATCATTCTGGGGCAGAACCACTGTTTTCAAGGATGTGCCATCAACAGGATCCTGTTGATTATTCCGTTCCGAACTAATTTGTCTTTGATCAAAATTCCTCCTGGTAAGCCCATAACTGCAACTTCAATGATCACTGGAACATAAAATCTGCTGATCACATCATCTGATCAATCATCTGTTTCCTCAACGTTCTACTGAAACTGCTCGCCCTTGCTGCCTCCTCTGGAAACCACTTTGTAATCAACCTCCAGTCCAGCTCATCCTTTTTCAGACTCTGTCTGATGTAATCAGTGTCATGGGAGTTACTGATCTATTTTCTGTTCTGTGTAGTCTTTGCTGTTGCTCTCACTGCATTAGACATTCCCAGTTTGGACATGGGTGGTGGGAGCAGGGAAGTCGCAGATCAGAACCATACTGTCAACAGAAAATGACCAAACTGTCACTATAATTGCAGATGGTTAGAATGATCCTGCCACAGGAAAAGTGAGGTAGTCATTCACATTTGCTACACTTTCATCCTGAAGGTAACATGAATATTGTTAATTTCTTGATGATTGCGCTAATATTTGACAATATATTTACGGCCAGGAAGGCAGACTGATAAACTAGCCGGTAGGCCTAAAAACATATAACATAGTAGATAACATATTACCCATACATGACCCGTGTAGGCTTCCTATAAAGTACTGCCCCTAGATGCAGCAGGAGGGAAATATGACTCATATGAGCGTTTCTCCATCAGAGCAGATGTCATCCTCAAGTCTTTCATTAGGAAGCCACACAATCCTAATAAGGAGGGAGGAGCGGGTTGGATAGAGTAGCTATGCGCCATACACCTCTCCGTGACCCCTGATTGAGACCAACATGTGACGAGTTAAACAATGTGAGGTGTGCAAGAAGAAGAGATAAATAAATAAAAAATTCTCGTCCCAAATACACTGTTTTTGTTTACTTGTTTTGTTTAAATGTGTGTGTTTGAAGTTGTTTGCTGGAATAGCATACAGAGAAATGTTTTCAGTGTATTCATGATTCTGATTCATGCCTAAGTTGAATGGCATCATGCCCTCTAAATAAATAAACATTTTATGAACAAAATGCACAGATGAGTTAATCCAAAGTATGTGATTGTATGCGCTATCTAGAAGTTATTATTTTCCATGACTGACATTGGAGTTTGTTTACCGATGTTAATGCCCCCTTAAGATGTTATGTTTCTCATTAGAATCCTATTTGCACAAAAAATGCATCAAATTACAAGGAGTCAAAGATATTGAAAATTAATGAGACTCGTTAAATTATTCCATCTAACTCTTTTAAATGTTTGTCTGCTGACAGTTGTGCAAAAGACACAGTTTTACTGAAATTTCATCCATAAATAGCACCATTCCCTGGATAAAGAACATACATCAGAGCTGCAGTAAAAAAAATCATGGATTTATTTATTAGTTTTGTTTGTATTTAGGACAACTGGTTGATGGACTCGAAAGTGGATCCTGCTCACTTCACTGAAATCTTCCAGCCTGTCGAGTGCAAGTACATCCAGATGCAGCTACAGCACGTTCATCACCGGATTTTGTTGTGATTCAAAACTGTTTAAGCTCTGTGTCTGTCATGATCTGTGGGTTTTTGTGTTTTGAACTTGACTATGTTCTGGTTTTCTTTGTTGGTCTTTAGTTCTTCCTGTTTTATTTGTAGACTGTGTCACACTTGGTTTTCATTACTGATTCTCTTACCCGCAGTTCATTTGTGATTTTCTCCCTCAGCATGTTCACCCCTGATTTTCAATTGTTCCTTGTTGGATCATTTCATGTTGTTTCTTTTCATGTCCCTAAGTTCTAACCTCCGTTGATTCTCAGATTCTTCAGTTTTTTCAGTTGTTTATTAGAAAATCTACCATCTGCTGGCTTCGCCTCTCTCTTACACACTGTCTACACCTGGGTCCGCTTCCTCTTCTAACTCCTGACAGTGTGTAAGTCCTGTGTTTGGGTCCTTTCCCTCCTAACTCTAACCATGAATCATGACATCCCATCCCTTTATACTGGGGAAAGGGAATTAGTGCAATTAAATAATAAGTCAAGCTTTAACCATAGCTCAACTTAACTTATATTAACTTAACTTATAAAATAAATATTTTAAATTTTTGGAGGATATCCTCTATGATGTTGAAAATATTACATTCAGTACTCTTCTTAACTGGTGAGTAGTGGAACATAGGCTAAGGGGGTAGCTCGCTGTTGGGTGTTTTACTTAGTGTTATCATTGTGACATGTTAGACTTTGGAGTCTGAGTAAAGAAAATTACGAGATTTTATTTGAATCATGCATCAGAGATTAGATGCTTAAAACAAATTAAAAAGCTGAGAATTGTGTTTTATTGACTGAAGTTGGACTGTGAAACTGTTTATCAAGTTTATGATCAAAACTTTTCAGGCGGTCTCAAAATCCCATTTTCATGCTGTAATGAAATCATTCATATAAGGAGAGCAAAAGTCATTCCACCCCTAACAATAGAACATTATTGCTACTCCTGCAATGCAGTAGCCTTGATTAAGCAGCTAGCGAGCTAGACTTTCTGCAGAACAGAAGTGTGCATTTGTCAATCAAATTGGGAGTTTATTAGTGAATGTGATTGGCTAAAACCCCACTTTGCAATTATGACTAGAGTACTTTCACAAATTTCAATATATAACAAATTGAAATACAAATTTCTGCCACAAACCTGTTTTGGTGTAAAGAGTCTGAGCTTGCTAGCATCTCAAATAAGCTGGTTGTGGCACAGCAAGACTAGCCTGACTACGTCATACTCACGATTCTAGTCAGAATGTGAGTCTGATACTGCTCAATAGAGTTTTGGGTATGGGGCGTGTTTCAACCGAACCAGGAGAAAAAATGCCTCTTCGCTCAATTGGATAGACCTACAACCAATCAGAGCAACGCAGTATGTGACGTAGATTAAGCAACACACACTTGTTGTAGGAAGGACAGCAAAAACATCTTTTCTATCGATAAAAGCCTTTATCGCGTTCCTCTGTTCGTCTTTCAAAATGAATGCAATGTGGAGATCCTGTAGAACAGACTCGATGGCAGAATCTACACACCCTAGCTCTCCAGCGGCAGCCATGTTTGTTTCAAACAAAGTCAAACCAAGCGCTCTTTAGTGACGTAGTCGATAATGTCCCTGTTGATCATCTGTCCATCATCGTATAAAGCCCGCCCTGGCAATCTGATTGGGTCGACCGATTCTTGGTCGGGCATAATGATTTCCCAACTGAGCAGAGCCAGACCGAACTTCCCGACCAAATCTTTTATGGGCGGGGCTAAGTTCGGCTGGCACCCAGGCTACAGCAAGACAACAGCTGAAGGTCTTTTCTACTCTCTGTCAACAAAGACTGTCTTAATACACTCAAATTCCCAATGATTTGGCTCCAATTTTGACTCCAATTACAATTTTCCTTCCCCTGCAGTCAGACAGCAAAAGGACTCTAAAATTGAATAACATCCCATTAAGACTACAGTTTGTGTTTACTTTGGGTGCTTTGCATATCTTTTACTCTGCTATGAGATTCAGAATCTTTTAAAAACAGCTTAAAGTGAAAACCTTGGTGCTGGGATTTTAGCTACATTTACATGTCACTCAGTCGTCTAGGTGGAACAGCAGCGGCGAGCAGGAACCTGCCTGCTAACTCTCACTCACTTGACCACAAAGCATGCACACCCAGCAGATAACTGGATCCTGTCCTCACGGAGGAACCTTAGTGACTCTTTTGTCTTTGAAGAATTTTTGTTGTAAAGGTCACTGCTTGTAACTTTTTTTTGAAAAAGAGGAAACTCACAAAGGGGATCTCAGTGCCTGCAACAATTGTGTTAACAGCACATGGAAGCTGGAAGAAGAAGTTTAATTAGCCTATCACATCCGCCCAGTGAAGAGCATTCTCTCTTGGAAAACTCCCACTTTGATTGGAAACACGCACATCCATTCTGCAGGGACCTCTACTTGGTTAGCATGGTTTGTTTGAGCTGATCTCAGACCTATCTTCAGTGGATACAGTCCCAGCGTTTCAGAATAGAAATTGCTGCTTGTTTTTCTGTTATTTTGAGACCTAGTTTCATTGCCTTGGTAATTGATTAAGGTTTTGCTGAGTGATTAAAAAACACATTTCACCACTCAAATTGCAGATTTCCTTCTGCTTTACACACAACTTAATTCTCACTCAAATGTGCTGTCCATGGTCCTGAACAATAACAAAAACAAATCTGAAAATAGTTCAGTTTAGTATTGAAGTCTTTTGATTCGTGTGTGGGAGTAGATGTTTATTTAATGAAACAGATTAGTTTAGTCCGTCACACAGCCCAGTTAAAATATTTTCAAAAACTGAACAGATGAGCAGAGTGATCAACAATATTATTAGGTATCAAGCTCATATGTATGAAAAACCGCAACTGTGTTGTTGATGAATTACCCCCTCCAAATTATCAACAGGTCTGTTGTTTTTGTTAGTTTCTAACACTATAAAATAATTGTGCTGCTCCTGGTAGACCGCTTTCATGATTACTGAAATTAGGTGGATGCGCCTGTGTTTATAAATAAACACTATAATAGTAGTTCACCAGCAGAACTGCTTCTGAATCGTGATGACAGATTGATTTGCCTTTGTATTTGCCCCAAAGTGTTATACAGCTAAACTAAGATGACAGCGAGATTTTAAGATCTGAGAGAAAGTCATTCTTCTTTGCATTGGAATGATGCACTATTTGATCATTGGACAAACTTGATGTAAAATAAGGAACAGATGACATCACAGCAGGGGGCTTAAGATGAAGTTGTCTCGACTCACCAGTTCAGCTCAGTGTTTGTCAGCTTCTCTGTGAGAAGAGTTTTCATGTTTGCTTTCACACCGGAGTGTAACTGAAGTGTCAGAAGAATTCTAAATTGGACATAATTTCACTCCACTAAGTGTTTGTTTTTCCCACCTTCCAATAGCCTTAAAATCAAAATCACATATGGTATCACAAGACTGAAGACTGAAAAACAGAACAATTAGGCCCCTTTGTTTATATGCCCTCTCTTAAAAGGTAAAACATCTATCTGTATTGCTAGTCATGTATGTGATAAAAACAAACCAAAGCTAACAGCATGATGTTTGTTGAATAGAAACGTGTTTGTTTATTCTCAGTGCTGTAAGGAAAAGTTTTTTCTTTTTCATCCACAGCAAAGTGTGAAGTTGCCCTCAAATTTTGTGAAGTGAATATATAATAAAGTAATGTAAACACAATACAACATTAAATAAACTATGAGTGTCTGCTGCATGTGTTTGTACACAGTTGGTGTAAACAGGTTTGCCAGAAAGAAAAGGTCATAATATGTCAGGGATTTGTTCGCACGGTTTCCAGAGGACAAGACAAACATCCTTCCAATCATCTATCCATTTTCCATAGACACTTAATCCAATTCAGGGTCATGGGGAGACTGGAGCCTATCCCAGCTGCCATCCCGCGAAAGAGGGATACACCCTGGAAAGGTTGCTAGTCCATTTCAGGGCAACCACAGAGACAAACAACCATGCACGCTCACACTCACTAGGGTCGATTTAGAATCACCAATTACCCTAACATACATATTTTTGGTATGTGGGAGGAAGCCGGAGTCCCCGGAGAGAACCCACACATGCAAAGGAAGAACATGCAAACTCATCCTAGAAAGGCCCCAGCTGAGATTAGTGTGAGGCAACAGTGTTAACCACCACACCACCATGCAGCTCCTGAAGCCCAATAACTATTTCATTTTAAAGGTAAAGCTTCCATTGGAGGGGGCTATCAATCACGAACCATTATATTTCATTGCATCTAATTGTTTTCTTATTGTCCCTCACGCAGAGAGATTGGCCCTATTCTGGTGTATCTGTTATCTGGGCTTACAGCATGGGTTTCAGCAAATGTTGTGATGATCATACATGCCTCAAAGTCCTAAAAAAAATGTTGATTTGGTCCTGGATTGGTGAGTATTTGGCTGAGTCAGCACAGTTCTTTTAGGTCACATATGGGCAACAGGAAAACTTCAGATATGGGCCAAGTTTGGGCTAAACATTGTTTGATATTTGGGAACATCATTGTCAACACATCTGTGCCTTTGTGCTGCACAACATGTGTATGTGTAAGCAGGTGCATATTTTGATCTTGTTATTTATATCTTAAAGTATTTTTCTATTCTATTCTAACTCAATTCTTTGATTCTGACTAATGTGAATTTCAGTGGCACAGGATTAATAGTCTTATCTCATCTCATCTTATGTTAAAATCTTTATGTTATAGCTCATGAACTAAATACTTCATGATAGCTTGTGTGCTTTTTCTATTTCCAAAAGCTACTTACTTTTAACCGAGTTTACAGGTATGTCTCGAAAAACTTATTTTTGGTTATGCATAATGTGTTGACAGTTTTATTGTTAGTACTTTGAGCACATTGTCTCGATGTAATTTGTTTAATGATTAGCTTTTCATACCATAATAATGTATGTTGGTCTGCTGCTTCATTTAATGCATGGTGCTATAACAGCTTATAGATAAGACCAGTAAAGTGTCCCTGTTATTTGAATTGCCATATTCTGAAGGTCTAAAGTTCAAATAGTCCTCTCAAAGACAGAAATGCACAAGCGCAAGCACGCACACAGATAGAGGAAGTAAAGTATTGAGACTCCACAGTCTGAAAGGGAATCATTACTTTCCTTGAGCTGAACTCTATGTAAACTCTGACTCACACCCCCTCGTCTTCACTACATTTTTCCACCCTCTGTGTCTCACTTAGCTTCACACACACACACAGGAACACGCACGCACACACACTGTTGTACAAACGCACCAATGCATCTGTACTCATGTCTTTATGTGTGATTAGCATGGAAGACATCGTGGATGCTGGCGTTCACATAACACTAGAAATCAGCAGTTCATTGTGTTTGGCTGTGTGTGGAATGTGAGTTCAGACCAAACTTCTCTTTTGTTTTTTTCTCTCTTTTTGTGCCCTTTTTTCGTCTTGTGTGTGGCAGTCTGTCATTTCCTCCGCCTAGTTGCTGAAGGAGTCAGGCTGTCTGCTCCTTAAATAGGCTTGACCTCAGTACAGACTCCGAGGCTGCCTCAGTCTTTAACTCCACACATGGTTCTCCGTTTACATTAGAGTGTGGTTTTTTGAAGGTGGGTGATTTTCATTGGAGGCGCTCTGCTTGTAGCCACACATACTGTAGCTGCGGACTCCATGGATTTTTATGCCTCCCCGAGTGCTTAATTTTTCATCTCAAATCTTATATGTGCTCAGTAGTCTACTTGTTCTAAGTACTCATGCTGAATTCAATCAACTGCAAATCTGTTTCATAACACAGCTCTCATACACCGGGGAGAAAGTTATAATGCATAATAGATGAAAATGCATGACAAAAACAAATTACAAAAATGGTAACAGCATAAAAACACACCCAACCTCTGTCAGGGCCTTTAAATGCAGTTGCTTATCTTTCATCTCAACCTGGTTTGCTAAGTAGGTATCTGTATGGATGGATGTCCTTAAGAAATCATTGTAAGGTAATAGGGGAAAAAAGGATTGACACTTTTAGTTGCCTCTATAAAAAAAGAATTCTTCTATTCTCATAATTTTATGCTGTAAGAGGAGCAGCTCAAATTTAGTTTCAAAGGCATGCTGAAACAAATGTGTTGTTTATTTTCAAACCATTCAAAAGTCTACTCAAAAGACAGAATTTTGTAAAACAAGGCTAACCAAATTCCATATTGAACAGCCATCCTTCTTTTGGGCAAAAGAGTCAAATTTGTACAATTTGAAATGAATTGCTTGTAAGTGTTTTAGACACTTTCCCTTTTTGGCTTACCTGAGCCACGTGTCAAGTGAAAAAAGGGCCTAAAAAAAGCCTACATTCAAGGAGCTTCAATTATAGCATGGCTTAATATGAACTATTTACGAGCTCATGCTGAACAGTGCATCAACAGCCAGAGGTGCATCTGCAGGCAATATGCCATCTTCTGATTAGTGCTGCATTTTACTTTGAAAAATTAACCAGTGCGAATGGCTTAACCATGAGCACTGATGTTCTGTTTCAAATCAAATTCCTTTTTATTCTTAGCCGAACTGATTGGTGGAGTGCATTTACAACATGAGACTGCAGAGCAAATGGACAGCAAATGTTCTCTTAGTGGAGAAATAAATAAGAAAAAATGCCAAACAATTAAAGATAAATTGCAGTGTATGCTTCATTTTAGGTTTCATGCAGCACAAATGCACCTAGAATGCCATTATGGTGTTGTCCCCTGAAGTAAGTGTTCAGTTGCGGCATGTTGTTTTGAGTGAGCACTGATTGCAAGAATTTCCCAGCCTGATAAAAGCATTGTTTGGAAATAGGTTTTATCCTATACATAGCAAAATTGCAAAAACAAAGATCAATTTCACACAATGACATCACATTTGCAGACTCATGGCCAAGCTTACCACCACAGTGAGTCAGTGGAGACTGAGAAAAGAGTCAAGTGTTACACTTTCGCCTACTTTTACGCACCTGAAGCTCATAAGAATTTCATTACAGACACCCCTGGATTCTCTAAACAGGAATTTGCATCAATAGGTAATACTGAGGGTAAATGGGAATTTTGAAGTCCACTTTCCGGATGACTGCTCTATTATTAACACATTTCTTACATAAGTGAAGGGTATATAGAAAAAATTGTTGGGAATAGCTCAGCAAAAAGCAACAGCATAAGAGTTTCAACTTTCCATGTCTGAGGTACAGCAGCATGATTTCAACCTGAAGTTGGGTCGGGTTAAAGATGAGGAGGCTAGACGAAATGGTGAAATTCCCTGCACATCTGAACAGGTAACTAAATTAGATTTTGAGTTCACACACTCAAATGTGTACAGTATATAGTATTTTTTTTTTGAGGGGGGGGGACTCTTTTAGTAGCAAAATTAGAGCATAATTGAGGAAAATCAAAATGCAAGCCTGACAAGTTTGTCTTTCAGTATTTGTCATGATCAAAAATCATTTGACCCTGAAATGAATGCTAATTGTACCCTTTCCCAGTGAAGATAAAAGCCGGATGTTTGTGGGTTTGAGAGTAGTGGCTCAAGGTTACATTAGCAGTTAAAAGCATACCACACAAGATTCAACAAACACAAATATTTATACTATGTTATATTGTGTGTCATACATCTAATTTATTATTACTGGTTCACTAATGTACAGCGGCCCTGAAGAGCAAAAAAAATAAAACCAGACTGCAGAATATTATACATATTACGTGTATTTATATAAAAGAGATATTTTTTATAGCCCGCAGTTTCTTTTTATTTGGCAAAAGTTAAAAAAAAGGAAGAAATGAAAGTGGATGTGTGTACAGTATCTCAATCTCAAGGTCGGAAATAATTCGATTTAGAGTTCCCACTTCTGAGGAACATTGAATTTGACAGGACGGCTCAGCCAATAGTAAACTTCAAATACTTGAAGTTTACTAAACCAGGAATACTTTATTATTTGGGATAGATAAAATGGATCATCTAAGGAGGTCTGGTTAGGAGGGGGTTGTCCACCCAACTCTGGGACTGGTATTTCAACCCTTCAACCTTAAAACTGCTGTTTTTCTTCTTTTCCTTCGTTTTGACTTCCTTTACTCTACATCTGTACTATTCGTTGCTCATTGAAATAACTTGGTTAAAGTTAGGGAAACATGGTTAGGCATTAGAATGTTTAATGAAATAATTTTCCTGCAGAAAGCATTACAAACAGACATGCAGAGCTTAATCACTGTGTCGAAATCCGACTCTGTGCTGAAAACAGGACAAACAATAATATTATCAGGCCAAAGATAACTGTAGCTGAAGACCTGAAATAGGTTGTGAACAAGCCCATAACACCAATTGTAATTTTCCTCCATTATTGAATAAAACCACTTAGTAGTGTAAGCTAATCTTTTAAGAAACTCTTGGATCACAGATCGGGCAAATTACTCCAGAGTTTAGCTTTTACATATAGATGATCCTGTTGTGGGAAATGAATTACCGCTACACCTTCAGAATGTGGGTATATTCAATGGAGCTGACTGCAGAGATCTCACAAGTAATTTCACATTCAGTCTTGATGGTTAATTACATTTCCAAGGTGCTACTCACTTCCTGGGGAGACGTTTTTGCAGCGGTACCTGGAAGAGGAGGTGACTTTGCGTCCCCTGAGCACAGACTGTGCTCTGAAATGGAACATGGGTCCTGAAAGGTGGCATTAGCAACTCACTGAAATGAAATGGTGTCAGCTTTTGTCTTACCACTTGAATGAATTTAATTTGTGTGATCTACATGTCCTCGGGGCAGTGGAGCAATCAAAGGTAATGCTGATGAAGCTCAAGGGCACCCAGCAGGGCATTTTTCCATTGTGGGCAGGTATTCTGAACATGCAAAAGTATTTTAATTGCCTAAAAAGTTTACATTGTATGGGCCAAACGATTAGTTTACACAAATGTTAGACAGCAATCAAAGATATGTACTGAAATATCTAATGTTTTTTGCAAATCTGGAAAATTATGTGGTTTGGAACAAAATCTGTCAGTACAAACAGATCAGCACCAGTTTTGCCTCGTGCATTTTTGTACAGAAAATGCACTGGCACAGGCACTGGATTTGCATACATTTCAATGTGACAGAGCTCCCCTTCTGTCTTTGCTGAGAAGATTAGTTTTATAATTTAAAAAAAGAACTTTTGCAATTTTAAGATTTACTGTCACATGATTTGTTTTGACCTTTATTTGTAATAAATTGATTACATTGATTAATTTGATTTAGTTTTAATTTGACAAATAATACATACAAGTCCTTTGAAATGAGACTACTGTAATTACAATAAGATTTCTTAATACATCTTAATAAATTAGCAGGACACTTTGGATTAATCCATGCAGGATGCACTGCTTTTTGAGAAATCTTCAGTCACCAGGTAACTGCAAAATCATCTGCTCTCTGTCATTTAATGAGCATAATTGATGGCATTAGCTCATGTCTTTAATAGCTTAAACACAAGGTGAACAAGAAAGGACTCGCCACTCATTTCAGTTACAAAGTTGGATGCTATCGTCTGTTTGATAAATGATGCAAGAAGGTGGGCAGAGACAGGTCTGCCTAATGTTTCATCCAGGTGGACAGCACAGAAAATAGATGTTAACAGATATTTTTTTTCACTTGAAATTAAAACCTAACATGTACGGTGCATGCACTTGACTGCATCCATCTCTAGCAAACTGTGGGAGTGGAAATGAGACTAATGTATGTAGCGAAGCTTCTTGGTAAGTGGCTTTCTCAATTTAAATAAAAGATTGTGTGTCCATATATACTCTTCGTGAATATACTCTGAGCTTTTCTCTTAGCCTCCTGAAATGTTGAAACTGCAAACAAAGTCCTGTAAACAAAATCAAAAACAGTTATAGAAGGTGTAATCTGCTCTCCAACTATAATGTACTCTTTGATCATAACTCACCAAACTGTAAAATTGAATATAAGGTTTGCTTTTTAAAAAAAACAGTGCCATAGTTAGTGATGACTACAGGATGCCTCTGCATCTTTTATGTATGACACTTTGATGTAAATTCATTTTTCTTTAGACACTGAAGGTAAACAGGAATACTAAGGTTACTTGCAGTATAACGTAGGTAACATAATGGCATAGAATGTTTACATGAACTTCCCTCAGATAAATCATTGTAGCAGCATTATCACAGTGTTTTTTTCAGCTTCAGTCCTAATTCCATTTAAATAATACAATCTGTATCCTTGAAAAACAGCATTGTGTGTAAAGTAAAATGGCACCATTTGGGATGCTTTGAAGAAAGACAGCAATTCATGAAAGCAAATTCCATCCATCCATCCATTTTTTATACCCGGGGGCTGGAGCCTATCCCAGCAGTCATCGGGCGAGAGGCAGGGTACACCCTGGACAGGCTGCCAGTCCATCACAGGGCCACACAGAGACAAACGAGACATACAACCACACACGCACTCCCAAGGACAATTTTAGAGACACCAAGTAACCTAACATGCATGTTTTTGGACAGTGGGAGGAAGCCGGAGTACCCGGAGAGAACCCACACATACACGGGGAGAACATGCAAACTCCACACAGAAAGGCCCCAGCCAGGAGTTGAACCTACAACCTTCTTGCTGTGAGGCAACTGTGCTAACCACCACACCACCGTGCAGCCCAAAAGCAAATTCATGAAGGGAAATTACAAAGCAATAAGATTAAGATTTCACAAAGCTGATAGAGTCAGGGGGCATGATGGAGGAGTGGTTCACTACCTGAAGTACCACATGTGCAAGTACTGATGGGTAAGGTCATGTTTTGGCATAAATTTGGTTCCTAACTATGTTTCTGATCAGCTCTATGCTAAATATACAACCTTCTTAACAATAACAACTGCTTAAGATAAAAAATAAAATATGGAAGCTATTTGCATAAACATTGGTGTAATAACATATTTTCAGAGACCAGAAGTTTTATTATAAACTTCTCTCTAGGTGTTCGGATGAAGTAACTGTCCTCTTTGTTAAAGTTTAATCAGCCAGTTAATACAGAATTCTACATATATGAAAGAACTCACATAACCTGAAACACTAAATAATTGTTGTTAATTGCTCTGAGCCCACACAAAGTAAATGGCTATTTAGTAGGTAAATTAGTGCTGCCCTTGGTAAATGAGTTTAATTCCCATCAGTGGTCAGCATGATATCCAATTTCTCACAGAATTTTATGAAAATTGCTAAAGGATTAAGAGTCACAGTCAATTTTGGATACCAGATGCCAGGGCCGCTGACAGGTTTGGCTGGGCCCGGGACAAAATTCTCTGAATGGCCCCCCCCCACGTAGCAACACACACTATATAACACAGATTTTATTTTATTTTTTAAATGCCTCCTCACTCCATTTAGAATGTTACCAAAATTGTCATACTCCCGAGTCCCAACCACAAACACAGAATTCCCTGGCTCAGCTCCCAAACACAACACGTCATCTGATTGGGGTGACACGCCCATTTATTGCGGATTAAACCAAAAGGATTATTTACCACTTTGCCTGGATATGGATATGGACTGAGTGGAGTCATGGCTTTCAAAATCCTACCACAATAAAACTCAGGCTATTTTATTCATTTAGAGCTCGTAAACTGCACATTTCATCAACCATTTTTCACTTGACCAAGGGAATCATGTTAAGGGTACTTTTATTTATCGCCAGACCCGTGTATGTCCGCTGAACTTTCTGAGAATGTTCGGGGAACAAGGCGGAGCCCATTAATCTGGCGAGTGTCAAGTTAAATCAGTCTAAACGAAAGTTACAGGCTACCCCAAAACGTCACGTTTATAACCCATTCGTTACATTCAACTCTATCTAAATGTCAATTTCACACGTTGCCATGTCTATACTGGCTTATTTTAAACAAAATAAGGTTAAACCAGAGCCGCGTTACACTGGCTGTCATTCAGCTGACCGGGAATGATTCTCAAATCAATTCAGCCTGATGTTGAGTTCCGTGTGACTTGCTATCCCCTCATGTGGTGCTAATATGATTGGCACGCCGCCTGTGCCTGGTGTTACTTCACGGGGCTGGGAAAAGTTGGCCGTGTCTTACCTGGCTCTGCTGCACAGCTGCCTGTACTGGTACCTGCTGCATCATCTGAGTCTTTTGTGAAATATTTGTGTAGAGAACCCCTCAGACTCTTAGCTTCTTCGGTTTTTTTCGCCTTTCTTTTCTTTTCTGCGCTCCTGATTTGTGCATTTCGACTAACGCGCAATGACCCGCTTATGGTCAAATGATGTAGTTTTTTTTCTTCTCCGTAATCAAAGACCAAACCATTTTTGGAATAGGGGTGATAGAGGGTTATTGGCCCTTTTTTTTAAGGGCAATGAAGGCAAACGATCCAGAAGTCATTTATTAAATGCAAATAAAGCACTTTTCTTCCCCAAAATCAAACCCCCCCCCCCTTCCTGGGCCCGGGACAAAATACCCGTTTGTCCCCCCCTATCGGCGGGCCTGCCAGATGCATTGCACTCATGCAAATTCACAGCCAGAGAAACTGCTAGGTTTTTCATTTCACTCAGGGTGAGGGACAAAGGGAGGATTAGTTACTTTAAGTGCATGCATAACTCTTATATACGCCCCACATTGGGCAGGGACTCACATTGAGCAGCCCTGTTATAGGATGGCAAACTGTCAGACATGTCCTCTCAGACAATATCATCTCTATTCATACTGATATAGAAAAAAAAAAATGGGTTAAAAAATGGAGAGGGCAACATAACCGCTACAATTCTATGCAAACAAAATACTTTTTTGGTCTCAAAAAAGTACTATTCACATGTTTTATTATTTCAGCTAAATCGTGCGGGATTGCACACGGATTGCACCTTTCTTTAAAAAGTCTTTAAAAAGTAAAAATTAAATAAAACAATGGTACTAAACATATTAACAAACCAATCACTGAGTTTTTTTTTTGTTTTACCAGCCAAACATAAAAAGTTTTTACATTTCAGACAGTGGGCACCTGACCCACTCGACCTTGTGCTTTACTTGGCTGATGAGCTGAACTGAAGGTTCCTTGTATAAAACATTTCAGCATTTTTACTATTCACCATGCAAAAACAACTCAGGAACAGGTAGAGGGACAAAACAAAGAAGCCAAATTCCCGGATCTGAATTTATCTGGGAATGTGCTTGGAAAGTGAGAGCAACCACAAGACCCCACTGGACAACCACCAGGATCCAACGCATCAACCCCACCACAAGACACTTCCAGAGGACTTGTGTCCTGCACTGATGGGTCACAGAAGTTTTGGCAGCTCAGAGTTACCCAATATGGTGGCTTTAGAGTTGAGCTTGTAATTAATCTTTAGACTGGTGGCTTTAGAGTTGAGGTTGTACAAACAGTCATCAAAACCACTGGAGTCTCTATATAAACAAACATTTAAAATTCTGGACGAAGAATCCATGCAACATAACCCCTGTAAGATTCTGGAAAAGCATCATCTCCTGAGTTCTGAGAATTTTAAAATATTTGGAAAAATTCGTCTTATGTTTAGAATCTTAAATGGCTTAGCCCCTCCTTCGCTGTGTCACTTTATTCCCATTCATTCAGAAGAATCCATAAAATCCACCAGAATATCTTCAACTAAGGACTGTTCCGTATCCTTCTCTTGCACTGCCTCTGGGCCGTCAGCTTTCTCGGTGAAAGTCTCAACTCAGTGGAATGTCCTACCTGATAACATTAAGAGCTGTAATGTAAATCAGACAGCTTTAAGACCAAACTGAAAAATCTCTACCACTGAATATCGATTGATTTTTCATCGGTTTTCATTTGAACCGCGTGGGTCTGCATATGTGTGAATGTCTGTGAATATGTTTAAGTGCAATCTTGTGATATTCTATTGCAGTAACTTTTAAATTAAACCTGCCAAGGGACTGCAGCTGAAAATGAGCTTAGAACTAACTAACTCCAGTACATCAAATGGCAACATTTACGTTTAATATTGTACACAGTCCCTTTTCAATGATAAATTTGTATAAGGGAATGTTCACATTCTGATACTGATAATGAATGCCATGGTGACTGGAATAATGATGTCACCTCTGGTATTAATGTTAAGAAAGAGGCCAACAAAGCTGGTCATGGATGAGGAATTCACATCAACATGAATACGGCAGCATAAAATATGATAAGCAATTGATGTCTCCTTTAAGTTGAATTAACTTTTGACACAATCTGCCATTAAGCACTGCTGTAAGAACTGTGAGTTATTTACTATTGTTGTCTAGTTGTTAAATGTTGCATTCAATTCTGAGATTAATGTTAATGTTCAATTTAGTGCATATCTGATATAGAAACATCAACATTTATACAGTTTTTTTTTACATGTAGCCCTATTATGGACTGTCAGCCCGTAAATGATGCACCCCATGTCACGATCTGTGTATTTTGTGTTTTCTTTCTGTCTTGTTTTGCCATTTCCTCACTTTTTTCCTCAGTTCCCCCCTGCCAGTGATCAGCTCCACTCCCTTCACCTGTGTTCATTTATCCTCAGCTGCACTTACTCACTAATCACTCTCCCCACAGTATTTATTCTCCCGGTTTGCTCTCAGCAATTGTCAGCTCCTCACTGTTCCTTTCTCGTGTACTGGTGCTTGTGCCTATGTTAGTCTAGTTTATCCAAGTTTCTGCACCGTTCTGACTTTTGTTTTCCCTGGTTAATTTAGTCCTTTTCTGGTTTTGTCAGTATTTTACAGTATGATGACAAAACACAAAACCGAAGTAAAGCTACCAAAGCATTTCTAACAAGTTATTTTGACAGAATCCCCATGCAACAGCTAAGCAGTAGTAAAGAAAGAGAGTCATGCTGTACAATGTCTATTAATGCTGCCACTAAAGCAATTGCCCACAACAAATTCTTTAACTGACATAGCAAATCTTGCCGTGCAACTGTTAGGCTGATTCTAGGAACTTGTCAGCTCTAATTGTCATATGGGCTGACAAGGCCTCTGCACTGCACAGACTCGGTGTCACACCAGCTGGTACCAAATTCTCAACACCAAGTGAAAATATGCCTGTAATTCCCTGTAAATATTTCTGTATGGTTGCTTCCCTCTGTCATTTTGTTGGACTGCAAATTGAATAATTTATTCATTCCCTTTTTTGTTCAGATTTTTTCTTAGTTTGTGGCAGTTCCTGGTTTCACAATATGCCAGTTGGGTAGTTTATTGAGCAGGTAATCATGAAGGTTGGTTGTCGAGCAGTTTCTTTGCTGTAAAACTATTTAGTGGTGTCAGATAAACTGTTTCTACTACAAGCCCAAAGAAGCTTATGTTGGGACAGCATAGGGAATCTAGTGATTCTTACAATAACTTTGACTTTTATTTCTTGGCAGACAGCATATTGTCATCTTTATTTGATTTGTTATCCGCATCCATTTTCTGCATGTCATGTCTGTGACTCAAAAGCTTCCAAGTAAACTCGAGTACACTAAACTGATTTAACTAACATTGACCTAATTAAGCAAACATGCATGTTTTTGGACAGTGGGAGGAAGAAAAACACAAACATGCAAAAACTCCACACAAAATGTCCCCAAATGCAAAATGAACTGGGAACCTTCTTGCCGTGAGGGGACAGTGCACTGTGCAGCCCTATTTTCTAACACATTCGTTGACAAACTCATTCAAGATTCAGCCAATCACAGATGCAGAATGTTTTGTAGGTGTGAAATTAATAATTTTTTTATTTAGGGTTGTACCTTTCGAATAAATATGAAAACAAAACTATGTACCGTACACCAGAAAAAGCACGGGTTTGTTACCCCTCTCTGTTATCCTTTTTTTTAAAGCAGAATCAACAGCATCTCCGTCTTCTAAAATAACTACTTAAATTGCAAAAACTCAAAGATATGCTTACCCTTTATTTCTGTACCAACTTGAGATGGGTTTTTTAAAGTCCAGGCCAGCTGTTAAAAGTTGGACCATAGCCTCGAGGGAGTTCAAAGACTCAAGTATTCATAGTTGAATTACTTTTGTGATTGGTTTTGTAGAATTGACCTTATCCTCCCAAAATGTGGTTTTATGCTTTTCTCTAGATGTATATAGCTCTGTGCAGATCTTTCCATGTTAACCTCCAATCATTTAGATTTAGATAATTCAAGAAGCAGTAATGCCAGCATTATATCTGGCACTTTATTGGCTGGAGGGGTTTTGACAGTTGTTTCACAGTTTGAAATCAAGTGCACAGAGGAAGTGAGAGTGCAAAAGGATGGGCTCAAACTGGACAGCAGAACTCTGCTCACAGTATTTATTCTCCCGGTTTGCTCTCAGCAATTGTCAGATCCTCACTGTTCCTTTCTAGTGTACTGGTCCTTGTGCATATGTTAGTCTAGTTTATCCAAGTTTCTGCACCGTTTTGACTGTTGTATCTCTGAGCAAAAAAAATCTCTTGCATACACAGTTAAGTTTTCTTTTTCTTTTGTACTCCGGGTGGGCAGCCTCCTTACTATAATTTTTCATTTACATGAAGTGTGTATGTAAATATATAGAGGCAACTAATACTCCACACACCTTTTCACCAGATTGCAGAATGGTCCTGGTTAAATGAAAGATTGGATTTCGGATAGAAACGGAAAAATGATCTCCTGAGTTTCAGTCCAGTAGAGGGGTAATTCATCCATATGCCACCATGCAGTTGCTGAGAGATTGTATAAAATCCGCAAAGAACACACATAATGGATTACGTAAGGGTGAAAGGTCTGGTATTTTTAAATTAGATGCCACTGTTGGTGAGACAGCTCCAGAAAAATGATCACATGTATCCCGAGGAATTTACAGACTGAAAATGAATTGACAAATATAAGGCGTCTTCATGTTGTATTAAGAGGTTCAATTACTTCTCTTTCTCGAATTGGTTTAAGGTATATAACACAAATTGTTATCACATGTGGACAGTGGTGGAGGAAGTACTGAAGTGTAGTACTTAAGTAAAAGTATAAATACCCAGCAAAATATATACTAAAGTAGAAGTACTGCATCAAAAATCCTACTTAAGTAAAAGTCATAAGTACTGACTTTTAAATTTACTTTAAGTATTAAAAGTAAAAGTACTCGCGCTATTGGTTGTCTTTCAATGTCTTGGCCATTTTGATGAAGAATGCAGGTATAGCTACTGGTAATACTTAAGCCTCTACAGAAGTCACTGTTAGTAAAAAATATAAGCAACATTGAAGATGACAGAGCCACCTGATTGGTTTAAACATATTTTTGTGTAGGCAACGTTATGGCAAAACTGCATTTATAAAATGTAACGAGTAACAACACATATTGTAGAAATGTAGTGGAGTAGAAAGTATAGATAATAGCTGCAAAATGTAATGGAGTAAAAGTCGAAAGTATGCATTATTATTTTTACTTAAGTAAAGTACAAATACGGAAAAATTTACTTAAGTACAGTAACGAAGTAAAAATACTCCGTTACATTCCACCACTGCATGTGGATGTAAACACCCTGAAATCAAAATGTAGAGTCAGCACTGTAAACTCACCGTCATCTTTCAGAGTAAAAGCCAAAGTGCTGGAATGCAGAGACAATACTCTGAAATATGTGTCATTGCCCTAATATTTTCTGGCCGAAATATACAGCATGACAATAAAATGGGAAATACAACAAGTCTTAAGGCCACACAGAAAAGCCAAGCACCACACAAATGCAATCAGTGGCCCAGTGCATATCTTTAATTTTGGAAATTTGCATTTAGAGTGTAGGGTGTTTAGTTTAACCAAGAATTCACTTCCCAGCTATAGAGAAATGCAGCATGCCGATTATAAATGATGCCAGTCACAGATTAATGACAACCATCAGGATTAACTAATTAGCGTCACCACAGTGAAGCAACCTACAGATGCTATTGACTCTGCCCCCTCCCAAGAGAGGAGGAGGTTGCTTCAGTCTATTTAACAGCCGTGAGAAATACTAAGGCCTTGTCTCTCCTTTCTCTGAGAAGAGTCATCATGAAAAGTGCTTTTAAACAGCATTTGTGTGAGGAATCCGGAATAGGATTTGTACACAGAAACCCAAAAGCTATACAGAAAGCTCTGCCAGGAGGGAAAACACACACTTAATGCATTCCTTTTATAATTGTCCCACCGCACACTGCAGGGTCATTGAAAAGTATTGAATATTCAAGTAAAAAAACAATTTGATAACTCGTTCAGATAATGGTGCGTTGCATCTTTTAAAACATTTTTTTAATTTAAAATGTCTGTCACTGCTGAACAGCTTGTGCCAGTAAGATAACACAAAAAACCCACAACTGAAGCTTGTGACAGTATTTGTACTTTAAATGTCAAGAGTCAAGTGTGAAATTTTAATTTGAGTGAAGATGGAAAATTCATGACTCACAGACTATGCCTGCGAGGTCTTGAAAGGTAGGACAAGATTTTACAGTACTTTACCACATCTGAGGTACTGCATTGAAATACACAAATTGAATTTTGTAGTAATTACCTGATAAATACAAATCTATTATCCACATGTCAAAAACACTCGATTGTGAAACACAAATCAAGGCCCACAAATTGTGAGATTTTAGAATTTGTCATTGCCTGTCATTCCGCACATTCAGGTGACATGATACAAATCTGTATTATTACAGTCTATTCTAAACCTAGTCTACCCCAGATGAAAGAAAAGCAAAAAAGTGAAATGTTGTTGGGACAATATTGGATCGGATGGGACACCAACTTGGTTCACTTTTATGACAGTCCATGATGTAAAACTATCATCCGTCCCCTCCTAAGTCATAGTAAGGTTTTTGGAGCATGAAAATGTCCTGTGATATCACAGGTGTGACAGTTTCACATGATTTTGGAGCACAAAGTCATAGTATGCCTCAAAACTGTAATTTTCATTTTTTTTTCTTTGGAGAAACGTTTTTTATTTATATTTCAAATTCTGGTGTGTGACTGTACTGGCTACAGAGATCCTCCTCGGTCCTGTAGTTTTTAGAAAACTTTACTTCAGTCAGGTAAGAATTCTGCATTTGTTGGGAACTGTTTTTGTCTGGACCTTTTTGGCTTTAGTGTCAAACTTTCCTAAGGTGAGATGTTGTGGCATTGGTTCCAAATAAACAATGAGAGAACCTGCAATGCAAGGCCATGGCTCATCAGTCAATGTTTCTTTTTTCTTTTGACAGTGACATAGAGCCATAAGCTGTCAGAATTTGGTTAGGCAGACCATATATTATATATATATATTTTTTTTTTTTTCATTGTTTTAGATGTTGGACATCTCGTGGCATTTATTAAAAGTATATATATATATATATATATGGGCTTGTGGTTTCCGTATGGAAGATAAGATAATGAAGGTGGAAATACTGAGTAATTGCCTCGAAGTCGCATATGTTTTTTTTCCCAAATGAATTTAGTGTGAACAGTTTCTGTAATTTCAAGTGATTCTGATGTTGATTCAATGCAAAGGGCAGACGGAGCAGCCTAATTAAATGTTTCCTAGTTCAGTACGTGCTCTATGAACAGACGGCACAAATAAATCCTGAGTATTAAGAGAATGACTTTCTGAGCTTTTCTGAAAAAATGTAGGTCTGTACAAAAAGTAGGAAGCAGATGGAGTACAGCCTTGCAGATAAGAAAATAACAATGATTGAGTCTTTACTTGTAAAAAGTGGACCAACCAACATTGGCATACACTAAGCTGTGTTGAGTTAGAGGTATAGAATTTCGATGAACCGAAAAGCAGTTTACACAATCACCTGAAGCAGGGGACTTTCTCTGTGCTCACCTATGTATGATTTTGGGACATTGGTTTTACAGTCAGTTATGGTCTAGACACTATATTCCAGAACAGGGTCTTATCCCATCTGTAAAATATGGGGGTGACATGAGTTAGAGAAATATTCTGAATCAAAAAGACATCAGGTAATAGATGTTCAACTGCTTTAGGACTGTTAGACTTTAGCTGTCAGGTTTTTAGTTCAAACTAGATGGATTGCACATAATACAAAAAGGCAATTCAAGGATTAAAAGTCTCAAATGATGACATGTTTAAAATAAAATCTAATTCCTGGTGTGTAAGATACAGTGGTTTGAATAGGACTCCATGGTTTCACTACAGATAAAACTCTGGAATGTCTAAAGCCTGAGTAAGAAATCATGGTTCTCTACAAAATCAATTTCCTTAGTGAATATTAGTCAATTCAAAAACTTCAACCACAAGAATGGTTCCAGCATAAATGTGAATGAACACAACAAAGCTTGATCCTGTGAGATCAATTTTGGAAAGGTCATGCCAATATTTTTCTAACTTCCATAACTCTGCAATATTGATGAGTTTAATATCGAAAGTATTGTGGGTAAGTAAATTCTAATTAAAAAAAAAAAAAAAAAAAAAATTCATAAAATGTTCTGCAGCATGAAGAGACGGTGTTGAGGGAGGAAACGGATGCGGACTTCAAAGGAAAACTGGGTTTATTTCACAAAAACAAAGTAACAAACCAAAAGCGCGGCTTAGCCGGATTCAAAAAACAGACTGTGCATGACATGGAATAAATACTTAACTTAACGAATGGAACGCAGAACATGGAACATGGATATCTACGGGAATCAGGTCAAGGCAGGTAACAAACACAATCCGACAAAAACGTCAGGGGAGGCAGGAAACTAAATAGAGGGGTGAGAGTGATTGGGGAGTGAGTGCAGCTGAGGAAAAAAACACAGGTGAAGTGAATGAACCTAAGGAACAGAGTGAAGGGAAACTAAGGCAAAACTAAACATGGACTGACAACAAAAGCATAACCTAAAACATGAAAACTAAAAAATGAGTCCATGGGCGTGACAGAGCCCCCCCCTCAAGGGGTGGATCCCAGACATCCCTTAAGTCTAAGGGTGGGAGGGAGGGGCTCGAAGCTCGAACCAGAAACGGGCGTGGTACCGGCTTCGGGCAACAGGAGGCAGTGGTCTGGCGGACGCCCAGACCGCAGACAGCGTGACAGGCGGTGGTCTGGCGGACGCCCAGACCGCAGACAGCGTGACAGGCGGTGGTCTGGCGGACGCCCAGACCGCAGACGAGGTAGCAGGAGCAGGCGGTGGTCTGGCGGACGCCCAGACTTCCGTCGGCGTGGCGGCAGGAGACGGTGGTGGTCTGGCGGACGCCCAGACTTCTGTCGGCGTGGCGGCAGTGGTCCGGTGGACACCCGGACCCCCGATGACGTGGCAGCAGGCGGTGGTCCGGCGGACGCCCGGACCCCCGATGACGTGGCAGCAGGCGGTGGTCTGGTTGGCACCCAGACTTCCATCTGCGTGGCGGGAGGAGGAGCCGGGGACCGTCCCACGGTTGACCAGACATCCGGCGGGGGGGGAGCCCCCCCTTCAAGGGATGGATCCCAGACATCCCCAAAGTCTGGGGGTGGGAGGGAGGGACCCGAAGAGGTGAGTCCATGGGCCGGGGTCCCATGGGCTCTGAGGCTTTGTCGGCCCCTGTAGCCTCTTTGTCAGGCTCGTGGTCAGGCCCGGAGGCCTCTTGGTCGGGTTCGGGGTCAGGCCCGGAGGCCTCTGTGGTTGGGGCCAGCTCTGGGACGGCTGGGGCCGGCTCTGGGACGGCTGGGGCCGGCTCTGGGACGGCTGGGGCCGGCTCTGGGACGGCTGGGGCCGGCTCTGGGACGGCTGGGGACGGCTCTGGGACGGCTGGGACCGGCTCTGGGACTGCTGGGTTGCTGGACGCTGTGGCTGCTGGGTCCGGGGGCTGCAGGTCCTGGGAGTCTGAGGAAGAGGAGGGAGAGTCGCCGTACAGCTCAATTACCTCGTGCGGCTCCAAGCCAAAAACGTCCAGCGAGGCATCGCGCTGCACGGTCTCGGCGTGGTTCCATACGCCCTCCAGGAGGTGGTCCCACTCCCGGCGCCACGGCCTTGCCGATAGAAAGACCAGGAGCTCGCAGCCGCTCGCAGTCTGGCAAACGCGGAGTCCTGGTCAATGCTTCGCCACAGGTTACCGTAGAGGTCCCAGAACCGGTCTGAGTCCGCCGCGTCCATATCTGGTCGGATTGTTCTGTCAGGGAGGTGGTGTTGAGGGAGGACACGGATGCGGACTTCAAAGTTTATTTCACAAAAACAAAGTAACGAACCAAAAGCGCGGCTTAGCCGGATTCAAAAAACAGACTGTGCATGACATGGAATAAATACTTAACTTAACGAATGGAACGCAGAACATGGATATCTACGGGAATCAGGTCAAGGCAGGTAACAAACACAATCCGACAAAAACGTCAGGGGAGGCAGGAAACTAAATAGAGGGCTGGGAGTGATTGGGGGAGTGAGTGCAGCTGAGGAAAAAACACAGGTGAAGTGAATGAACCTAAGGAACAGAGTGAAGGGAAACTAAGGCAAAACTAAACATGGACTGACAACAAAAGCATAACCTAAAACATGAAAACTAAAAAATGAGTCCATGGGCGTGACAGACGGGACAGAAACCCCATTTCACCTAAGCCACATCCACTAAATAAACGAGCACATGGTGTTTTTAGTCAGCTTTCTAATTAATCTATACATTATAATAATTTCATTTTCACTCTATGAACACAAACACTGAATTCTCTCCTTTAATGAGTCCATGTGTTTGGCAGAGAACAGATGGAAATGCTAAAATAAACTGTTTGCATTTTGTTGGTCCAGACCAAAACATCTTAGCACTACATGAGGCCATGATATGTTGTAGACATTGACATTCCCCAGAGGATGAAGCCTACTGACACTGGTGATGTCCCCCATCGTGTGTTTCTGGTCATTTTTGGTGTTTGTTATGCATTGAACAGACTTTACATGCTGTGAATAATTCTGAGAGATTGCCCAAAATTTAGTCACACTGATATGTATATTCCCTCAACATCAATCCAAATCAGTCCAAAATGTTACTTTTTGACAAATGAAAACCACGGGACATTTCCTGCACAGATACATCTGCGTTAAATATCTTCTCTGGAGCTGTGGCTTCACGACTCACTAATCTTTTAGCATCTCCAAAAATGCACAAACCAAATAAGTAAAATTCCACAAATGAAAGTACTGCAATTTAAAAGAGTGCATGATTCACACAGTTTTTGGGTGGTAGCCTGCTGCTGTAGCTCTGGACATATTGTGTTCTTCTTTGCATCTGCTTGATATTTCCGAATGAGCTTTCAACTTCATTTTTAAACATTTTTCTATGGTTTTGTTACTGTGCTGCTGAAATAATTTGTGCTGGTAACTCTAGCAATTTTTTTTACATCTGCTACGATGCATGACCATGGCAATGGGAAAACTGTTTGCATGTTAGTTGTTGACTGAGCTCTCCAAAGCCTGCATAATGCATGGACCTAAGACTCCAAATCCAGAAGCACTGAAGAAGAGATGTCAAGAATGCCATGCAAAATGGAGAGAAAGGAGGAGAAAGCTGATACTATTTCATCCCTTGGTCATTATGTGAAGTGTGAGATCACTGGCGTATGAAATAAACGATCTTGAAGTACTGATGAGGACGCAGTGGCAAAATGATTTGTTTCACTAAAACCTGGATGCAGGAACTACTCTAACACTTTTTCACCGAGCTTTAAGACCATGGAAAGTTGGGGACTGCAGACAGAAGTAACAGTGAGGGAGGAGGGGTTGCAGTTCTTGTTCACAAAAGACTGTGTGATCCTGGACATGTCATTGATAATAATAATAATAAATAAAAAAAGTGTCTCTGCACCTCAGTTGTTGAACATCTGGCTTTGAGTTTCAGACCATGTTGTCTACAGAGTGAGTTCACCTGTGTTAGCATTCATCAGCTAAGTTGTTGCTAAGCTATGAAAACATCCCCCCAACCCACTGATGGCGATCTCTGAAGATTTCTGTCACACCTCTCTCTCAGCTACACTTAAACCTTCTAAATGTTTGTCAGCAGATTTTTATTTGATTTCATTTCATTATCTATCAAAAACGATTGCATATCTTTAACATTAATCTATACTGCAGACATATAATTTCCTTTTGAGAATTAATAAAGTAACTGAAGTGAACTTAATTTAATCCAATTGGGAGAAAAAAAAAATCTACTTTCACACAATCAACTCAACCAACAAGTTGGCCCATAAACACTCTGTAGGGCTTGTTGAAAGTAATTTCAGCTTTAAGCTAAAAAAACAAAATCACGGACTGACATCAACAAATGAGGCTGGCTGAGTGAAAGGTATCATAACACAAGGTAAATCCAAGCACTTCATCACGAAACACCCCCAGAATACAGCAACCGTGTTTTTTTCTGTCGCAGTGTATATCACTACACTGACAATCCTCTGAAATAAACACCATTCATCATCATGTTGAAGTGAAATATTTCAGCTGCAAACTCGGCCAAGGTAAAAAAGAAAAAAGAAATGCAGTTTGAATTTACAGAAATGGCAAAGTTTTAAACATAAACCGTGGAGTGATTATGCCAGGCTACCTAAAATGACTGCTGAGGATGTCCTCGACTTACAAGTTGCGAAAATGAGTGGTTACATGTCTAGCATGTGTGATTATGTGTCTTTTTCTATTCCTCAGCTAACTGATAACAGCTTGATTACAAACCACCAATGAACACTGGTGGAAGTCACATAACATCATGGCTGTCAGGATGTCTGTGAGACAGCAGAGAGCACAGAGGATACGATTGTCGTCTCTGACACTACTGATTATCATGTTGATGGAAACAAGTTGACTGACATGACCACATGGTGGCATTTTTAATCTTCAAAGAGTCAAACACCCATAAGAGGGTAATAGATAACTTTAATTAATTGACAATTATGTGAGAACTTGTGCTGTACTGACTTGATGACAATTAAGATGTGGGGGGTGAGGAAGTGAGCTGCCCCTACTCTACTTCTGACAGCAACCCCCGCTTCTCTCCACCATGGCAACTGCTGAGTGAAGCAGAGGAGAGAGTGAGTTTGCCCAACATAACGACACTATATCTGACAGTTTGAACTGGAGTCAGACCTTGAACATGAAGGAGCTCTTGAAGAAGTTCGACCATCAAAGTTTCAACAGGACATAGGTGACCTGTTCATTTTAGTATTTTGACTAAGGACACACTGTCATATGATGCGATGCAAGGGGACTTGAGTTTATATGAAATTGTATTTATGTACTTTACCTGTTATCAAAATCTGGGCCTCTGGTGTGTAACTTAATTCAATAAACGCAAATGTAATTAAGCTATTCCTCCAGTCTAACTAATAATAAACTGAGTTCTCGCTCTACATATATAAATAGAGTATTAACTTTATCTACTTTTCACACCTCTGGGTAAGTAAATTATCAGAACCAGAGAGTACTACTTTCTCATCAACAGAAATTAACCAAGCAGATTAACACATTACTTGTAGTAATGTATGCACACGATTAGTTACTGTGTTTAAACAGCACTGGACTGGCCCAAGTTAGCAAAACAGTCTGATGAAAAATGGTTGCAACACAAACAAGTCTTTTGCTAACTTTTTATGGAACAATGCCCTCCAATCAGGTTGGGGTTGATGTAAGATTCATGCTGCTCATTACAGCTGGCAACAGAACATTTTCACGCAAAGCTGACATTGTTCTAGAAGGTTGAACAACAGCAAGCGAGGCTTGGAGGTAAAGGGCTGAGCAGAGGAGGCAGGGTGAGCAAAATCTGAATGGACGACTAAATTAGATATTTTCAAACTAAGGGGGCACAACACAATCTGATTGCAATGTATGTTTTTACTTTAACTTTTACTATTTTTATTCTTTTTTTTATATTATCTAGATATGTGTATACTGTGTGCCTTGTATCTTTTTGTGTAACCCAAGCCAAGAGCTCCTGAACAAAATTTCATTATGCCTGCATAGTGACAATAAAGATTCTTGATTTCTTTCTTGATATTGTCAGGTTGATGTATTTCAGGGGTTTTTGGTTGGTAAGGACTTCAGACATCCAAATTATGTACTCCCATCAACAAAAATGTATTTATTGCATTGTTTGTGAAAAAAAAAATAAAATCTGCACCAACAATAACAATACCAACAGTAACACTGTAGATGTTAGCTTTGGCTGGCATGTCATTTTTGCTGAATGTGATCTGCAAATGCTTCGAAACACACTGATTCAAAGAGTGAACAGGGATTTTGTCTTTGTCTTACATGGTATTTGACAAACAGTTTTGTGGTTACTATGTCATCAGCTGACATAGAATGCTGCAGCAAACCACAGGGATGGACCCCTTGACTGTAAACACAGTCTTTAAATCATCGTTGTAAAGGCTTATTTTTCTGTTCCGGTCATAACTTATCAGCGTTTTGTCTAGTTAAACAGCTGTTAACAGATGTTCAGAACATGTTGCGACAATGCCATCGTTAGTTTGGCCAAGGTTAGTGTTTTAATTAGGCCACCATGACAAATGCTCCTGCTGCAATTAATGACTCCGGCCAGTGTTGTCTGTTCAAGGAGAATGACTGAAAATAATCATTAATTTAGCCGTCTTCTTGATGTGCAAGTCTGCCATGAAGGAAGAACCTTTTAAAGTAAGAAAGTTGGAGCCCTTTATGTAAACCATGTTCTTTACTGTCATCACTTTTTATAACCGTATGGCCAAAAGGTTTATTTCCACCTTGTTTATCGAACCTCCTCAATAAGATCTCTTTTCTGCTGTGATGCACTCAACACATTCTTTCTTTTGCATTCTTCTTCACATTTTGATCCTGTCACTATCATAAAGAATGTTTAAAGTCTCCTGTGGGATCTCATGCTGTGTAGGTCATTGGGATAAGGCTACTTTCTTCTGCATTGGTTACTTACCTGACCTAACGCCTTCACAGAGATGCAATTTTCACATTATATATTTTTAACTGAAGTGCTCCTTTAGCTCTTACTCATTTCTAAATGTAATGCTTTCAAAACTCTATTCCTCATATCAGTCTAAATACAGGAGATAGGACACGGATGCAGATATTTCCAAAAACAAATTTGATTTATTTTAAAGAACAAAAAGCGTGGCTGAGCCGGATTACAAAATCTAAACTGTGAAAAAAAACTTGGCAAAAAAAACAAAACTTTACTAGGACTATGAAAAAACACAAAAGAACCAACCTGACATGAACAACTGTGGCAAAGGACCATGAAAGACAATGACTGTCATGGTTGGTGTGGATCTGGCGCTGATGCATGGGAAACCTGGAAACTAAATACTGAGGGAGTGAGTGGTGAGTGAGTGCAGCTGAGGGGAAAAACACAGGTGTTGTGATGGCAGGGGAACAGAAACTATGGGAAACATGGAAAAACTAAAGACTACACCTGAACTTAAAACTTAACAGAACTAAGAACTAAAACATGACAAAAATCTCACAGAAATGACAGCTATTGGGGAAGTTATAATTTAGTTATATTTTATCGCAATAATCCGACTCAAATTCATTGGTTTAAATCTCTAAATTCTAAATGTCCTGCCTATTTAATCTATGTCGTTCAAGTGTGTATTTTGTTGGATAATAACAAAAAACAGAGGCAGTTTGACATAATTCCAATCATTACAATAACCAAAGTCCAGGAGGGATTGTAGGATCATGTGGAATTGCAGATTCAGCAGACCAAGAAGAACCATACCGTTGGACATACATTTGGTTTTGACGATGCAATCTATTCCCAAGACAGATTTCTTAGCTGAGTGGTTATTCACTTGTCTAAAACATGCAAAAACATAAATAAAAAAAAATGTGTAGACATGAAGACTGATAAATCTGGTGCCTGTTCACCTGTAGAGATGGTTGACTTCTACAAGTAACGGGTAAGTCTGAATGTTTTTCTCCTCCATTACATTAGGTTACTGCTGCCTTGCACATTACTTTTCTTTCACATGTTCAAACTGCAACGCTGGCTTCATTTGTTTGGGTTTCAGTTATTATGTGATCTGCTCTTTGAATTTTCAAGTTGGGTACTTTTGGCTTTTACTGACAATGGTCTCCTTGGTGACAAATTGGGCCTATTTTGAGTCAGAATTGTATGTTATTACTTAGGTCCTGCAGTCATCGAACTCAGCCTTTAATAGTTTTCATTTTGTTGTGGGATGCACTTTTATGAACTACACTGTGTGTGTGTGTGTGTGTGTGTGTGTGTGTGTATATATATATATATATATATATATATAGTATACTAGAATCTTAATAATAAATTGCATAATTATCTCTAAACTGACCAAGTTTAATAGAATTTCCTCATTTGCTTAGATGGGTTCATTTTCAGGCAAAAATATAGAAAATTTCAAAGCATTCACTAATTCTCAGGAATCACTGAAATAAATCATGAAAATCTTGTGTTATTTAGTATTTACCCTCTTCCTTTTTCCTTGTGTTCATCACATAAATCCAGCTTTATTTTTCTAGTATAAAATCGAAGGAATGCAGCTTCATCTTGCTTCTGTTGATATCACCACATTGCAGATGGACAATAAAGAGTGCATACACAGACACTCTCAGCATGCCCTTGTTGGTGGCCACAAGCACTCTCTGTCACTCCTTTCCACCATCTCGCAGCTCCTCTTTCTTTTTTTCTCTCACTTACTCATATGCTTCATTCCCAGCTCTGGATCGCCTGCAGTCCTCCAAGCGGCCTGCTGTCACTCTCCCTACACCACAGAGCAGCACTTTCTTTCCCTGCCCTATCCCCACAGCTCTGAATGGCAGAGCTCTCATTCTTGCTTGTCAGAGTGGGTGAGAATAGAGGCGCCAGGGTGCTAATGGAACCACAGAAACCAGCTCTCATTCTAAGGCTGACAAGAGCACAAATGACCAGTGCAACACTCTACCGGGAGCCAACTCTGAAGTCTTTATGCAGTGCATGCACATTCTTTGTGTGTTATGTTGATATTTGTCGATTAAAAGAAGACTCATCTCCCTAAACAAAACGCCAAAAGGAAGTTTTACTCTGGAGCTGAGCAAATTTTGAATCTCCTCATCATATTGATGCTCTAATTTACATAAGTATTGGATTAGTTTCTGTCTTTAGTGAGGCAAGTAAGTTTAATTCCACCCTTTTCTTTGTTATGAAACTCGTATATGAGAGACTATTACCAGTAAGGACCATCAAATGATGTAGTGCTCCTGTGGTGGTAGATGATGCAGATAGTGTAGGCAACACTGTATGATTAATCTTGAAGTGGGAGTGTTTTACACGTTGGCCACAACAGCAGAAAGCCGCCCATGAGAGGCTAGCTCGGAGGTTCATTGAATCTGGTAAACAGTAAAACATGCCCACCATAACTAGGTTAGCACTGTCAATATGGAGCCTATAGATGTTATTTGGCCAGATCACACAGACGGGCAGTGATTTAAATCAATGCAGGAGAATCCTGTCAAGTCAGTTTCTCCTTATGTAGGTGGAAAATGTAATCTCTTCTAAACAGAGTTGTGTTTTGATTTGTGGTCAGTTTTGATAAAAGTTTTAACTACATGCTGTTACATGATCTGCATAAACTGCACGTAATACTGCACAAATAAAATGCTGGAGAGGTGATGACTGACAACTGTAATACACAACTCTACAAATCAGGATTGTCTTGGATATTTAGCAACCTCTGTTTTTCTCTTCCGTTTTAAATGTAACATTATTGAGATGACAAACAAAAAATTTAAAGCAGGAAACAAACGCTTTTGGAAATTTGAACAGTTTGAGAGAAGATTAGAGGTAGGATGCACCCACAGTAATTGTTAGACAATCAGTTAAGTTTCTTGGACTCATTTTGTCTGCTGTGGCTCAGATTTGAAATGCAATGTGTCTACTCTCATGGGAAACACAGCTCATCTTGTAAAACGACACTTTAAAATTACTGCCTAATCTTAGAAAATTATAAAATTAAAAGAACTAAAACTGAAATTTCCCATTTACAAAGATAATCGGAACCGTGAGTCAGTACTTGAATTTCAGCAGTTTCTTAGTCAGTACATATTTGAGTGAGTCTTTATAAACTAGGAAAGCATGGATTTATGAACATTTTCCCATTTTTTTTCCTGAGTGATTCTGCCACTTTATTTCCAGATTTCCTTCAATCAAAAAGACGAAATATGTAATTTTCTCACGACCTTAAATACAACCTAATCTGCCATCCTTACAGGGGGAAAGGGAATTAATGCTGCATATGGGAGCGGAGTATCAAATTAACTTTTTTCCTTTAACAAGTCAAAAGGATGGGGGTAGGATGTCACCAAGTGATGCTACACAGTCCCTACAGTGGGTGCTACAGTCAAATTCAGTATGAGTTTATTTTCTTTTTTTTAAATGGTAAGATGAATCACTTTCAACATTTGATATGTTTTCTATCTTTTATCATTAATATAATATTGGTTTAAAAGATTTATAAATCATTGTATTCTGTTTATTTATTTATTTTCTCAAACAATTTTCACAGTGTCCTAACATTTTAATAATATGCGACGTAGCTCCTTATAAGTGCTTTGTGACTTCTTAAAGGAAAGATTTAAGAATGACATCCGCTCCGATGTGTAAACACTCATATAAGTTATCTCCCTCTTGGCGCTTGCAGGGACGGTATCTACACAAGGCTGCTTTTCAAGGTCTATTCAAGGGTATAAACAAACTACCTAAATGGTCATTTTGACAAGAGGACTTAATTCCTTTTTATGCTTGGTATTACTCACTGTTGTTGCAGCTTTCCTGAAGAAGTTTCATTTATTTTTTTTACTCGCGTACAGTATCTGCAGTTTTGTTAAAACCCATTGTAGATTCTCATGGAAACGGTCTGAAAACCTGTCACAAGGCCAGCTTCGTGACAGTTTTTGTGTTTTGTGTTTGTCTCTTGTATGTTTGTTACTTTTTCCTTTCCCCTGTCACTTTGGATCTGCTTACCTGCCACTCCACACCTGCCCTGCTGCTTCAATCAAGCCATCTGGTTTCCATCAGCTCATCACCCAGCCTGTACTTAGTTCCTGTCTTACCTTCAGTCTCTGCCGGATCGTCATTCTACCTCACGGTTTGTCGAAGCGACATCTAGCCTAAAGCGCTGTAAATTCAAATCAGTTACTAACTCTAACCTTCTTTATCCAGTTCTGGACCAACCTGTGTTCCTGCCTGTCAGCCCGCCAGCCTGCCTGCCAGCCCAGCCATTTCCCTCAAACCACCTGCATCACCAATAAACTTGTTCTTTACCAGTTGGTGTCACTTTGGGTTCCTTGCAGAAGCATGACAAAACCTTTGATTTTCAGTCTGTCTTCTACAGAATATAATCCTCATGACAAAACTACATTATAACATTTTCAGTATTATGTTTAGGTACTCGGTGTTCTTGATAAAGTTGAAAGTAATGAACTGTTGTGAAGCTCAATTAAGCTCACTTTGGTAAACAAAAAAAACAGTTTTTAAATCAGCTTTGACAAAAGTTTTTTGTTGAACAATTAGTAAAACAAAAAGATAGATCATAATTCAAGAGACTGACAGTGATGTTTATATTAAAATAAGTGTAACAAGTGTTCTATGTACACTTCTTTAAAAGGATCAAATCAGTGTCGAGTGTGCGGTGGAAAAGCAAATGCACTACATGGCTTATATTGATTATGGTGGTTACTGAAAAATGTGAATCACTGACCAACATAAATGTACATTTGTGATAATAATATGTTTATGGAAGACGCTTTTATCCAAAGCGACTTACACTCGTATCCCAGGTAGGAAGGGAGCGTAAGGGTGTGTGTGTGTGTGTGTGTGTGAAAAATTTGCATTTAACCTGCTATTGAGTCCATGCTTTCTTTCTCTCCTTATTTCTTTGCCTGCATTACTATGTATATCTACTCTAATATGCGAGTTACAGCGGGTAAGCATTCTTTTTAATAAGGGAAACAACCATCTCAATATTCCTCAAAGAGAACAATCCTAGATATTGTGCTGAGCATTTTTGCCTTCCACTGTGCTGGTAAAAATGCATTTCCTTTTCTCTTATTTCCATACAGCATTATTGATCTATAAAGCACTGATTTGCAACAATCATCTTAAAGAGGCATCTAGGATACAGTCTAGTTAAATCCAGTCATAATCGAAATCAAATTCATTTTAAATTGTATCCATATAATACCAGTGTTTATTCTCAGCGAAAATATGGCTTTATTGATCATCCTTATACTACTGTGTAACAGCTCTGTGGCCACAAGCAGCGGCTTGAGCAGATTAAAGCCCTATTCAGATGGGATTTGTTGTTGTTTTTAGGACAGAGTGCTAAAATAAGTGAACAAAAGACATCTGCGCCTGGAAATTTACAAAGGGAAAGACATGACTCCAAGGCCCGGTGGTTTATGTGCCATTTAAAAGTTGTCGTCACAGTAAAAATACAAGATTTGCGGAGATATTTTCTAGAAGAACAGAGCCAGGCCATACCAAATATAACATGTGAGGAACACTTTGTACTGAAGTTCTCGTAGAAAGTGACTGCCTCTGCAGCAGCTGCAGGCATGGCTTCTACTGTATGGATAGCTTTCAGACTCATGGGGGTATTAGTCCCTTTCGCCTACATGTGAGGAGCTTCACTCTGACTCACGGAGACACATGTCTACTTGAAGATAATCTGACAATTTAAGATTGTCAAAAGAGTACAGCCCTGCTGGGAGGCTTACATTGTAGCAGTTCCTGCAGGGACCAGATGCATAAATAATGCCTAAACACACACACACACACACACAAGAAGGAAAAAAACCTTTTGCACACTGCACACCTTCTTCACACCTCAAATGCACATGTTCTTAAGAACATTTTAAGGCAACGTAATTCAACATAAAACAAAAATTGCTGCAGCCCTATGTAATGTTTGTGCGTCAGGCTGCTCTGATGTTCTCTGAAGAATTTTCAAGATGTAGTTGAAAGATGTAGTTTTAAGAAGAGAACGATCGTTCAGGGATCATTCTGATTTTCTGTGTCAGGATGATAAATGGCTCACGTCCATTATTTGACTGTTCTGCTTTAAATGTGTTAGTTACAGAGTCTGCTGTAGGTCTGATGCTGTCTGTGTGTGAGCAGATATGCTGTTTGGTCCCTTGTTTGTAATCTGGCCATTTCTTTTTCAACGCTCCCTCTGGGTCTGTTGTTCTGGACTCAAACACAGTTTATGCTTCTGTTTGTTCTTTTCTATTCAGTCATTTCTGTTCTGTGAATCACCAAAAAAACCACCAAATTAAACCAATTTGATGGTGGTCGAGCAAAGGCTTCTCTGTGCATTTTTACACCAGATCCTTTTTCATCAGACAGTTGTTTACTTTGTCATCGGTTTTTAACATATCATAAATATTTTATGCATGCCATTAAATACCACAGTACAGGATTTTAATTCACTCTCTTCACTTTAATAAACTATATCATATTACTTCACATTCTACCCTGCACTGCTAAATAACTTCCCTTTTTTCCCCTGACTGTATGTCTTCACCTCATTTATCAAGTTAAACCAATTCAAACTCTAAAAGTGGAGGCAGAGAACCTGTAGTGTTTCCCAAAACTATTGGTCTGTCTTTCTCTCTTTCCACAGAGCCTTGATTGACTAAGAGCGACATTCTTAATGGACTTTGGATGTGGCTCACTGATGAATATCAACCAGTGACACTCCATGCAGAGCCTTTCTAATGCTAATTTTCTCTCCAGAGCAGGGGAGACAGATTTGGTGCACTTTTATGCACAGACTGGCATGGGCTCAGGGTCTTGATGGTGAATAACGGCTTGCTAATGGCAATATTAACCTTCTGAACAGACAGACGTGCTTAATATCTTCTTGAGAGCTGTAATGTCAAAGGTTTGGTGCTCTAGGCAATGAGTGGAATTATTGAAAGAAAATATCTTGGTGATAATATAAGCAGAGAAAAAGCAACAGAATACATGCTGATGTAAACTACAGTGTTTTTGTTTCCCCTTTTGTAGCTTATTGCATTCTCTGGCAGTCTGAGATGATGGAATATAAAAGCACCGTTTTTTTTTTTTAATTTATGGAGCAAATTATCTATTTAGGCTCATCTTTATTTAGTGAATAAAGATGCGGCTAGTGATTAAACACGGCACGTTTAATCTTTGCAACATATTCTAATTAATGCATTTGCAGCACTTGTAATCACGCTTTCTGTAAACGGTAGATTACCTGTAAAGTGTTATGTGACAACATGTTTATATTATTATTATTATTATCATATAATAATAAGATACTTGGACCGCATGTCAGATAACACATTTTTCTTTTACTGCAACTGCCAACTAATTTTGTGGGAGAAGAAAATAAAGGGAAAATAAGAACTAATTTTTATTGCTGCAGTTAGAGGCAATACGAAACACACAAAGTAGTTTGTCAGTATGTGTGTTCAGACAAATAGTTATCAGTTACAGAACAAAGCAGTATTGCAGAGAAAGACACCATGACACAGTTTTAATGGGTCATAGAGGATATAACTTGCCTTTTTGCTTATTCATTTATTTTTTTTGTCAAAAGGTCTTTAATTGAAAATTAAAAATTGCTAAACGAGAAGTACTGGGCTTTCGATCTGAGGCGGATTAACAAGATAAACCTGACACAAACAGACATACAGTGCATCCGTAGGGAATATGGGTTATATTAGAACCTTAATAATGGCAACCAGAGAAATACATTAATTTAATGAATCACACCCACTTTTATCAATTAATATCAAATTAGTATTGATCCCAGATCATGCATATTGGCTTTCATATGGCTTTGTGCACCTAATTATGAGCTAAAACAAATCTCATAAAGTCCCCTGCAATAATTACCATGTGCCCATAGTGAACATTCGTGAATATGTAAAACAATAATTGGGTGGTTGTGAGTGAACTGACTTTTCATTTCCAAACATCCGATGTTGGGTTTGACCTGCAGATGTTCTTGGCTGATTTGACCCTGACTCACTCCAAATGTTTTGGGGGAACATGCAGTCCAAGATGGTGGCTAGTGCTGACATTCAGGCCCGATCATCTAATGAAGTGACGGGTTTACAGGTCTGATCTTATTTTCATGTGTTTTTTTTAACTTAAAGTAAACACAATACTAGTGTCTTAGAAGAATCCCAGCTGCCAGGACCGACCCAGCCATACTAAAGTCCATCACAGGGTTATTTATGAATATCCATACAGTTAAGTTTTAGTGTTTGTTCAGAGAATCAAGCTGGAGGACCGTGATGGCATGCGATGAACTAACCTGGGATTGTTTCACATTTTTCAGATTGTGTAAACAAAAAAAAAATGATCCAGTTTAAAAACCATAACTGTAACAGAAATTCGAGGCGACTGTGATGCCAAAATGAACTGATATATAACAACAGTGTCTTGAGTTGGAAGGCACGGTTGCATCTGCTTATTCAACTTGATCTTTTGCTCTTATTTGTCATCAAGTAAGATTTATCAAGTGTTAGAAGTAACTGAAACTTCGATTAAATAGTTGGAAAACGGTTTTGTTTTACTCTACTCGTCATGTTATTTTCCACTTTTTTTTAGGCCAACACGGAGCTAAAAATAACATTCATGCATACTTTTAGTGTTTGTTGAACTTCTTCCCAGGATCACATTTTCATCTTGTTTTCATCTAACAGACAGTGTATAATTTTGTATACTGATAAAACAGTATTTCATTCTTCATACTTTACTACACTTTATACCCACGTTCTGATTGAGACTACCAGATGCAGTGAGATGGATGCGATTTGTCTTGTGCTCAGACTTTTGACGTGCACTTGTCAAGAATGTGTTACATTCGAAAAATCCAATCCTAAAGTGATGAGAGCCAGTCTACTTTAAATTCAAAACAGAAAACTACAATCAGTTCCTCTCTCTTGTGAAACTGGGAGCAGACGCATAGAGCGAAGGATGACATTTTACATAAACAAATAAATTGAATTTCTTGGGTGCTGCATCTTTTTGTTTTTCTAAGCGAAAAAGCCACAATTCCCATTATGTACAAATGTCAATGGAAAAATGATATTCAATACAGAGGACTTAGATATTTATTGTGTTCCAGCTCAGGCTGAAGTCAGGAAACTGGTGGATATGAGAATAGGCTGACTTACTCACAGGGGTAGCTTTGCTTTCCTGATTCTCTGTATCTGTGAAACTAAGCATATAACCAGATTCTGTTCAGCGTAACCTAGCCCACTATTTTTGTAAAAAAATTGACAAATATCTGGAAAAAATACTTGCCTTGAAGTCCATTCAATTTGTAGCTTGACACTTTTTTACATTTTTTACTTTCTTGACTATCTTAGATGAGAAGATTGGTATTTCTCTCATTTCTTCACAAAGTGTAGAGGTACATGAAAAGAGAGATGGTTAGTTTAGCTAGTGCAGTGGTTTCTATCTGCTTCTATTATTTATGGAATTTATGGAATGGAATATTTATGCTCGAGAGTCATATCTCCCATCATTATATGATCCATCTCTGTGCAAAAAATAAATAGATTAATTTCCATTCATCCATGCATTTTATATACCTGCCTAATCCAGTCCATTGGTTGATTTATCCTATTTGTTGGTGGGCTTTTTGGAATCAACAGGCTGAATTTTGGCTGAAATGGATGTTAGGCAGATATATCTGTGCATCTTTTATGAAAATCAATTTAAAAAAGAGATCTGGTGAAAATAGATCAATTGAAAACTACAATTATTGATGGACAAGGGTTGAATTTTGTTTAGTGATCAGACTCTTAAAGACGTATATCGTCTCAATGGAGCAGTGACATGAATGAAGAAATGTGATAGGATAGGAAGCCATCGGAGTCTAGATGGCCGATGACCAGATGTAAGATCTGGCAGAAACTTCTAATGAGGCCTGGAAGGAAGCGGGGTGTTTGCAGAGAAGTCAGCCTGGGTGAACAGTAACAGAACAGATGAGAATTTGAATGAACAGGGATCAGACCGATTGGCGCAAAAAAGCAACAGGCAAGAAGACCATTGGACCAGAGTAGTGATGACAGTTTGAGAATGAGGTGAATTAGACAGCATGGGTAAATGGAAGTGAGAAAGCAGAAATGGATAAAAAGCCCATATGCCAGATAATGAGGGCAAACAAGAAGGAACAAATCTGTCTTAAAGTACCCTAACCTTTATTGCAAAAATGACTCTAAAAGCATTGGAAGTGTCTTGTAAGCTGAATCGGGTTAGAGAATCTGATGGGCCACACTTTAAACTCCCACTGACAATTTCTTCTTGTCCAAATGAACCATCTGTAAAGGTGGCTCTGACCAAAGGTTACACTGACATTTTCTGTCAGACAGAAGAGGGTCCTCTAGTAAGTTAGGTCGGATTCACAGTAACAATTCATGTTAAGTCATTTACAAGAAAAAACACTTAACGCTAATGACATAACAAGATCTGTGGTCAACTGCTGGCAGGTCCTGTTTGATGATGTTGCCCTTTTACATGGACCACTCACACATGTTTCACCAGGTGGCTGCAGTCTGCAACTTTTAAAATCTTTGTTCAAGTATCAGTGTGTTAAAATTACTTGCATGTAGCATTCAAGCTGGCCATGACAACCATGTCAATCCAATTGCTATCTAGAATATATCAAATCTACAATATATCAAATCTACAATGATGAGCTATTAAACCTGTCAAGCAGCAAACAAGAAACTTCAGTGCCACTCTGAGGACCTTTTGACTTTTGTCAATCTGGTATAAGACATATCAAAGCTTATTTTTCTTCTTTGCCTTCGTCCACCCCAGTTTGGTTCTCCTCCTCACGTTTTTGCTTTATTAATGAGGTTGCTTCACTCGCTGTTGCCTGTTTTTGCATTAAACGATAAGCACGATTCTCTATTTCTCAAGTGGATTCACTCAAACTTCCCTCTAAACAGCATTCACAACCACTTATTCATCTTCTTCTTGTTCATCGCCCTCTGAATATGCCATTAAATTAGAATTTCTCTCTCCTCTTCCGTTATTTATTTTTTATTTTTACTGACTCATTGATTTATAATCCATTTAACTAATACAGTGGGTTATATAAAATATCAGTCAAAGTGACCAAATCAGTCATTTTCAAAGCATTTATGTAATTTGATCTAAAACAGTATATTAGGACTTTTACTTGCTTGAACACTCTAAAATTTCATGCATTAGGAATCTGCGAGACTGACCATTTTGATGTCTTTAGGTTTTCTCACGTGTGGGGAGGAAAAAAAAAAAAAAAGGAGCACTTTACGCTGAGAAACAGTGGGGTGTTTTTGGATCTAAAAGTGACATTAAAGCAACGCAACAGAGAAGGAAAATGGAAGCTTAGAAGGGTGGCATATCAATGAATTATTAATGCCACACTGCCCACTATATGGTTCATGTGCCATTGAATGACCTGTTGAACAATTCGTGTTTCATGCAGTAAAATGCTCATTAAAGCATTTGTTCGCTTTCTTTCTCTCATATGTTTTGTACAAGTCCAGTTGGGATCACTTTTAAACACTGGACAATATTTACAAAAGTTTTTTTTTTTTTTTTTAATTAACCTACATGCAATATCACAGAGCCACCAAGGCATCACGGCAGTGACTATAACTCTGCTAAATGACCTTAACTCAATTTTCCAATTACATAATCATTACAAGAAAAATGTGACTGCTCAACTACAAGTTGCAAAAGGTTCCCATTCCCTTTGTAGTGAATGTGATTTTGCTCTGAACAGAGGAGAATGCAGATTTTTGATGCCGTAATACAGCTGTGGAGGCACATTTTCACGCCTCTATAGCCAAGGATTAACATGCAAGGCAGCATGTGCCATTCAATATGCCTACTCTTGATATAGACAGAACTACTTTTTTTTCCACCTGTCACAATGTAACTGTGTTCCTACTATTTTCTTCTTTTGAGTGGGTGAAGTACATGTTACTGATGAAACACATCATATTTCTGAAATTACTTTGGCAGCTGAAAAATACGATATTTGGTGGGGGTAATGGGTAATAAATCAGACGAGGTAGGTCACCAAACCTGTGAGATTCAATAAATGGGTGCAATGGGTGCTACAAGGATTTTTCTTCATGTGAGTTGGAAGTATAACATGGTTCAAAATAGACCAAGATTATAGTCCGTGGTATAACCAGGCACCCAACTGTGGAAATTAAATAAAGAATAAACAGATGATCAGTAATTCCCAAATGATTTTCTGAAGATTTTTCTTACTGGACATCTTGTCTTAGACTACTGTAACGGCCTGCTCACTGGGCTCTCTAAACGGGCTGTAAGACAGCTGCAGTACATCCAGAATGCTGCTGCTCGAGTCCTGACTAGAACCAGGAAATACAACCATATTAGTCCAGTGCTCAGGTCTCTGCACTGGCTTCCTGTCGCTCAGAGAATAGACTTTAAAACAGCTCTGCTTGTGTACAAGTCTCTTCACGGTCAAGCGCCAAAGTACATGTCTGACATGTTAGAGCCATATGAACCAACTCGGGCTCTGAGAACCTCAGGGAGGGGTCTCCTGCTGGTGCCCAGAGTCAGGACTAAACAAGGTGAGGCTGCGTTTCAGTTTTATGCTCCTAAAATCTGGAACAGCCTTCCAGAAGATGTGAGACAGGCCTCAACTCTGACAATGTTTAAATCCAGGCTGAAAACACTTCTATTTAGCTGTGCATATGACACCTGAAAGTATTTTATCTGCACTCTTCACTTTTCAATTACTTAATGATTATTTTAATGGGTTTTAAATACTCTTTCTTTTTTTAATTTCTTTCTTTTATTTTTTTTATTCCTTTTTAATGGTTTTATTGCCTTCTTGTGATTTTATGTAGCTGTAAAGCACTTTGAATTGCCCTGTGTATGAATTGTGCTCTATAAATAAAATTGCCTTGCCTTGCCTTGCCTTGTCACCAAAAATAGAAGGGGCTGATGTGAACCAACAAATTAAATTCAGACACATTTTCTTTTAGTTCTGTCAGAACCACTCTCGTCAAAACGAGACGAGAACAGAGATGAATTTCAGAAGCTTATTCTGAATGCATACAATTTATGTTTGGCGGTATGGCTCTGTTCGGAGGAAGTTCCCGACTTTCCCATGAGCTCCATGGAAGCCAAGACAGGGAACAGCAGCATCCTCAGGTGGAGTGCCTTCCATTTGCTGTAAAGGCAACAAACCCCCTAGAACAGAGCAAGCAACAATGACAACAGTATGACATTGTTTGGCAATGAGAGTCGGTGGAGCAGGGGAGGTGGTGGGTGCAAGCAGAGAGCAAAAAAAGCAGTGACAGCAAACCAAGTTTAAATGAAGTGCCCCAAATGCTAGCATCCAATTGCGAGCATCAGTTGATTACCCATTGAGCGCAGCTGGCCATAAGGGTTGGGTCGGCGTCAGCCAATAGGCAAAGGGCGCGTTGACTACGTGGTCTGGCAGAACTAACGCGATGCTCCATTTGTCTGACAACAGAAACGGACAAATATATGAATGAGAGCTGCTTGATTGCAATAAGACTTTAATGTACGGTTACACTCTTCCTATTTTTACTAAAAGATGCAAATACGTTGAACTTTTCACCATGCACAGAGAACCTAGATTATTTTAAATCTGAGTGTATACAAGCTGAGTAATTTGATTCTCAACTGCATCATCTGGGTGTGTTGGTGTGGTTTTACAATTTATGTCCGACTACAACGATAATTTTATTTTTTTTTTTCTGGTGTCACATGCAGTCAGTTTGATTTTAATTTCAACAAAATGTTTAGTTTTAAAATGCAGACATAGATGCTGATTAAAACTCTTAATGATAATGTTTTCACCGCACAGTTATTTTTATTGTTAGAATTCAAAGGAGGCTTTAGTGTCCTCTAAAGTTGTTACTCCAACATTTATTCACTATCCGTGTGAGAGACAATAGCTCAGAGTTCACAAAGCAAGCTGAAAAGCAGTGCTGTTGTCAGAATGTTTGGGGTACGACATGAGTCTGTAAACGTCAGGTTGACACTTTTATAACAGCTCATTTGTCAAGCTATATTTCAGCACCCTATATTGGTGCAAACATTGGTGCAACATTTCTGAGACAAAAGCCAATGTCATATCAACACCTCCAAATATGTTCGTGTTTTAACTGTGCGTGACAATTCCCAGGGATGGAATTCAAATTTTCCCTTCATAACTACTGTGTGCACAAGTTCTTGGATCTGTGAAGATAAAATTTTCAATTTGTACCCTCTTTGTATACAATGGACTTTGTCCCCTTAATGGTTTATTTTTGTTGAGTTTAAGACACTAAAAAGTTTATAATACATTTGGTGTTCAAACATTTGATATATATGTGAAGATATTGTGTCGTAACGATGCTCCTATGAGAGAGTGCCGTCATCAAACTTAACCAGATAAAGTAACAGTAGCTTCAAAATCGGGAACTGGAACATTGATTCCCTCAAAAAGCCTAAAGTGCAATGAGCTGTTACTATGATGTTGATTTTCAAGGTTCTTGAATAGTTCACATGAGACCTGCTCTTAGTTTTTCTGGTTGAAAATATTCAAATCTGATTTTAGCAAAAATGTAAATTTGTTTTTTGTAGGTCTTCTGATTTCATTGACTGAAAATAATCACACGGGACTGGTTGAAAGAAATAGGAAAGACTTCTAAAACTAAAATTGACTCAGGCACAACCAGCACAGAATGAATAAAAAAAAAATAGTTATCAACTGGAAGGTGAGTGGGAAGGTCATTTATACATCATTGGGGAGCCAGGAGAGATATGTGTTGAGACTGTGTGGACAGATAATCAGGTGGGAAGGCAACGAAGTGGCCTCTTCAAGCTGAACACAAAGCTAAGAAAAGGTATGAAGGTTGATATCAGCAGTAAGAGCAGAGAGTGTCGGAGGAGAGTGATGAAAGACAATTAATGGAGTTTGAGTTGAGGCATATTCTGGATGAGTTCGAGGTACTGAAGGGCATCTCTTAAGAGGATGTGAAAGAGCCAAGCCAAGGATGAATGGACTAAACAATCAGCGACAGTGGAAGTGGAAACTGGACAAAGCTCACTTGTTATTTCTCTTTATGTTGGGCATTTTTGTTACTTTTGGTTATTCTTTGTTAACAAAATAAATAAATCTTGACTTAGAAATTAGTTTAAAAAAAAAAAAAGAATACATATTTTGGGTCAGTCTTTCAAAGACTAAACATAAACATAGTTGGACCATGTATGGTCATCATGCTGAAATGTGGAAGAGTTGTTTTTTTTAATATATTGGGACCTCATCAATATTCACAGCCTAAATGTTAAACACATGGTAATTAATGTAAATTAATAGTGGCGATTATAATTTTCACTCTTAACCTCAAAGTAACACAGTGAATGTAGGACTTCTGTTGACAATAGTTTTCACATTGCAGCTTCATTAAGAAGAAGGTTGAGTTTCTTCATCATTGCCAATACAAACATTGAATCAAAGACAGGCTGAAAATAAACAAACATATAGTTTTGTTTGCAGCCCTTAAAGACCTAAAATGCTCCCAGGTCTAACAGTTCAGATTAAACTATGATCAGCTGAGAAAAATAGTTGCTTAGAGGGTCTGAAAAGCTAAGGATTTAGAATCTGTTTGTGACAAAGTGCATATTTGTTTTATTTTAATTCAATTCTAAGTGTAGGATTTCCCTTTCACCAAAAGATACACCAGAATATCCTTACTTAAAGCTTCTTTGATCATCCTCCTCTCTCCTCCAGATGCATTTTAGCATTTTAGACACCCTTCCAAATATTTTTGATGTACGAGAAAGGAAACGAGGAGACTGAAAGCAGACAAATGAGATGAGCCTCATATGCCATCTGGCTTAGCTGCTACATTTTTCTATGGGATGTGCAGCCTCCTCCTACTCGGTGCACCCCTGATGTGCACCAATGTGAAAATAATGCAGATCCATACACTGACATTTTATGGTGCAGTCCAGTCAAAAAAAGTAATGAAATCATTCATAAAGAAAAGAACAATTCAGTCGTAGTTTTTGTCTCACCAATGATGTGAAGTGACAGAATGGACATATGTACTTCTGACTATGAGCAAACTTGGCTCAGAGATCAGATCTTTGTTAATGAACATAAAGTGCTTCAGAATAGCTGAAAGCTTTCGAGCCATGCTACTTTATAATTGAAACCTTAACCCCCATATCTTCAGTCTGGCTTATTGCCTCACCACGCGGGTGAAGCCGTCTCCCAAATTTCTCCCTGTAATCATCTATGTTGTGGACAGATATTTCTAGCTTGAGCCTGATAACACTGTCACAAAAAAAGATTTTGTTAGTTTTCCTGCCTTAAAAGATGAAAATAGAAATTGGTTAAGTCAGTTAAGGCTAGTTTGTATTTCACAAAGCCATGAGAGGATGTCTAATTAGGGCAAGTGACAACACCTGTGTGGGTGGATAACGTTCACTTGAGTGTGGGACTTTAAAACATATTGTAGCTGTTCACAATGCATCTTTACTTGATATTTTCACACATTTAAGAGCTAATGAAGTGTTTGTCAGCCCACAAGTATTTTTAGTATGCTTGACAGGAGGCAAAAAACAAAAACTTAGCCTAACTTTTGTGAGATAAACGCTGCAGTGCAGCTACGGCGCATTAACGCAAAAAACAAGTAGAAAGTAATGATGTGTGGGCAGTTATAGGCTTCTGAGCTCAGTAAAACTGACTACAGGATTAGCAGTCAATCAGCCAATCATCTTTCTGTAATGGAGTGTTTTCACATTCCCATGTGGAGATTGCTTGACAAGTACAAAATGACAAAGAAGTTCCAGACATCCAAAGCTTGACTGGGATCATTACCCCACTTTAAGACATTGTCTCTGATAATTAGCTTCAGTGCTTAGATTTTCTGCTGATGATGGCTGAGCCGTCTCATGTTTTCCTATCAGATCTAGTTCCATTTCCTGGAAAATTTTAAAAAGTTCCTAAACAGTTGAAGTCCTCAAAACCTAAAAGCAAACCAAGAACAATCTTGCATTGCAAAAGAAAAGAAAACCGGCCGGTGCCTTTTTCTTGTCATCAGGGTTATCTATGGACATTAATGTTTCAGTGACAGCTCAGTGCCAAGGACACAGGCTGAAATCCTCCATGGATGATGTCCAAGAGGAAAACTGCACTGTGCCAAACATCAAGCAAAACTTGACTAAAGACGAATAACAATTACCTTGACTTGTGCAATATGCAATCCAAAAGGCTTTAAAGACAGCAGAACTGAGAGGCTAACTTCAAAATTGAGTTTCATGAAACAAGCAGCCAAAAAAAGCAACAGCAAAAAAAAAACCAAAAAAACCTACATAGTGTAGAGAAAGTGACATGGAGATTCTTAGAAAAAAGTCACTTTTACGCAGGGCTTGAAAACGAAATTATTTTTCAATCGTTCCGTTCCGAACGGTTCAGGCATGTTTAACGTTTTCGTTCTTGCGTTCCGCCACCAACATATCGTTCCTGAACTGGTTCGGAACATAATATATCTTTCGTTCTTATCGTTCCGGCAGTGTTTGGCGGGCCTATCAAGTCTACGTGTGTGGACTTTACCTTAGAATATACGTACTCATTAGTATTTGCCCTTGATTTACACCGTAGCTCTATGCCCAAAAATAATAAATCACCGGCAGCATCCAAAAACATTCAGATGGGCTAAAGCTGCGTCGACGTCACTTCCTTGATCTGGGAGCTTCAATGTAAGATGAGGGTTGATCTACTACTGTAGACAACAAAGTATATGCTATATTCTACATGAATTTTTATGTTGTAGAGTTGTGGATTTATTTTATCAATGGAGAAATTGAGCAGCCTTGCTTTGTTGTCTACAGTAGTAGATCAACCCTCATCTTATATTGAAGCTCCCAGATCAAGGAAGTGACGTCGACGCAGCTTTAGCAGCAGAGAAGCTATTAGGCTTGTGTTGATAATAATAAACTCCTGGACTATGTACAAACTTCCAAATGCATCATTTTGTGAGTACAGACCATATTTGTACTACTGTAGAAGTTTGGTGTCATGGCATGTGATTTTAGTGTGGTAATTTTGGAGATACTGCCTGGGTCCGTTAGCGCTTGTACTAAGCTATTCGGGATAACTCAGTAACTCGGCTGATGTTCAGCCAAGATTGGAAAAACTTCGGGTGGGCTACTTGGCTGGATGTCACGGTTCAAATGACCCTAGGGTGAATCTACTCCGAACCATCACTATAACTAGTGGATAACTAAACTAAGCAGTGGATAAAGGAAGTGATTCGTGACAGCTGCCTGCATTGAGCGTAGCGGGCAGGGAAGTGAACGCACAACCGGAAGTAGTCTTTTTTTTCCCCCTGACAAAGGCTATGCTTTTGTGAAATTTTATAAAATAGATAGAGAACGAAAAAAAACGTTATTAACCGGTTTTGTGGATTTCAGAATAACGTTTCTGTTCCGGAACAGTTGAAGACCATTTCGTTTTCGTTTCCGTTTCCGTTCCTCGTAAAATTCCGTTTGTTTTCGGTTTTCGTTTTCGTTCCTTGAACCGGTTCGGAGCCCTGCTTTTACGTGTATTACTTTCTTATGCATAAAAAAACCAAACAAACAAAACTCTAGAGCAAACTTCAAGAGATTTAAAACCGAAAAGCACAATACAGTATTCACTCATTCATCAATTCCTTCATTCACCCTACACATACTGTCAAGGTTTGGATGCCCATTCAAAATGCAGGCCCTGTTTTACATAGAGGTTATCTATATGATTACTTTTCCACCCATATACAGATCAAAATGCGACTGTGTTTGGTCTGTATTGAACTCTAATCAAAACAAAATAAGGGATGATTTCTTGGTTGCAGTAAGCCATGCTTTCTGCTATGCTATCAGTGTTACACTGTGGATGGAAATATTGATCAGCTGGTCATGAGATGGATTTATGTAAAGCTTTTAGTAATCAGGACTCTTTTAATAACTAATGTTATCATTATCATATGCAAAAGTTTGTACTTTGGCACTGTGGTGCTCTAAAGTAAAGACGTTCTCACAGAGGAAGTTTTTGCTGCACTCTGCCTTTCACAGTCATGTGAGTTATAATTTTCTGTAATCTCAAAATCCTGGGAGATGGCCACGCAGTGAAGGTTTTATTACCTGCTCAAGCCTGTTTCACGAGTAATCAAAACTGAGCGTAAGACGGGGAGTTAAGACACTGTAGAACTTACCAGTGGTGTTCGTTGCACAGCCATGGAAAAAAAGCTCGAACCAGACAAATCTCTGGTGGGGCTCATTAGCTGATCTTTTGGACAGAGAAACTAGAGGAAACCAACATTGAGCACTGTTTTTATGTTGTTTTTCCTTTCTTAAGTGGAATTAGCCTGGCCATGTATAGATAGCGTTTCACCAGTCACATAAAGTCTTGCAAAATAAAACACACTTGTGCATCACTAAACATGGAGGTAATGAACACAATTCCCACTTGCAGACAAATCTTTGTGTTTTAAAGAGACACATCCTTTTACACTCTAGTTTATCATTTACAAGGTTATAATCATTCCTTAAGCGATTGTGAGGTGTAACTTTTTCGGAAGATACGATTTTGTGATGCAAATGTATTACTCTTTTGAATGCATATTCTTTTCAGAAGCAAAACGCTTTATTTGTGAAGCCCCAGCCAACTGACGGACTACTTACTTCACCGCCAAAACGAGGTTGTAACTCAGCTCACAGGACGCAGCGGAGGGTAAGAAAATGTTCATAAATAATATTACTAGTATGGGATGTCGTACAGCTTCATGTCAAAAGAGGCGAACTATCCCTTTAAGCGCTATGCCAAAGAACTAATGATGTTAAAATCCAAAATAGTGGCCATCTGGGAAGAGCTCATGACCTTTTATTCCAATCAAACTGTGGGTAATTTAGACTCCTGGAAAAAAAAAGAAAAAACATAATCCTCTCAGGGATAATTTCAGTAAGCTTCGGCTGTGCAGCTGTAGGTTGGTTTTAGTTACATAGAATAAAAAAAAAATAAAAAATCCCATAGAGATTTTCCACAGCATACATAAAGGATTTGCCTTAACAAATGCATGCAAACCTTAAAACAGGTGGCTGAAACTCAGAAACATGCCAGTTCGCATGAACAATAGACAAACATAGTGAGATTTGAATGTTAAGCTAATATATATAGAAAAAGGTAACTGGATTATTGTCTTTTTTTCCTTTTTTCACTTATCTTGTAAAGAACTAGCTGCATGACAATAAAAGAATACTCATCTACATTCACATTAATGCAGTGTACATCACTCAGGGAAAATATCAGAGAAAGCTCAAGAAGGTGTAGATTGTTATGCAATAAGAGGATACCCTTTCTGGTAGCTTAAACTGTCACTAAATCTACTTTGAGTATCTAGTTTGCTGTCCCTACATTTGGAGAGTGTGTTGTAACTTTTAGGGTAAGATTTCTCTCGGACATCTACAGCAAACTCTCAATTACATTAATGAAGGAAGCTGATGTTAAATCTACTGCAAACTGATTTGCACCATTTACATTCAGTTGAACAGCTTAAGTTGTAACCAGTGAGCACAGTGTTTTAGCTACAAAGATTGGTCTGATATCTCCCAAACGTCTCTGTCCTTTAACATGAAATATAACAGGTGTTTGCAGAAAACTACTCTAGCCGTGTTTTAAACTGGAGAAAATATATTGTTGTTTAAGAAGTTAAATATGTTTGGATTCCGGATGCTGAGTACAGCATAGTGAGCAATTTCAAGGTGTCACCGTCTGCTCTGGGGTGTCTTATTTGGGTTTTGAGACTATTTCATTTCCTGGGTTAGATTCAAAATGTACGACTTCAAAATGGGAATTAGTCGTGCACATAACGTCAAACACTAAACTTTCTATTTGTAATTTGTTAACCACCTAAAATGACCTTTCCTCATAAAATGACAAATGCAAATGATTGAACGACTCTGTTTGTGCTCCGCATATAATACTGACCCACAGATTGCCAGTAAAGTACGCAGTGCTGGGATGTGTCGAGGTAAAGAAGATGGCTCTCTTCCAGTCAGGACTCTATTACATGTTGACATTTATCAGTGTTGACAGGCGGGATGATTAGTTTTCAGAGACTGCAAAATTGAATAAATGCTGCAATCTGTTCCATGTACTGCAAGTCCCAGTCAGTATTTCACCAAATTTTGTCCCAGTGACACAGTCGACATAAAATTTGTTGAGTTGAGTTAGGTCAGCGTGCGTGCTTTGCATGTTAAGTTGCATTTGGTAGTGTGTGTGACATTGATGCAACATTAATAAGTCTGTCTGTCCCCCACGATACACCGAAGGGAAATATTTATCCGATTCAACCATGAAAAAAAATTCCTATTCGGAACAATTACTTTACTGCCACAAAAAAAAAAGAAAAAAAAGAAAATCAATTTCGATTAAAGAAGAAAAACATGTAAACTGGTTTGTTGCATAATGTAGTCGTATGGAGACAAAAAATATTGTACAATTTGTAATCACATTTTATGCAGCTGCACACAATGACTGCATGTTTTTTAAATGGAGTAGTTTAAGATGTGAAGATTATCTGTTAAAACTTGCTGACTGTCATAGTACTCAGAATCACTGTGTCAGATAATACTTCATTGTACATGAATATCGTGTAAATACTGTGTATAATCGATATTCAAACCTAACTTTGGTCAATTTTTTTTCTTTTTTTTTCAACAAATCCCATGAAAATACCAGAAACGGCAATTAATTTACCCTAATAGGAAGTCATATGCGTGTACCCAAAGCCAGATTTAGCTTGTCCCTCTGTGCCACAGAGCAGTAATTATAAGTTTGCAAGTCATAATTAAAAGATAACGCCTCCATTTTAATTTTTTTTCCTTTTGTGGATGCAGTGCAGCGTTCTGTAGTGCCTCTTATTGTTGTTCAAAAAAACTATTAGCAACACATCACTGATCCACAATATCACTGGACAACATGTTTCTTCATAACAGAAAGAAAAAAATATGGAAAATATGAGCATCATAAAATATTTACAAACAGCTCAACAGACAAATAAGGATCACTTCGCCCATCTCAGAGAGCAGTTCTTGCAAGGCATGGGTCATTGAGCATCTTCAGACACAGTTCACTGCCTTCCTAGCTTATTGGGCTACTGCTGAAGCAAAACCTGCTAAGTCAGGACTACTGTCCTTTGAGGAATGTAAAATGTTCAGTACAAAGTCTGATCAATACACTGAGTGTAAATGCGCGGTGTGGCTAATGGCCAGTGAGAAACTGATTTATCAAAACCTTGAGGTTTTAAGCTGTGCTGCCTGTACTTTGTGTGCACTGCCTGTAGAGCAACAAAATGTAAATCTTTTTTTTTTTCTTCAAAGTTGCATGGTGAGAGTTCAGATGGGTCCGAAGCCTGAGCCTTTTGACTAATTAATCCCATGTTCGAAACTTTAGTCACATTTGATAAGAATGTTCAGGACTGAAACTGTAAAAATCTATACAGCAAAAAGTAAGGGGAGAATGTCAAATATGCATCTTTTCAGAGACAATATTCCCTTTTTTTTTTTTTTTTTAAACAATCCTCTGGTACTTTTTTCTGAGGTTTTATTTCAACAACACTCCTGAAACCAGTCTGTCTAGGGGAGTGGAAGATGGGGAGAGGGGAAGTGAGCAGCCTCTTCCTCATCTTCTTCCTGGGGATGTGCCTCTCCTGAGTTCGATGGTTTCTCCCTACCAAGACACCTGCTGAGCTGTCCCTGACAAAACTGTGCAACCACATCAGCTTGAACCAGAGTCAGACCCTGAACAAGAAGGAACTTCTGAAGACCCTAAACCTTCAAGGCTTTGACAGGACGTTGGCGATTACGGAGGCCTGAGACCATCATAATCTGAAATAAAAATATATGGCTTGGTAAATAAGTTTATATGACAATAAATGCTACTAAAATTAAAAAACAAAATCTTTTATGCAAAATCAATTTTATAGAATGTGAAATAAATAATTTTTTCTGCTTTAATGTTAAGTATTGCTTTAATGTAGCTGTTTATTTACTTTGCAACTCAGTTCTGAATTTTATTTGTAATTGTTTCTTTTTTTTTCTTTTTTAAAAAATACATTTTTTACATTGATTTCATTCATAGGTGTATTTACTTCTGTCATCTTCCCTTTTCTCCCAGTATTAATTTCCCAAAGCCCATTGATTTCCATGCATTCTTTTTACATTTCCCTCTCTGTATTTTTACATTTCTACATGCATTTCTCCTTTATTATGCAAATTAGGGAACGACCTGTTCAACAATTCAACTAGACAGCATTAACAAAGTAATGGCATGACAATAATATTTATCTTTCAGAAATAAACAGTAATAATTTCCAGGCAGCTCGTACATCAACTTGAATACCTAAGCTATTAGTGTTAGCGCTAAACAACCACAGAAAAAGATAAAAGAAACCAAGGCAAATAATTTTTTAGATGTTTTCTTTTCTATTGTCTGAAGTTCAGCCATGGAGAGCTAGAATCATTATTTGAGGAGTCCAGCACTGAACAGGCCCAAATTGATAAAACAGTCAGATGAAAAGTGGCTGCTACCCACACACACAGCCTTTTGCTCTAAAGTATAGTTTATCCACAGTTAAGGCCACGGTCAATGTGGGATGCATGCAGATTTGTACAGCTGACAACAGAACATTTCCGTGTGAGGTATGAACGTGAGCAGAATGAATGCAAGCAAGGAAATGAGGGCAGGGCTCTGAGGTCAAGGCCGAGACCAAGCAGACAGGGTGGACTTGACAAGTGATGAAGCCACCACTCAAAATCTGAACAGGTCACTGAGGGAGATATTTTAAAACCCAGAGGCCACAGCTTTGTATGCGTTTTTAATTTTTTTTTTTTTTTTTAGTATTTTTCAGTTCGTAGTGACTTCAGAGAGCCAAATATGTGCTCTCAAGAACAGAAAAATTAGCTTGTTCATAATATGGATCCTTTGAAGAAGCTAACTCAAATGAGACCAAAACCTGCATTAATTATTTGTATAATTTAACAAAATTTGACAGTGAAGCACAACTGAGTTATCAAAGACTATTGTGGTAACCTTTTGCGGCTTTTTTGCAAAAAGATCAGTGTTTCACTATCTTCTCTCCGACTGAGACAGATTTCAGGAAAAGGTCAGATTGCATTTGGTTTGGCCTCAGACTAAGTGCGGATGTGAATAGGTAGTTATCACTGTTGAATCAGACAGGCAGGTTAAAGATTAGGACTGCATATATCTTTTGAAAAAGGAGGGAAATAAACAATAGTAGCAACAGCAAATTATTGTTTCTGGCATGTACACTGCCACCATAAGCTCTGTGTTTTGCCATTCTGCTGCCACTGGAAATTACTCCATTGCTAACCATATGGTTTCCACTGCGGTTGCCAGCAGTAGCTGTTAACTAAAAGTCATGATGGCAAACTGGAATTATTGAAATGCATCAATATGGCACAGTGGTGCCTGAAAGTTTGAGCCCTTGAGAATCTTGTATATTTGTGCGAGTAATGGCCCAAGACATCATCTCATTTTCCCACTTTTTCTAAAAGTTGATGAAAAATTCAAAATTAGACAAAGAGATGAAAAAATATACAAGAGTGGTAACTTCTTCCACACAATCTGTCCGTGGAATACTGGGAAATATATTTGTATTATATTGATGCAGAAATGCAAAGATTTCCCCAACTCGTTCGCCGCTTAAATAACACTTAAACTAGCTAATCTTTAATAATTAAAGCAATTATCATTACATGGATGATCAAACTGACTAATGGAAAATAATATTTAAGCAGCTTGTAAATGTGACTTTATTACCTCCAACATGGCAGGGCAGCAAAAAGAGGGGACTCACTGTGTTGTTTGATGGTCATTATTTTCAAGTGAATATATTCATGTAAATCAACACTAATAAAACCATAGCAATAGATAGTACATAGCATTTATACCACTAGATTCTTCAAAATACTACACACTGGAATTTTATTTTATTTTGTGCTACTCAATTTCACTCAGTTGATTTCTCTCGGGATAAATAACGTATTTCCCATTTATTCAAGGAAACATTTAAAGAACGTTTTAAAATACAGTAAGAGAATTGGGAGAGAATTAATGAAAACTATTCTGTGATGGATCTCTAATTTTCACCAGTTCACTTCTCGCATCTCTCTGTGAGAACGGTGACAGCCACTATATGATACACTGACACAGTTTTCTTTCCCAGAGACAGACTGTCAAGTGAGTTCTTCCTGAAATACCAATTATATCTGCAATGTGACAATACTTCAGCCTGGCTATATGTGGTCACTTTCTCTTTCTGTCTATTTCCTCAATGGGAGCCCTGACAGCCGCTGTGTAACACTCTTGACAACTTGGTGTTGCATTCGAATTACAAGACAGATATGTTGGGATGCTCAAATCATAGGATTATATGAAACAACATAGCTGTTCACATTTAAAGACCTAACCACTGTCACATTTCTCTCCCTCTGACCTTTTCTACCACTACAGCGATTTTTTTATTTATTTATTTATTTATTTATTTTTTTTTCCTTGCTTTGCTACTCTGTTGGAGCTTAAGAGCTTTATAAACTGAATGCTATTAATAAGATTTTTCATTTGTTAAAGTGATGGGGTGGGACAAACTGGGACAGTGGTGTATAAAAGCCTTTTCAAAATGTCCAATGAAAGAAGTCAAAAGCCAGCCAAGAGAGAACTGGTGCAGATAAGTCGACATCATACAGTACAGCTGTGTTACTAAACTAGCATCTGATGTTAATGTGCGCATGACTTGAATGTATATCAAAAGCTTTCACATCACATAAGTCTGATATTTCTCTCTTTTTGCAGCTACAAAGCTACAGAGATGGATTGGCAGAGAGGCATAAATCAACCACAGGACTTTAACCCAAGACAAAATAGTCTGTGTACATTTGGTGCTATTATGCTTTATGCATTATTTTAAGACCTAGTTTCATTCTCATTTTCTGTTTACACCACAATGCTGGACAAGGATGCGACATTGAGGTACATTGCTCAGCGCCAAGTTACACGTTCTGTTGCCTTGATTAGTTGGTGTAGGTGTGCCTGTTCAATTGTCTCGAGGCATTTTGTCTGTGCCAACTGATAATTTCATTTGGATGTTGGATTAAGAGGTACCAGATTAAGGTTAAGTCTAAATCTTACGTATAATATATTCTTTATTTCCAGTATTTTCTAAACCAATGAAAAACTTTCGCAAAATACTTCCTTTTTAGATCAGAACAGAAGCTATTTGGCTTGCACTGCTTTGCCATTCAAGTGTACTGTATTTTCTGTTGCAAATGAGTTGTATTTCCAGGAGACTGAAACCTTGCTGACCTCTTAATACTCAAGTTAATCCTCTTCAAAAAAAAAAAAAGAAACAAAAAAAGTCTGTTAGCAATGGTCGGAAATACAGGGCATACAAACCAGTCAGCTATCTTAAAGTAGCCTTGAATGTGCCCTTGTTGATGCGTGTTGTGTTTACTTGTGCTGTTCACTTTTACCAACACATTAGCTCTCGAGTCTTGATGACAGAACTTTTTTTTTTTTTTTCTTGTATGTGAAAAAACATAGTTAAGTCATTATAAAATGTAAAAACCTTAATGCTATTAGAAGCTACTTTTGAAGTACAATATCTCAAATGACTGGAAACTACACACAGACTGATACTGATAATGTCATACTAGGGAACAGCTTTGTTCATTATGATTAAAATTAGCCTCTTTTCCAAATGGAAAATGTCTCTTAGATAGGCTTTGTTTATTTTCCAGCAGTCCCACTGCACAGAGCTGCAAGATTTCTTCCCGCATTCTGATTTCTTTCACACGCAGCTGTGTTGTTTTTGCAAACGTGTGACACCCAATTAATGATAGTCACTTCTAATAAGAATTCTGTTGGACCTCTGAATGGATGTATACATACACAGAAAATGACAAAACATCATTTATTCACTTTCATCTCAGTATGTTTGGGTTCACAGGTGAAGATAACATTCATGATTAACAATTTCATTTTGGCGGGGTCTGTTGTTTTTGTCTCACTGGCTTTTGAACCTGTCTTGACTACACTGGGAAAATATTTTGGAAGGTTAACGGGATCACATGCTTAATTTATCGCAGGAGAACACTTCTAATCTCTCTCCAAACAAAATCTGACATCACCCTTGCTTGAAACACGCACTTTTGTGTGTGTAGTCTTGTTTTAAGGCCAAAAATGAGCCATTTAGAAAGTTGCAAAGCAGCTTACTGGTCAATGCATTTTACAGTGTAAATGTTACTTGTTTAATTTGTTTTACCTTTTCAAAAATTGCTTTATCAAGTCTACACACCACAGGAACGTTTAGGTCATTTGTAGATATCCTTACTAACAACCTGTAGGGGTGTCCTGTAAACTAGGGCCCCCACGGGCTGCAGGAGGTATTGTTCATGTCAAAGCTAAAAGTACCACATACAGTCATGTGAAAAACAAAGTCCAATTTTTTGTTCAACTCTTAAGATTTCATGTCCCGGAAACCTAATAACAACAACAAAAACATTTGACTCTTACCATGTTGTACAACTAAGTACACCATACTATCATTTATATAACAAAGACGAAGCCAAAATGCAGATGCAGTGTATAAAAAACAAAGGATAGGACAAGTGACAAAGAATAGGCGGGCTGCACAGTAAACAGACTAAACGAATTATCTTCATAATGTTTTTAAAATTCCCTCCTGGACCAGGGCAATTTGATATAAACGCTTTCCATTTTCATCAAAGTAATTTACCTACCTCCCCATATTCCTAAAATTTGGGGCAAACCAATTTGTGTAAAACCACCAAGAAAAGGATATTTAAATCTCACACAGTTCTGAGATGGTCTTTTCTCTCGCTTTACCCTAACCACCCTTTTTAAGCCCTCCTTTGCCACAAGAAGGCAAGAAAATTTCAAAGGTTTTGCAAAAAATGTATATCAAACCTTAATTTAGAATTGTCATCTTATCATCATGGAGAAGTGTCTGTGCTCTCATTAGTCATGACCCTGAAGGTAGCAGTGCGAGGAGCATTAAGATCAGGGTCCATGGTGGCTGCCATGATAAAGCTATTAATAAAATATTATAGAGTAATATTGCCAAATTGATGAGAGTGGTGGGGCTAAACAGATGTATGGAGCAGTGGGCAGCCATTCACAGCACCCGGGGTGCCTTGATCAAGGGCACCTCGGCCAGGGCAAGGAGGTGGACTGCCACTCTTCCAGCTGTCAGTTCACCAATCTTTTGAGTGGCGAGATTGGGAATTGAACTGCCAACCCTCTGCTTATTGGACGATCCACCCTAACCACTGAGGCATGGCTGCCCTTAGATAAAACATGTTCATTTTTACAGACTGTTTATAAGAATCTTCCTCTTTTATACTGTAAGACAAACCAAAATAGTTACCACAAATACAACTATAAACTTGTTCTTTTCATATTTGATGAATAATTTTGACATATCTAAGATTTTAAGGTTTTTTTTCTAATACACAAGTAGTAGGAATTTTGGGGATTATTATGCAATCACAATGGTCTATTGATTTAATCGAGATTGAAAAGGAATATAATTGGATTTTATTTCCCTAATTATAACGGTCATTTGCTTATTAAATTTAAACATATTGACTGGGGATTCATGTTTTTAAGTTCATTGCTTTACTTCTGATTTAGCTGAGAGGATGGTTTTACTGAGTGCTTTACTCACACATAGAAAAGTATGAATCAACCTTTTTATATTTCAGAGCAGCCATGTGTGTCTGAGTGCCACTAGCATGTTTACGTAGGCAAGGGATTCATCTCAAATGAAGGACCACCACCCAGGCCAAAACGCTGTCTGATGTACAGGCATGTAGTAATGATGCAAAAATGAAATTGCCTTTGATTTGAACAGAGACTAATTGCCTAGGTCTGAACTGAGGACAGGGTTAGATAATCAGGACGGGATGTCTAAAATTGCTGTTCGTTTTTTTTTTCAGTGCATTGCCTTCATTAATCACAACTTCACCTCCCATAATCTTATCATGGGGGTTATTTTAAATTAGTTATACAAAGGCTATGCATGGCAATGACAGTGTGGCTGAAGTCTTACTCTACCATTCAACACATTAGGTCATAAAAAGTCTGTACTCACAAGAGTTAATGGTAATCAGCATTAATATATAACAGACAGCCACTGCATTACATAGGCTCCATGTACATTTCTGTGTCAACACATTTCTCTGTTTAATTAGTGTCTCTCTCTCTCTCTCTCTCTCTCTCTCTCTCTCTCTCTCTCTCTCTCTCTCTCTCTCTCTCTGTGTGTGTGTGTGTGTGTATATACATATATATACACAACAGTAGCACATGTTAATTAGAAAAAAAGTCGACAGATGAATACCCATCAGCACTACCACAGGCTCCACTGTGATGGAATAGGTTAATGGGACTGGGCCTGTGGGAATAGTTCACACAGTTGATGCCCATATATTTGCCAGCACACACATAAGTTAGCAAAAATGATTTCTCTTTGAATCTGTAAGGTACTTTGGTAATGCTGTAGATGTCAGCAGTGTTATTCAACGGCATGCCTCTAATTGTTCTCTTGAGGACTTCTCTTCAGGAACTGCGGTGCTATTTAATCAGAAGTGAAATCACCTTGTTGTCACTGTCATAAAAGACTAAACATTTTTGCTCTTTTTTTTTAAAGAGCCTGCAGCTGTAATTACAGACAGCAGTCCTAAGTGAGACGAATAACATCTGTTTTGTTGTAAGTCTTTGCTGAAATAGTGGCAGGTTGTTTGGTCTTGCTTTTTTCTCCAGCCAGTTTTAGTTATTTTATTTTAGTAACACACACAACAGTGTAAATGTTTAAATTCATAACATATTTACCAACTGTAGTTCATTATTATGAGCAATTATTACCAGCTGTACTGGTGAGGAAAAATAAAATGTACTCATTTGACCATGTAATAGTCTTTTTAATGCTAAATAACTAGGTAAACTTACCATTTCAAAATTTCCTCTAACAACAAACGTGACTGTCCATGTTTCCAAAGATGGTCTTGCGTTCAGATGTGGTACTGATAAAGTCGCTCACAAGAGCATGAATGTGTATTGTGTCCACAATGTCCTGGCGAATATATGCAGTAAAGCCAGATATATTAGTCTATTCTGTGTGATAGTGCTGATCAGCAAGGTTCTCAGGTAATGTAAGGCTGAAAAAGATCTTCCTGATGAGACAAAGGAGATGGTCTGGCAAAGACACAATTGGATATTTTCTATAAACTTGAACAATTTTTAGTTGTTTAGATGTGCTTGTTGACCGTATACACCCGAAATTCGTTAACAGCGTGGAAATCCTCTTGCTTTGTTCGATGCCCCAGTATCTTCGACTGCATGAAGACCTGAAACATCTGTATATCCAGGTATTTGAGTGTTTGCCTATGGGCCAACTGAACTTTCAGTGGCAGCAAGCAGTGTTTCTCCAACCCAGTCTCACAGAAAAACGTGTAATAACTACGTTGGTCCACAAGGGAAAACGTGGTATTGTCACAATTTGGCCCCCAAAATTGTGACTATACCACGTTTTATTTGGCCTATTTATTTACATTGCTTCGCAACCAGGTCACGTGACTATCAAGTTTCCCTCAGCTAAAAAAGGAAAATGGCCGACTGTCAACCTTTTTTCTGTAAAAAACATAACATTTTAAGAAAGCATCTGCATTTGTATGCATTTCGATGGCATTTCTAGCGAGAACTATGCATATTTTTTTCAGAATCTTCGTTCAGAGAATGTAAACGATCTTTCGTTTAGTAGTTTTGCCGAAGATTTTGGTATCTCCTTGAAAAAACGTAAGAGTAACACGTTTTGTACCGTTGGTAAGGTGGTTGCTATGGACGCTGCTATCTCTACGTTACTGACCTGCGCCGACATTCCCTGTACTTTGTTTGAAAAAAAAAAAAAAATTGTATATATATATATATATATATATATATATATATTTGGTTTGGCTTTTTGGTGTTTTTTTTTTTTTTTTTTTTTAGATATAGCCACACTATATCTGCGTGGCACATGCACCAGTGGCTGAGGCACGGCAACCCGACCAGGACAATGCAAAGGAATTTAGGCTGACGTGAACAATTTAATTGTGTGTAGTTACAAATGACGCAACAGAACTTCTGTTTTTTTTTTTTTTTTAATTTAACCTTTATTTTACCAGGAAAATAGACCCGTTGAGATTAAAAATCTCTTTTACAAGGGCGTCCTGGCCAAGTGGCAGCACAAGTTACAAAATTAAAATTTCCGTTGCATTAAAATAACAAAGCTTGTGTATGCATTCTAATATGCTTTACTCTGTTCAATTTACATTCAATTTCAGTGGCAGCAAGCAGTGTTTCTCCAACCCAGTCTCACAGAAAAACGTGTAATAACTACGTTGGTCCACAAGGGAAAACGTGGTATTGTCACAATTTGGCCCCCAAAATTGTGACTATACCACGTTTTATTTGGCCTATTTATTTACATTGCTTCGCAACCAGGTCACGTGACTATCAAGTTTCCCTCAGCTAAAAAAGGAAAATGGCCGACTGTCAACCTTTTTTCTGTAAAAAACATAACATTTTAAGAAAGCATCTGCATTTGTATGCATTTCGATGGCATTTCTAGCGAGAACTATGCATATTTTTTTTCAGAATCTTCGTTCAGAGAATGTAAACGATCTTTCGTTTAGTAGTTTTGCCGAAGATTTTGGTATCTCCTTGAAAAAACGTAAGAGTAACACGTTTTGTACCGTTGGTAAGGTGGTTGCTATGGACGCTGCTATCTCTACGTTACCGACCTGCGCCGACATTCCCCGTACTTTGTTTGAAAAAAAAAATAAAAAATTGTATATATATATATATATATATATTTGGTTTGGCTTTTTGGTGTTTTTTTTTTTTTTTTTTTAGATATAGCCACACTATATCTGCGTGGCACATGCACCAGTGGCTGAGGCACGGCAACCCGACCAGGACAATGCAAAGGAATTTAGGCTGACGTGAACAATTTAATTGTGTGTAGTTACAAATGACGCAACAGAACTTCTGTTTTTTTTTTTTTTTTAATTTAACCTTTATTTTACCAGGAAAATAGACCCGTTGAGATTAAAAATCTCTTTTACAAGGGCGTCCTGGCCAAGTGGCAGCACAAGTTACAAAATTAAAATTTCCGTTGCATTAAAATAACAAAGCTTGTGTATGCATTCTAATATGCTTTACTCTGTTCAATTTACATTTTTTGGAATATGTGTTCACAATAAGGAAAATATCATTTTTTGATCATAGATAATAATATAAGTGTATCTATGCACCCTATTTGACTGTTATCAGTCTATTCAATAGACGTTATCAGCACACATCAGTCCTGCTGCGTTTTTTTTTTTTTTATCAGGTTGCCAGATCTCGTCTTTTATGTTTAGCTTACCTGGTAGCTATTGTAGCAGTGTGGTTGTTGATCTAATAGAGGCGGACTGGTTACGTAATGCGTAAAAAACGCAGGTACTAGCGAACCTGGCAACCACTCCGAGCTGGTTAAAAAGCTACTTACCAAAAAACATGACTCCTATTTATGTATGTATGTATGCCGACATAAACATACATATGTCTATTTGGTTATATGTGTATCTGATTTGATGGAAGAAGTTGGGCTGATTAATATAGTGATGAAAGAGTAGTAGTATTATACTAGTGAATATAGCGGACAAATAACATACACACACATATATCTGTCTTTACAGAAGATGTATTGCTGAGGCAGGGTAGGATAATTGAGGTGCTGAGAGGGCTACCTGTTGAAGAATGATCTTTATTGTTATTATTTATCATTTGTGTGAAGTGAGTACCCTGCCGTGGGGGTATGGGATGTTGTTATGGGACATTTCCCTCTCTGTATTTTTACATTTCTACATGCATTTCTCCTTTATTATGCAAATTAGGGAACGACCTGTTCAACAATTCAACTAGACAGCATTAACAAGGTAATGGCATGACAATAATATTTATCTTTCAGAAATAAACAGCTTCGTATGTCACAGTTTTGGGGGCCAAATTGTGAGAATACCACGTTTTCCCTTGTGGACCAACGTACCTATTACACGTTTTTCTGTGAGACTGGGTTGGTTTCTCCCCTGTGAGAGACAGTTGCCATGGCACTCTGGTTAAATTGGCATTCTATTTCACACTGCACAAAGAGCCTAAAAAAAAAATCTTCTCCATGATGCTGCTTGCTTTGTTGGCACAGCATCTTCAGCTTGTCTTATGCTGCACAACTGGGATGGTGTCTTTCTTTTCTGACTGCGAGTGTCTATAATCTTGTTTATCATCATGCGTCATTGCTGATACTTGGGTCTTGTTTACTATTTTTCTCTGTAATCTTCACATTGTGTAGGGCATTCACTTGGCCATTCAGGGTTTTTACGTACTCCAGTGCTCCAGCAGGACTTGCTCTTACCACTGTACGACTATAATTACAGCCTCACACGGAGTTTCGAAGCACAAAGGGCCAAACACCATCTTAGCTTGTTGTTTTATTGTTTTGAAAGCCCAGATATCTTCATCTTCATTTCACCCATCTCGCCTAAGCATGCACCGTCTCTGGGGAAGTGGGCTGTATGCACGGCTGACTGTGAAAATCGCCTTGGTTCTGACGCACCAATGTGTTGGACATAACCCAAGTATGTTGCATCCTTGGCAACCTCCGCAAAAAACAATTCAAAGGAGGTTTTGCGCTTTGCTGATTCCCTGATAACACTGGCTGGACTCTGAACTAACTGGAATCTGTCTGCTATAAACGGCACTTCTCTTGCAACCTTTTGTAGCACCAGGGCAAAATGATTGCTGTTAAGAACAAACAAAGAGGTTGGACAATTTTCTTGTAGCTTGCTTGCACCTTAAAAAAAAAAACCCTCCTGGACATATTGTTTGCACAATCAAAGCAATATCCCAGCAGCTTTTCAAGAGGCACGTTCAAATGCAACAACATATCTTTCACATGGTGAACAGTGTTTCACAAGAGGTGTCAAGCACATCGCAGAGCTCCTAAAACTGTCTCTGCTTTGTCAGATTCTTGTCGGTGCAGTACAACTGACAGGAAAATTGCTCTTTCCACATGATGAGAGTTGTTCCCTCTGCTATTAATCCATAATTTTGGAAACTCAAAGCCGGTGACACTTTTGTATGTTGGACAGCATGGCCAAATTATTCCAAAATTTTATTCTGGATGGTGTTCGCAAACCACTTTTCCCATCATGAGCAGTCCCTCATCAGCAGAAGGAAGGGCATTTGTTCAGTGCAGCATCAGCTGCATAAACACTGCATCACTGTGTGTCTGTCTTTTCATCATAGCCTCTCATGGGCTATAATTTCACAAATCAAAAGGCAAGCTCCAAAGCAGTCTGTGCACTCATTTGCTCTTTAGGAACTGCTTGGGAAAGCAGCATATTGATGGTGGGGTTTTTTTTCTACTGTTTATTTGTTAACAACTTCTAAGTGACACTGAGATCTCTCATGCTCCCTAAACATTTCTCCTACCTTTTACTAGTTGCCAAATCCCCCTTTAACAAAGTTCCCATCTCTCGTCCCGTATACATAGGCGACGTTCTTTTGCACAGCAAAGCGGCACAAGAGGCAAACAGCTTTATCGTTCTTCCTCGTGGAGTGAAGCCATTTACGTCTTAAAAAGCAACCTGACCTGAAAGAATGGAAACTAATTTGGCTGGAAAGTCTCTTAACCAACAGAGTAAATGAAAGTGGGGGTCTTCCCAGCAGCTACAGGATCATCATCTTGAGGTAGGGTTGCACTGATGTTATCTAGCTGTTGCTAAATGATCTTCATTCAAACTTCTTGCAAACTTCTTACTATCCAATTTCCTTTTTGAATTCACATTTCATCCTATTCTCCATCAAAAGAGCCATTCTCTACCTTTGCTCTCAGATAGTTTTTCTGAGTTGTGTATAAAATTCCCCATCATATTAGTGCCCAGTCACTTCGCACTGTCCCAAGACGCTCCTTATCATTCCTTGTGAGTGAAAAATTGGCACTCATGCCAGAGACAAAAGAAATTTACTGCCATCCACTGCTCAACTAGTCACTGAAAGGACGGTTAGGTTTCTCAAAAGAATTAAAAGTAAAAAATGGGCAAGATCATAGGAAAATAGGCAACGGTATAATTATCGTACCACTTTATGATGCGAGTATTTGAACTGTTCTTCAAAAGAACTACTTACCAACATTAGAGTTCAGCACTGTCATTTATATACCTTCTGATGGCGTCAGTTCATGTTCTTTAGTGTTGCATTACACTAAGTGATGTCTACAATACACTAAAATTATAACAACAGCCAACAGCAAATTCATTCAGCCACTGTTCCATGGGGGATCCAATGCAGTGCTGTTTTTATTGTAAGTACTGTTCCTTAATCAATTTGACCCCCACGGGTGTACTAGTATCTATTAGACAGTGACTGTTAGTCGGGTGGCAGACATGAGGCAAACACTCTGGGTACAATGCACTTAAGCTACCTTGCACCCCTTGCTGTGTTTCTTGATGCAGGACAAATCTAAATGTACAGACAGTTGTCATCATCTTTTTATAGATGTGGCTGTACAACTTGTTTGTTGATGCTCGCAGAGTGTAGGAGTAGCATTTCATTTAGTGCAACAGAGCCGTCTGTTGGAAAATAAGGATACCTCAATGGAAACTTCAGCAGTTTTCTTTAAAACGACATGTGGTCTCAGATGTGAATGGAAATGTTTGCTGGACATCTTATAGGGAATATATTCAACCGTCCAACACTGAGATACTATAATGGAAAGGCTTGTACATTGCCCGTTTCTGATTACATTGTTTCCTTTTTAACATTTTCTCTCTCCAGGTTAAGCTATTATCTACAATAAATTAAATGAAACCCCTTTTTTCACAGCAGTTTGGTAGCAGAAGGTCTGTCTTACACTGAGAGTAATGTATTGAATAATTTAAAGGGACACTATGTAATAAATTAAGTCATTTATTAGCTCAAATCAACATAATCATTCATAAGTTAGTCCTCATTGGTGTAAAATGATCTCTGTCAAAAATCTCACTTATCCTCCTGAGTGAAGAATAACTTGTCTGTATCTACATAGAGCAGGTAAGCTCTATGGAGGCTGCCATGTCCTTCCGGTCTATGAAAAATGACGAAGTGCCGAGAGGGACATAAAGCACTTCGAATCGCGATTTCCCCACCAGGCCTACAAGCAGAAATGACGTCATTGTGACGTCATTTCCGCCAAATGGCTTATTACAGCCGCTAATGCTAAATAGATTTTATTCCTTGGCACATATGTCTTTGTGTTCATTAGCTTTCTTTTTGTAAGTGCATCATCTTCTTCTTTTTATTATTATTCCTATGCTCCCCCTGGATATCTTCTTTTTGGCGTTATGCTCACATTTGTAAACTGTTATTTTGTTGATTTACTAATAAAGTTTAAAAAAAAAAAAAAAATGCTAAATAGATTTTATCTCGTAAATTATCCCACTAATATTGCACTGATTGTTACCAAACTTCTGCCGTAGTACACATAGGCTCTTAACTCACAAAACGAGGCATTAGAAAGTTTGTAAGTTTACCGGGAGTTTATTTACCGCTGCTAATGCTCCTATTGCTAACGCAGGCTAATGCTAAGGCTGCGTCGACGTCACTTCCGGTAACTCCCGGAATAGGACAATTGCATTGCTTGCACACCAAAGGAGATGTTATGTTATCTGACATGTTATCTGTCATCTGTATTTATAGTGTTGTTGTATGTGTGTTATATAATCCTTTGTACTGTGTGTCTTGATTTCTTTTTGTTTGTATGGACCTTGAGTCTGAAGCTATAGCTTCTTGAATCTTGACACATTCCGCTTGCCGTAGTTCAAGAAGTTGCAGCGCACATTTGAAAACGTGAGGCGCTAGAGAGCAAATTCATTCAACTTTGCAAAATAAAATTGCACCACTAGATGGGGGAAGAAATTACATAGTGTCCCTTTAAAGGAGAATATAAAACTGTATGGCAGATGCAAATGTGCAGGATTATTAGATGGAGTAGGAAACGTTACAAGTGTTGCTTTTCGAGCTTATTGCTTACTTTTTAGATTGATTCATTTATGCCAGGTTTATACCCAAAATACACTCTTGTCATGTCAGGATCCCTAAAATTGGCAAAAGTGGCTGACCCAGTTTCAGATTCAGAACTGTTTTGAGTCTGTTAGAAATAAATGCTTTTGCATCAACCTGTGTGGATACTTCTTTCCTGTTGGCATGACTTCCTCTGATGAGGGAAAATGTTCTCCATATGGTGCCGCATTTTCTTTGCAATGGCTCACAATAGGTGTTGTCAACCACTATGAAAACACTGTGTTATTTTCAGTAACAGTTCCACTTCACTGACAGTCACAACACTTTCTGTTTCAAAACTTTTACTTTACAACAAACTACTATAATGTACTTCCAAGAGTTGATTTCTTCAGGTACTTCTTGGAGTGTAAATAGAGGGCAACTGGATTTCCAAGAAAAGCAGTCCACAAACACTGAAAAGAAATCCTCATTATCTGTCTCACTTTCTATGAGATATCACATGACTATTAGAAGTTTGTATCTCTCCCTTAAAAGGGAATGCATAAAGTGTATCCAGTATTTCGATACAATGGGTTATGATTTTTGAATTTCCCCCACTGGGGGATGAATAAAGTATTTATCTATTCTATTTTATGATGTAATGCTGCATCTATTTTTATTCAGAACAGTGAAATTTAACTGTATGATCTCTGGTTAACTGGTCTGATACGTCCATACATTTCCTATACCTGTTTATTCCAATTTAGGGTCACAGGGGGGCTGGAGCCTATCCCAGCTGTCATTGGGCGAGAGGCAGAGTGCACCCTGGAACGGTCGTCAGCCACAAACGAGACAAACAACTATTCACCCTCACACTTAGTCCTAGGGCCAATTTAGAGTCACCAATCAACCTAACATGCATGTTTTGGATGGTGGGAGGATGCCGGAGTACCCGGAGAGAACCCACGTATACACGGGGAGAACAATCAAACTCAACGCAGAAAGGCCCCAGCTGGGAATCAAACCTGGACAATCTTGCTGTTAGGCGACTATGCTAACCACTTAGATATTGCATAGATATTTAATTTCCATTTTAAATAAAAACAAGCCATTTATAGAAATGTGGTAATGGTTTGCTACCTTTTATATAATTATTCAAAGAGAAGGGAATGAAGTATAATTGTTGCTTCATACTGTGAACAAACACTTTGATATGTAGACTGAAGCCAAGACTTTAGCAATAAATGAGGCAATAGAAACTATAATTAACTTTGACCTCACTGTCGTGGCTAATCTGTGCTTGGAAAAAGTCTTTATATGGTGTGTTGTTCTGGCTTATGCTTGCTGTACCAGCATCATGGTTTCACCACTCTTAAATGTTAAACACATTTGGATTCATATTAGTGAATCTTTAAACTCTAATGAAAATATAGGTTGCCAGATCAATGAGGAATTTCTCATAGTGTGTTTTAAGATTCAAGAAATAAATTAAAGATAAAAAAGGAAACATGTACACAGGAGTAAGTTGTTAATAATTGATAGTTTATTTATTTGATATTTGCCAATCAAGTCTGGTAATGGATAAAAATGAGAAAGACAGCACAAACTTCTGTCTTGCAAAAGAGGATTCTGCACTGACGGACAAAATATATCTATTTTAATATATCTATTAATTCTGCTTGTAATATGTTGAGTTGACTCTTGCAGACTCTTTGATCTCTAGACTGAAACAACCAAATTTTTTTTACACATAGTCAGTATGAAATCCAGATGCAGTTTTGCAACCGTTTTATCACTTTAGCTCTCCAGTAGCAATAGCATTTCTCAGGAAGATGGGCACCTTAGAGTTGAAACAACAGATAACCACTGAAAACTTGAAGAACTGATTTAAGGAATAAAAAAAAAAAAAAAGCCAATTTGTACAAATCTGTCCTTATTTCTCCTCCACTGTTAACCCATCCAGGTTGGCACCTGTTGAAAACACACGTACATGAACAGTCATAGAGACAGATGCTATACACTTGAACGGTGGGCAGCCAATCACAGCGCCTGGGGAGCATGGGGGTATGGTGCCTCGCTCAAGGGCATCTCGGCCGTGGCAAGGAGGTGGACTGACACCCCTCCAGCTGTCAGTTTCACCAATCTTTTTGGAGTGGTGAGAGTTGGAATCAAACCGCCAACTTTCTGGTCATTGGACGACCCACTCTAACCACGGCCACCCTAAGGGAAATGTACTGCCTGTCATGGTTTTGCTGATTTGTCTAACCCACATACAGAGAGCCTCTCAGGAGTTCAGTAGCGGTAAAGAGTTTTATTTAAACAGATAGGGAGGAATCTCCTCAGGAAACGGATCTGGTTCCACTGCACGATCTTGATGGGCACTTGAAGGAGAACACAGGGTTAGTGGTAGAACATAGATGGAAATTCCTTTGCTCTAAATTAATGGAGGCTTACTCGGAGGATGAGGGGTCCTGCTGTGGGGGGGTCTGGGAGAAACCTGGTGGGTTCTTGAGTTCAGAGAGGCAGCTTAGTTTCTTGTCAGGAGCACGGTGGAGAGCGGACAGGGTTCGATCAGAAGGCTGAGAGAGCTGTGAATCATAGGCTGAATCCAGGCTTGGAGGATGCTTCAGGAGACCACGCTGGGCACGTTCACGTATGGTTGACACTCAGGCGTCGAAGGACTGGCAGCATGCTCCTTAAATGCTTCCAATAATGAGGAATGATTAAACCCAGGTGTGTCAGGTAGATGGCTGGCTCACTCTCTCACGCTCCAAACACCACCTGCTGGACTCAAGGTGAAATGCCACTCCCAGACCCCAACAGTACCCCCTCCTCAACGGCTGCCACCTGGCAGCCCAGAAGACGTGGACGGCAGGGAAGAAAGATAATCAGAAATTAAAGTCAGGTCGCAGACAAAAGACCGGGGCACCCAGGACCGGTCCTCAGGACCGTAGCCCTCCCAGTCGACGAGGTACTGCCAGCCTCGACCCCGTCGACGGGAGTCCACGATCCGTCGGACCGAATAGACAGGGTGCCCCTCAAAGACCCGGGCAGGTGGAGGGGGCTCGGCCGGAGGGCATAATGGACTGGACTGGACAGGCTTAATCTGTGAAACATGAAAAGTGGGATGTATACGAAAGGAAGATGGCAACCTGAGGCGAACTGCAGAGGGACTGATGATGGATTCGATCACATATGGGCCAATGAAACGGAGAGCCAGTTTCTTGGAGACTGATTTAAACGGAATGTTGCGAGAGGAAAGCCAAACTCTCTGACCAGGTACGTACGAGGGAGCAGTGATCCGTTTACGGTCAGCGAATCTGCGATTCTGTGCGGAGGTACGATGAAGGGCTGCGACTGTATTTCTCCAGATCCTTTTACAGCGTCGTATATGGTGATGGACTGAAGTCACAGCAATGTCTTTCTCATCCGAAGGAAAAAGTGGAGGTTGGTAGCCTAAAGTGACCTCGAAGGGGGATAAACCTGTGGCAGCTGAGATGTGGACGTTGTGGGCATATTCCACCCATGGTAATAGTTTACTCCAATCAGAGGGACTGTCGGATGAGACAGCGGAGCATAGATTCGATTTCTTGATTTAATCGTTCAACTTGGCCATTAGACTGTGGATGGTATCCGGAGGTCAGGGAAACTCGGGCGTTCAGAACAAGACAAAACTGCTTCCAGACCTGTGATGTGAATTGTGGGCCCCGGTCAGAAAGAATCTCTACTGGAATGCCATGAAGTCGGAAGACGTGTTTAACAAGCAGTTGGGCGGTCTGGAAGGCGGAGGGGAGTTTCTTGAGGGGAATGAGATGGCAGGCTTTAGAGAAACGGTCAATGATGGTTAAAATGGTAGTCATACCCTGAGAAGGTGGAAGTCCGGTGACAAAGTCTATGGCGATGTGGGACCAAGGCCGCTTGGGGATGGTTAAAGGCTGAAGTGGACCAGCAGGGGGGCGATGAGACGGTTTATTTCTGGCACATATGGAACAGGCAGAGACGTATTCCTTGACGTCTTTATGTAGTGAGGGCCACCAAAATCTACGGGACAGGAGGGCTGTGGTTCGGCTGGATCCAGGATGGGCTGAGAACTTTGAACAATGGTACCAGTTGATGAGTCGAGAGCGAACAGAGGTAGGTACATAATTCCTGTCGGGGGGGGGGGGGGGTGCGCTCGCGGGACATGGTTCCTCTAACTGAGCCTGTCGGACTAAATCCTCAATCTCCCAGGTGAGGGCGCCCACAGTACAAGTTGGGGGAAGAATACGTGCCGGGACCTTGTCAGAACCATCGGGAGAGAACTGTCGAGATAGAGCATCTGGTTTAGTGTTTTTAGAACCTGGGCGGAAGGTGATGGAAAGGTTGAACCGAGAAAAGAACAGTGACCAACGGGATTGGCGAGAGTTTAAGCGTTTGGCTGATTGTAGGTAAGAGAGGTTTTTATGGTCTGTCCAAACTAAGACCGGGTGTTCAGCGCCCTCTAGCCAGTGCTGCCACTCTTCAAGTGCCAGTTTGATTGCTAAGAGTTCACGGTCTCCAACATCATAGTTTCCTTCCGCGGGGCAAAGTCTATGGGAGAAAAAGGCGCAGGGGTGTAATTTTCCATCTGAGTCAGACCTTTGGGACAGGACAGCTCCAACCCCTGTATCAGAGGCATCCACCTCCAGGATGAATTGTCGATGTGGGTCAGGCTGTGCAAGGATGGGTGCATTTGCAAACTTGAGTTTTAGCTCGGAAAAAGCAGTGTCAGCCTCCGGAGTCCAAGAAAAGGACACATTGGTGGACGTGAGGGCAGTCAGTGGAGCTACAGTCTGACTATAATTCTTAATAAAACGACGGTAAAAATTTGCAAATCCCAGAAATCTTTGTAATTGCTTTCTTGACTCAGGAATGGGCCACTTCAGGACAGCTTTAACTTTCTCGGGGTCAGATCGAACCTGTCCGCTCTCAAGTATATATCCAAGGAAAGATACTGAGGATCTGTGGAACTCGCATTTTTCCGCTTTGACAAACAAACGGTTCTCCAGTAAGCGCTGAAGGACTAGACGGACGTGTTTTCGATGATCAGTTATGTCCCTTGAGAAAATGAGTATATCGTCTAAGTAGACAAAAACAAATATGTTGAGAAAATCTCGAAGGACGTCATTTACTAACGCCTGAAACACGGCGGGGGCATTGGTAAGGCCAAAAGGCATAACTAAATATTCAAAATGACCAAGGGGGGTTTTGAACGCGGTCTTCCACTCGTCTCCTTGACGAATTCTGACTAAGTGGTATGCGTTGCGGAGGTCCAGCTTGGTAAAAATGGTTGCCTCCTGTACTGATTCAAATGCTGAGGACAGAAGAGGTAATGGGTATTTATTTTTGACAGTTATTTGATTTAGCCCCCGGTAATCAATACACGGTCTCAGGGAACCGTCCTTCTTTCCGACGAAGAAAAACCCTGCCCCTAGAGGGGAGGAGGAATGTCGGATGATTCCGGCGGTTAAAGAGTCATTTATATACGTTTCCATTGCTTGGCGCTCGGGACGGGAGATATTATATAAGCGGCTTGAAGGTAACGGTGCACCAGAGAGGAGGTCAATGGCGCAGTCATATGGTCGATGAGGCGGCAAGGACAGGGCCTGTTGTTTGCTGAATACCCTTCTAAGGTCATGATATTCCTCAGGAATATTAGGGAGGTCGATGGGACCCGCCTCATTTTGTACTGCCGGAGGCGATCTGGCCGGCAGGGCTGATCTTAAACAGGACGAAAGGCACCGAGTTGACCAGGATTCGACTCGAGATCTATTCCAGTCAAGATGGGGATTGTGAAACTGCAGCCATTTGATACCGAGTACTATAGAGGGGTAAGCTGAAGGAAAAACAAAGAAAGAGATTTCTTCTCGATGATTTCCTGATATTATCAACTGAACGGATTCAGTCCGGTGAGTGATCCTATGTAATTTCCTCCCATCCAGGGCGGTGACTCTGAGTGGAACGGCCAACCTAAAAGTTTTTATACCTGCTTGATTAACCAGAGTTTGATCAATTAAATCCTGTTCACAGCCCGAATCGATTAAAGCTGAGAGTTCTAACGAGTCGTTGTTGAAATGAATCACGGCGGGTAAGGTTAACCGAGGGGGCATTTGAGGTTTAGTTTGGTCCGTCAGAATCCCCACTTCTGGCGGACCCGCCCTTTTGGCTGAGTTTGTGCAGACACCGAAGGTTTTACAGGACAGACGGCAACGAAATGACCTGGCGCGCCACAATATAGGCACAAACCGTCCTCCCTTCGTTTTTGTTTCTCCGCAGCGGTTAAACGAGCTCGACCCAGCTGCATGGGTTCGTCTTCTGCAAGGTCACTAACGGGAACCGGCTGAGGAGAGGTTCTTGGGACTTGGGAGAATCTACCTCCGAAGGTTTGTCTGCTGCTTCTTCGCTTTCCTCTTTCCCGCAAGCGATTGTCAATACGTGTCGCTAAGACGATCAGCTCATTTAGTGTCTTAGGCTCTTCCATGACAGTTAGTTCGTCTTTCAGAGACTCGTTCAAAGACTGGAAAAGGGCTGCCTTTAATGCACGCGCGCCCCAGCCTGATGATGCTGCAAGCGTGCGAAACTCAATCGAGTGGTCAGCTACTGAACGGGAGCCTTGTCTTAAGCCCCAAAGCTCCCGGGAAATGCTAGTTAGATCTGGATCCTCCGAAAAGGTGAGTTTAAACTCAGTGAGAAAGGTCTGGAAGGTGCAACCAAAGTCTAATGTGTCCTTAAATCTGGCCTCTGCCCAACGTAAGGCCCTTCCTTTAAGCAGACCGATGATATACGCGATCTTTGAGTTGTCGTGGGGATAAGACTGGGGTGCTCTATTGAAGACTAGGGAGCATTGTAGGAGGAATCCTCCACAACCCGACTCACCGGAATATTTCTCCGGGTTGGGGAAACTGGCGTCACGGGGAGCTGAATTTAGCTGAGGATCCACAGGAGTGGTTGGCTGGGACATGGCGCCATCTACGGGAGAAGGAGGCTGGTTAGGCTGTAGTTTAAGAAGCAAGGCTGATACCTGATCCAATTGTTGGCGCATGGCATCTTGTTGTCCATGGAGAAGGCGAAGCGTATTGTCATGAGATTGTAATAATTGGCTCTGATCAGCTACTGAACTTCTGAGATTCTCAATGGGGTCTTGTTGGCCTGAGTGTTGTCATGGTTTTGCTGATTTGTCTCACCCACATACAGAGAGCCTCTCAGGAGTTCAGTAGCGGTAAAGAGTTTTATTTAAACAGATAGGGAGGAATCTCCTCAGGAAACGGATCTGGTTCCACTGCACGATCTTGATGGGCACTTGAAGGAGAACACAGGGTTAGTGGTAGAACATAGATGGAAATTCCTTTGCTCTAAATTAATGGAGGCTTACTCGGAGGATGAGGGGTCCTGCTGTGGGGGGGTCTGGGAGAAACCTGGTGGGTTCTTGAGTTCAGAGAGGCGGCTTAGTTTCTTGTCAGGAGCACGGTGGAGAGCGGACAGGGTTCGATCAGAAGGCTGAGAGAGCTGTGAATCATAGGCTGAATCCAGGCTTGGAGGATGCTTCAGGAGACCACGCTGGGCACGTTCACGTATGGTTGACACTCAGGCGTCGAAGGACTGGCAGCATGCTCCTTAAATGCTTCCAATAATGAGGAATGATTGAACCCAGGTGTGTCAGGTAGATGGCTGGCTCACTCTCTCACGCTCCAAACACCACCTGCTGGACTCAAGGTGAAATGCCACTCCCAGACCCCAACACCGCCACCAAAGACGGCAGAGACTATGGCAGTGGTGAGATAATTTGGACAATGTTTAAAAAAAAAAAAAAAAAAAAAAAAAAAAGCAGAAAAAGGTCTAGACAAGATATTTTTGAATATCATAAAAACAATTGTAAATCTTAACTCTGCACCATATTCTGTGACTTTCAGGTTGGCTTAACACATTTTATCAGTGCCTTCACACAGGCACAAGAATGAAGCTCTAAATTCAAAGGATGTTCGGTATCAGCATTCCACTCATGCTGAGGTTTATTTAAGAGGATTAATCTGTTAGTGCAGGATCAGGTTTTGCAAAACTGAAAAACTGGCAAGGTAAATCAATCTGTTTATTCAAGTTGATGTGAAATATTCTTTATATAAATGAAAACTTAGAGACATGTGGAATATGATATAAATTTAAACAGAGGAACCGGTATAAATGAAAGTGGAAAGCATTAAAGGTTGAGTAACTCCTTTTGTGGTGACAGAATAACTCAAGGCTCGTGCATGCTCAGCTTTGGAAAATTGGTTGAGAGGTGAAGCGAAAAAGACAATAATGAAGAAAAGCAAAGAGGAATGGTACTGTGGCTCTCTGGAATTTAAATGTATGGAGGAGCCAGCATCTGTCTTCAGTCACAGAGGGAAATAATGAAACAAGATATTTGAGTTGGATTGCATTAAATAAAATTTACATCACTGTAACGTGGTTTGTTTGTCTCTAGAGTCACTTTTATTTCAAGTTGTTTTCAGTCCATTTATATTTGCTTACAGTTTAAATATGGGGGGGAAGTTACAGCGTGCCATTATTTCAAAACATCTGTCTGACATTCATATTCTCTGTGTTTGTGTCCCTTGGGATGTTTTTGTAGGATCATATTGTCAAACTGCTGTGTTCATCTCTGAATGCTTTTGGTTCCGTAGTGACAACTCTGTCTTGTTCTTCAAATTACCTAAGAGGGACTTCCAAACATGACTATGACATTGACTATGAAGCTTCACTAAAAGCTTCCAGATGAAGGGTGTTGCACAGCTGCTTGCGTCTTCCTTACAGAAAATTGTTGCACAAGTTTTCAGTCAAAACTGATGGAAAAGGGGTTCTGCCCAGACTAATTTATGGATGTCCTCAACTTCAAAAAATAAATTTGATGTTTTTTTACCAGCTGGAGCAATTCATCTTGTTCTACATGATTCACTTCCATAATCTAAGTCATGTATCAGAACTGTTGACAAGGGAAAAACACTGAATTGCTTATTCTCACGAATAAGAGATTACTTTTCTTTTGGCTGGTGCATTCTAACTATGATTTATTCATATTCCACAATATTCCAACAAAATCTCCAGCCTGTACTGCTAAACCACTGTGATGTCTCGCACTACCATTTGTAGTTGGTTGATCTCCGTCTTTAAACTGTATAGATTCAGTGAATCTCTGCCCACTGTAGCCTCAGATTTTTCTTGGCAGACATAAGTGGAAGCAAATGAGGCACTCTGCTGTGGTATTGGCATCACTTGTGGTGATCTGAGTTACGGCTGTCTTTCTGACTGACAGCTTTAAAGGGCTTTCAAAGTTTTAACATAGCTTATCTGCTACGTTAAAACAATGTATTTTCTCCTTAAACATCACCTAAAGGTAAAAAGAAGAGGCATGCCCATGTTTAAGTATTTCTATGCAAAAGAAGCTCAACTTAATCTGTGTGGCGGTTCTGCGCAACTGTGGGTTCATTTCAGCAAAACGGATATGGCGAGCCTTTCTTTTTAAATGCTTTTATTTTACACAATTTATCTTGATTATGTGGAGTCTTCCCGGCGTCTGCGTCCGACTCCACATGCGGTTTCTGGTGTCTGCTTGCTCACTCACCTGATGCTGCTTCCCTGAGCCCCTTCCACACCTCTCTCCTGCAGCTGATGCACCACGCCCCATCCACAATCTGGTCTCCTAAAACCTTTGCTTGCAAGACTGTTTTTCAGCGACTGTGTCAACTATCGTGTCATAGTTACCAGATTTCCTTTGATGGTCAATCCTCCAGGCTGTGCGCCCCAGCTAGAGGGTGCAAGTCATCCACAGCAATCATTTTAACATTGTATGTTTTGCTAACACAAGGTTACTCACACAAGTAACCATAGTTTGCATTACCAGTCTTATAAGACTTATCAAGAATTGTTCATGTTCATGAGTCATCATCATCACCTCCTCCACCCCCTCAACAAACCTTTGTTTTCAGGAGGAAACTTCCATAAGGTGAAAGTTTTCACTCATTCTGAAATTATTAGATGCTTCTTGGAGTTATGATGGGTGCAAAGCTAATCTAGAGGTATCCAAGATCAAAAATTAAATGACTGGAAATGATATGAGGTACACCTCGACCACTCTAGTCTCCCTGTCCTCTTGTGATCTGTTGAACTGGATGTTTGCACACCGGGGTGTATTGATATCTTCTGTATGTATTTTTGTTGTAAGCATAATTCATGATGCATTTACTGGTGTGTATGCCTATCTCTCAAAATTTATAAAATATACCTAGGTTTATTTTTGGTTGTGAATGTAAATCAAATAAATAATGGGATGCTTTACAGTGCAGCAAGTCTGGAAATTGAAGTGCTTAAAAGAAAATGATTTCTAATTTCACTTTGTTCAGTATTCTTTATGGTTTTATTAAGAAAAAGTATTTGATTAAATAATCATTATTATATTCACATCAATCTATTTCTTTTGACTTGATACAATTTGCATAAAGGTCTGGCAAACAATAAAATGTGTTCAGAAGTATTCATTAAAGCTGAATAAACATTATATTCAAAACTGTCTGCAGTCTCAACATGAGTGCTTGATTAATGCTGATTTGAGTGGTTTCTGTCAACTGTGTTAGAAGCCATAATTATAAGTAACTATGATTATACGTTGATGATTTTGGGTGATGACAATTTAAGCTGACACTTTGACACTTTGCATATAAAACCAGAGATGTTGTTGGTATTTTAAAACATTGTGTGCATCATTTTAAAGTTATTTCGGTGTAAAATAAAATGTGTTGTTCCAGTTAAGTGTCAGTCACAATAAGAAATCGAAGAAACAGTGCAGTCTGGGTTCCCATTGAACTTTGTTCTTACTTTAAGCAGCAAGAGCAAAAACCTTTGAAAAAAAACAATTGTTCAATTTTAAAAATTCATCAAAGATTAGAGCTTCTGCTCCTGTTCTGAACAGCAACAACAACTTTTGAACAGCGAGGAATCTAAATTGATGCAAACTGTGTTAGCTCTGTTTTATATCTGTACTTCCCATACCCTCCTCCTCTTAACCGCTCCAGCTATTTTGGTGTCTCATCTGTCTGTTGCACTCTTCATCTCCTTTTCTTTATCTGCATGTTTTCTTCTCCTGTCTTTTCTCCAGTTCAGTTCATAAAAGATAAAACCAGCATATGCCAACAAAATGAAAAAAAAATGGGGAGAGGGGATCTCACATTCAGGCTTTAAATCATGAAAGAAATTTGCCATAAAGGTATCTTTGATGTAAAGATAAGCTCTTGTCAGAGTAATGCCGTACAAGTTGGAGTAAATGCTTGATTTAGGTAATTTTCACTCAAACAATAAGAATCCTTTTAGGTGTAACTTATACAAAGCAACTGATAGTTAAACACAGTAGAGTTATATTTATTTCCAAATTTGATTAATTTATTCATTCTTTTTTTCCTTCACAGCAGGTGAAAAGCACAATCAGACCAAGTTCAAGTCCAAATTTGATAACAGTCTCTTAAAGTAATGATATTTTCTTTGGAAGGGTATGTCCGGGTGTGTGAAGTTTACAGACTTTTGGTGATCGAAGTAAAATTCCAAGGTTAAAATATTTCTGATTACCTTTTCGGTTGATTAACTTTGGTTCATGTTTTTTGTTTAGTAATATTCTACTTTCAAAAGCTCTCAGAAACTCTTAAGAAGTAATTCAAACTTGTTGTGCACTGACATACTAATGCACACACACACAGGGTTTTGTGCAATGGCGATTTTAGGTGGTGGCCAAGGGTGGCCAGGGCCACCACTGAAATGTCATTGGTCATCCCAATGGCCACCCTAGATCTGATAGGTAGGCTAATTGATCAAGTTCGTCAACACAACAAACAAGAGAAACGCTGTCAGTCAATGGTGATGGCTGGCTGACGGATCTAGGGTCACTTTTACATTTTGAACTAACACAATAATGGTCGGACTGATGCTGCAGAGAGCTGATTTCTGATCAGTTTTTCGAGTGACCATGCAGGTCTGGGCGGCTATGGCTTATTTTATCGTTCAACATCTGGCAACCCTGCTCAGTAGAGCCAACGCGAGATGAACACTGCCTGTCACCTGCAGCTCCCGCGAAACAGGATCAGAGAGACCGCATTCATTAACTGGATTTATCGGATTCATACAATAAGGTATGGTAATATAATGATTTATGTCGTAATTTGCTCTGAGTGTGTAGGGGAACTTTATTCAGCAAACTTTATGTAAGAGGAACAGCTAAAAGACGAGGGCACAAGACGAGAGGAGGGCACACGTTTTAGTTAAAACCGCAGCCTGCAAACCAGTTAGTCAGTTTCTTTTTTGTTGTTGCTAACAGGATAAATTGAATATGAAACCGTTCAGGACAGGAGCAGCATACGTTTCTCGAAAGTTAGGTACTTTCATGAGTGGGATACAGACAGCAGTAGGCTAGCAGCTAATTTATCCTGCTGTATGTCGAAACCTAGCACATGAAGTGAACGTTTGAAGTAAGCCGGACTCTGAAGTTGTGGTGACTTTGACAGTGAGGAGCCTCTTGTCCGTGTCTTCAACCCATTTGAAGAAGTAACAACTAGAGTTTAAGTAAAGTTGGAGTGAATCATTGAAGTGAAGTCCAGATCACGGTCACCAGCCCCCTGTAACCCACAGCGCAAGTCTACTTCAGAGTGTGACTTCACCCACCCATAGCTAAACTTGCGGTACATATTTGACCACAAATGTATCAATATATCGTAATCCTGTTGTTCAAACGCAGCGAAAATAAATTGTCATTCACACAAAATCATGATACATGCATCAAAGTGTAATATGGTTTCGAAACGTTTATAATTCCTCATAGATGGAAGGCGCTGTACAAAATAAAAGTATTGTAACGACCCAGAATTAAGGTAAAAGCACACGGACTGGCTTGTTTCCTCCTCTCCCTGTCAATCACTGGACCGCAGGTCATGTCACTCAGGTGTGGGCTGGTGATTAGGGAGAGGAGTGGGCGTGGGCCAGTCAGTGTGCAGGTCTAGTGCTCTCCTGGGGCTGGTTGCGGAGCAGGACTGAGAGTCACCCGTGTTCTTTGATTGTACTGCTAGTGTAAAACTTAATAAAGAGCAGTTCGGCAACCGTCGGTCTCAGAGCCTCCGTGAAGTCACTACAGTATTATTATTATTTTCAAGCCAGTTCGGGTCTCATTCATGAAACGGATTTGCACAAAAAAATCTCCAGATAACCGCTAGCTACGTTTTACCTCATGTCACGGTTAGCCACAAGATAGCTTTTCAAGCCAGTTCGGTAACTAGATAGCTGGCGCTACCTAACTGAAAAACGTTGATAACTAGCTAGCTACTGGCTAGCCTTTGACATATTGAACTGAAACCAATTGAAGTTGTGGCATTTCATATCATTGTTGTTCTTTGAACCGTTCTTAAAAAGTCTGCCAGTTGGCGTTGGGTAGTATGCTAGTGGTGGCTAAGGCTAGCAGAACTGTGTTTGGAACCATACAGAGGAGTTTTCAGCTCTTAAACTCATCAAAAATCACCTGCGTTCAACTATGTCAGAGAACAGACTCACAGGTTTAGCAATTCTCAGTATTGAGTCTAAACGTGCAAAAAATTTAGATTTGGATGAGTTTAAGAGAGTTGCTGCACAGCAATCGTCGCATACAGCTTTCTGTAAATTTGATACTGTATAGCAATCAGTTGATATACATGTTTTGTTATTGTTAATGGGGGGAAAACATTTCTGCTGCTGCAATAATCCCAAGGGAAACACTGCTTTAATGTACTAAAAAGTGGAATGCTCATGTATGTAGACCAAATATTGAATTTATCACACTTGGGTGTTGAAAAAGCTGTTGTTTATGGGCTCATATAAAGTACAAAGTAAGATGGGCTTCCTAAAAAAATTGCCACCCTACAATATATGCCTGCCAACCCTCTACCACCCCATGTATAAATCTCTAGAATCGCCACTGGTTTTGTGTTGAATTTAACATGATGCTCATGAATGCAAAATGAGTGAGGAATTTTTACTGGTTATTTGGTGTGTCAGTCATCATTAAACTTGTAAGCTGTTGTCTCAGTCCAGTGCAGGCTCAGTCTGAACACAGAAGTAAATTGGCAGGGCATACCTTTGAAATGCGCTCTTGTTGACTATTGTAGGTTGTAGACAAGAAATAGAAGCTCAGATTGACTCAAATGAGGTGACATCAAAGGCTAAGGATTTCAGTTTCATTGTGTCTATTACAATTTAGTTCCTTAGGACAAGAGATTTTCTTTCAGAAAAAATCCATCACAGGTTTATTCAGATACCTTGCTGGAGATTTATCTGAATTTAATGTAATGCAATGTGATTATCATTTGTGTTGATTGTACCCATTGTGATTGAATGTATCTTAAAATGCTTTAAATTAACTGAATAACTAGAAATCCCCAACTTCAATGAATAAAACTCAATACAGGGGGCTGAAAAAATTCATACATACAGAACCAATTCAAAAACAATTTCCTAACTAAGGAAACCAACAGATTGCACCGAAACTTCTCTTCGGTCCAATCCGTCATCCTGAGCATGCACGAGGCGACTTTGGAGAGAAACGACTCCCTTTTAACAGGAAGAAACCTCTGGTAGAACCAGACAAGAAGGGTGTGCATCTGCCTCGACCAGCTGGGGTTTGAGAAGACAGGAAAGAGGGGACAACACACACCATAACACCATTCAAAGGATACCTGCTGAAACAGAGAAACACAAGTTAATGACAACAATAATGCCAAATGTACAGAATGTCATATGAGGAAATAAAAGGGGGGGGGGGAGTAAGCAAAGGTGACATAGGAGGCACCCCGGGAGTCTAGGCAGCTTAGCTATAAGAAGTTTCAGGGTCACCTGAGCCATCCCTAACTATAAGCTTTATCAAAAAGGAATGTTTTAAGCCTAAAGTTAGAGAGGGTGTCTGCTTCCTGAACTTAAACTGGCATAACGTTTATGTAGCTGTCCTGTGTAATGTTTACACATGGCAGTGAAGAAAATAATGATGGAATCAATTCTTTAAATCTGGTTACAGGATTCTCTGAAAGACACCTACTATATGTACATTTCTTCTCAGAAGCTGTATAGTCAAGTAACTCAAAAGTTTAAAAAACAATGGTCAGATAAGACAGGGTTATGAGGGAACACTGTTAACTGTTCAATCTCAATGCCATAAGCCCGCATAAGATCAAGGGTGTGATTAAGACAGTGAGTTCGTCTATGAACTCTTTGAGAAAATCCAATTGAGTCTAATATAGAATTAAAATTAATATTAAGGCTGTCATTTTCAACATCTACATGAATATTAAAGTCACCCACTATAATGAATTTAATCTGTACTCAGCACTAACTGAGATAAAAAAAAATCTGAGAATTCAGACAGAAACTCAGAATAAGGGCCAGGTGGACAATACACAACAACATATAGGAGGTTTTTGTATTTCCACTTTGGGTGGGAAAAACTGAGGATCAGAGATTCAAAAGGGCTAAAACTAGTCTTTGGTCTAGGACTTATTCGTAGCCCTGATCTGAGGATAGCTGCCACTTCTCCTCTGCCTGTGGTGAACATTTGAATAGTCAGAGGAAGTTGATTCATTAATGCTAACATGATCCTCCTGCTGCAGCCAGACTTCCGAAAGACAAAATATATCAATATGATGATCACCAATCAAGTCATTCACTAACAGAGACTTGGAAAGAAGATATCTAATTTTCAGCAAACCACATTTAATAGTTTTATGTTTTTGTTGAGTTTAATCTTTCGTCTTGTTTCTTTTGAGATTTTCTGAATTTGCTCCTCTTGTGTTTATTATCCATCCAATCATCCAATGTCTGTACACACTTAATCCAATTCAGGGTCATTGGGCAGGCCTCACCTCGGACAGGCAAACAACCCCACACACTCACTCCTCTGTTTAATATAGAATCCCCAATTAACCTATCATGCTTGTTTTTGGACACAGAAAGGCCCAAATGAGGATTTGAACCATGACCCTTCTTGCTTTGAGCCAACGGTGCTAACCACCACACCACTTTGCAGCCCATAAAGGTAAGATATACTAAAAGTTCCATGAATATTCTGTTTTTACATATATTTTTTGTCTTCCATTGCCTAAAGAGGACCATACATAGCAATAAAAGATGGAGCATAATCCTTAATCCAAATAGGCTTTCAGACTGAGAGCCAGTTCAAATGTCAAAAGGATGGAAAGGACTAGCCGTATTTGGAAACCAGATAAGACTTCAGACTCAGGACTGCACTGTTATAAATCTTCAGGACCACCAGGCCACCAACACACAGGCTACCAGATGTAAATATTAGTGCTGGCCGTGTGCCTGCAGAGCGGGTGTAGCATGAACAGCATGTAGCTTCTATGTTGGTCTTCAAAGGAGCCCTATAGGCTCAGTGAAATGCAGTGATTTAATAAGATCTGCAGTTAAGTGTGCGTAAAATGCAGGAACATAGATATTTGTTTGACTGGCTTCTTTTACTCTCATTCAGTGTTTTTCATGTGTTGAATGGTGAAACAGAATATTTTGCGTGTGCACAAAAAGAAAAATCTACCATCGCAAAAATGCATTAACTATTTACTAGAGTTTTGGACATGATGCCACACTAGTTTGAGCATGATGTCAGAATGTACAGTGTTCATATTCTTATTCAATTGGCAACTCATAAACGTGTCAAATTATTATTACAAGTACACTTCGATTTTAAAAATGAAAGCAAAACCAACATAGAAAATATATTTTGAATATCAAAGACGATAAAAAGAGTGGCATCACTCACAGACTGCAGCATTTTTTTTTTTTTTTTGTCTTATCCCAAAGCCAGAGTGAAGTCTTAACCAGATGTCCCCCTTCAAAGCTGATGGCAGATTTGAAGATTTTGAATTTCCCCCATTGGGGGATGAATAAAGTATTTTTTCTATTCTATTCTATTCCATTCTAAGACCATTTAAAGTGGACAGTCCTTCCCATGTTCATCAATTTGTCTGTCAAGATGTTATGTAGAAACCATCACTTCTCAACCTATCAGTGGAATTTTTAGTATCCTTTCTTTCCTCTTAGATGGCGCAGGCTTGTTACGGTTTTAGTCTTTGCTTCCCATCAATTTGAGGCTCACTACAACCTGTGATGTGATCAGCTCAAGTTTTGCTGCTGCAGTTTAAAATACTTGTAGGACCTCAGTTAGTTTGGTATTTACTGCTGATGTTAAAAGCTTGTAGCCTAGCAAGCCAGACCCGTACAGCAAAAAGCTGTACAGGGGTCTAGTGACGCTGGATAGCAGTGTGGGCGGGATAAACGGCTGTCTGTCAAGTTTAACGCCACGCAATAGGATGGCGCAACAACCAATCAGAGCGATGAAGAAGTTTTATGTAGTCAACGCGACGGAATGTACATCGTGGTGTGTAGTCTATGGCCTGAAAAGCTGATTGCTGTTAAACTATAAACTCTGTAAATATATAACTTTAGCAACATTTGAAACATTTTCAGGCGAGAAAGTAGTCATTTAGACCCCCAAGGTGTTGAAAATCTGACAAAATACCAGCTATTTACAATTTTGTTCCCACGAATTTGTCGCTACTAAAGCTAGCCGCAGTGAGCAACGCACTTCCGGTTTTGCCGTTCGGCCCGCCGTCTTCGACTGGGGATTGCTCTCAGATGTAAGTTTACTTCGTTTCCCTATAAATCTAAAGAGAGCTAGCTAATGGAAGGCAATATAGCTGTTATATAAGCCTGTTCGCCGGGCGCAGCCATTGTTTACCTCTCTCTGGGACTTTTTTTTTTTACCTCTCTCTGGAACTACACACTGAAACGTCGCACCTCTGTTGTCACTAGGTAGCCCGGCCTCTGACCCCGCTCCTCACGATTTGATTGGCTCGATTAAGTTTTGATTTGGAACCTTGAAAAACGACCACAAGTGACTAGACTGGCCCCGGAGCAAATTCCATTTGCGGCCTCTAGGGGCGTCTAGATTTCTAGGCTAAAAAGCTTGTGTTAAGATGGACAATACAAAGCTCTTGAACCCCCTGATAATGAATTTTCCTTTATAACTAACTAGTTCAACAGCAGGTATTTTCTCTACATTTGTTTTACCAAACAACAGTCTCCGACCTGAGTCACAAAAATTATTGCCCACAATTTGTTACGCTTCCAACCACAAGGTTGCCCTATGAAACACAGTGAATGAAGTGAGCTTTGTTCAGTTTGCTGACGAGGCAACTATCAAAATTGCACTTGTGATTTGTTGCTACATCCTGGCAGTATATATATATATATATATATATGTTGAGAATAATCTGATATTGTTTAGACCTTTAGAGTTTTGAGTTTTCCACTTTTTTCTGCTACCCTTGAAAAGTTCATTTTTTTTCTATAGTTATCTGTCTCTACAAAGATTAAATACATATATAGCTAAAGCAAAAAAAAAACTAAATTGACAAATGCTACACTCAAAAAGTTATATAAGCTTCATCACTGTTTGTTGCATTAGATGTAATCAACAGCTACTTGTGATGCTGAATTGTGTATGCAAATATGTATAATTTTTTTCTCATGTTTTTTTCCCCACAAAGGTCAATCGTGTGTAAAAAAAAAAAAAAAAAAAAAAACCCTCTTGTGAAATAATTAAAAAATGTTTTATAGCAAAATTGGGTTTCAGTCCTAGTATTGCAAAACCTATAATTTCCTTGTCACCATGGTGATGTTCAGGTGATGTTTCATGAAATTCAATTTACTGTCACCAACACCATCATGAAAATCCTGCTTCTATGTTCATATGCTTAAATTACAACGGACCTGTCTCTCTTGTTATTGCATTTCAAATAGCTTTTTTTAAAATTAAATTCACTTTGCCCAGTTCCTTCTGGGGCAGCTACCGCAATCCAAATGACTTTTTTCAAAATAATGTCAACCAGGATTTGATTACCATTATCTATGGCAAAGCTAAAGCTAGTGGATTTTGATGATGTTTACTGCAGTCTCTGAAGTAAAGGCATCCTCATTAGAGTGCCACTGATCAAGACTTCAACAAGACGTTTTAAAGAGTAAGCCAGACATGATTAAAAATCATTCTCTTAGGTGAGTGTTCTAAATAAAAATGGAAGAAAATCCTTCATTGCATTCAAACGTTTTCAGGTTCATTAGAATGGGAGTGATGCATGACTTCAAAACATTATTCCAGCCACAGCTGTTGGCAGCACAAATCCATAAAGAGTCTCTCATCTAGCAAATGAAACAGTTACAAGGGTAGGATCAAAAGTCTTTTCTTTGTGTTTTTCTATTGCCAATTCATTTGTGGTATATCATTAATTCATGACCTAATTGTTTCTACCACAAACAGTATTATGCTTGATAAAAGTGAACATGACTCCCTTGAATAAAGTGACAGATGGGTTGACTCACTTGTCTCTAAATGGCCTTGATGCTTCATTTTGTGTTTGGAACTGCTGCGTTTGTACATGTTAATAGACGTGTCAGTGCCATTGTTCTCGTTCTCACCATTGTTCAGTAAACTGTTAATGATATCACTAAATATGCTTTTAAACGATTGATATTAACATTATTAGACATGGGAGGTATTGGTATTGCACAGCGTGAAATGACATGATCACCCTGCTCAATTCTGCGAGCGCATCAAGCAATTTTATTGTACAATGACATTTTTGTAGCATTTCAGCAGAGAAGGCAAGAGCATAGCTGGAAGATAGTCGTTGACCTCACCGATCCAGGGCTGATGTGTAGGAGCCCTGTCAAAGAGCCAACCACATGGAGAAAAAAGCTGCTAGTATTTCTAGGTCACCAAGACCATGTGAGAGTGCTCCAAGTTCCTTCAAGAGAACTGAATGATTTATTACTCAGTCGAGAGTCAAGAACAGAAAGTATAGATGGTGGCAAAGAAATAGAAAAAGGAAAATTGAAGCAAGGAAAATAAATGTATTGATGTATTGTGAATTTTTTTAAAACATGACAAAAAAAGTGCTGTGAGAAGAATTTGATAATCTTTTCAGATTCGTTACAAAGAGTAAACACGCAGAAACGTTGAGAAAACTAAGAAGGGAATCTAGAAAAGAAACTTATCCAAATCCATCCATCAATTTTCTATACCTGCTTTGTCGAGTATCAAGTTCAGAGTCCAAGCTGGCAAACCTACAGAGATGAAAAAAGATTTTAAAAAACAAGGACAAAAAGAAAAGTGAATCGATATAACTGACTGAATGCAAACCACATGAACAGAAAGAATGTAACTTGTGAAATGCTTTCAAAAGTATCAAGGGACACCATTCAATCATTTTCAATACCCACATACTCCAATTCAGGTTCTCAGGGGTTCTATGCTAACTACCATTTGAGCAAGAGGCAGGGTACATCCTGAACAGGTCGCCAGTCCATCACAGGGCCACACAGAGACAAACAACGATGCACACTCGCTCCCAGGGACAGGTTAGAATCACAGATTAACCCAACATGCATTTATTTGGATGCTGGGAGGAAGCTGAAGTACCCAGAGAGAACCCATGCATGCACAGGGAGAACATGCAAACTCCACACAGGAAGGCCTCACCTGGGATTTGAACCAGAAACCCTCTTGCTGTGAGGTGAAAGTGATAACCACCAAGGAACACTACACGTCAAAAATTTCTGGGCTGCTATAATCAAGTTGGAGGTACCACCCATGGCCTCACACTGAGTCTCACGTCCACAGGAAGTGAAAATCATTTAAATTTTTACGTGTAAATGCATTTGTGGCTGGAAAAAGCAAAGAAGAAGTTCAAGCTATTTAAGTGGAGGGTTTGGCACATGTGATCCTTTTGAAACCAGGCGGCCATTTTGGGTGAGTTGGCTTGGAGTAAGTTGGCTTGGAGTGAGTTGGCTTGGAGTGAGTTGGCTTGGAGTGGGTTGTATGGATTTGTTTTTGCTGGCATTGTTAGTGATTATAGGATTGTTTAGGTGAGTTTGTCTGCTGAATCTGCTAGTGTGTCTTGTCCTTCCTCCACCTCTGGTACCCTCTATATTTTCATTACCCCTACCCGAACCAGGGTTTGAATCCCATTCCTGCTTTTCTTACCTCTTTTATTTCTTCCCCTACCCAAACTAGGGTTTGCATCCCCACCCCGCTGTGACTGGTGTGCAGTTGGCGAGAGTGAGTTGTATGGCTTTGTTTTTGCTGGTATTTGAGTGATTATAGGACTATTTAGGTGAGTTTTTCTGCTGAATCTGCTAGTGTGTCTTGTCCTTCCTCCTTTATTTTATTTTATTTTTATTTTCTTTAGCACAAGTTTCTTGTGTTTATATTGAATCCATGGCCTCACACTGAGTCTCACGTCCACAGGAAGTGAAAATCATTTAAATTTTTACGTGTAAACGCATTTGTGGCTGGAACGTGGAGTGTCTGATCCTGGTATCATAGCCCACTCTGTGGGAAGATTTGTAAAAATGTACAGAAATAATGGTTTAAAGCTATATATACATGGTAAACCTATTAAACTCTTCAGAACTACAACATTCAGTGCTAATATGATGATGCATTTCACAGTTTACAGAATTTACAGAAAAAACTGTATTTGTTAGACTGGGTAGACTAAATGTGATCAAGGCCTTGTCTCAGTATACGCTTGCAATACACGCAACAAAATACAACTGTTCTCCATTTCAGAATGCACTTCATTCTTTAAAATACCCTGATAATTGCTTCCCTTGGGCTTGCAGCAGCCTTCACAATTATTCGAATAGATTGGCATTGAGAAAATATGCTGATGGAAAAAAAACACTCACAGAAAGTGAAATGCGTTGCAACTGTGTGAAGTTTCCTGCAGTGTTAATAACATTTTGAGCTGAGATTTTATGCATCATCGTGTCATTTTGCCATATCAATTTTTATCAGCCAAGTACTCAGTACCCAGCTGTAGATGAGAGCAGCAGAAAACATGGCTTTTAAAAACGTGTTAGCTAGCAGAACATGTGATGTGATAAAGGATTCTTACTGACTTATTGGTCTCACGGGGTTTAATGCACTTTTCAGTAACAAGTGGAGTTGCTGTCAACACTAGAAACGTCTTATCGTTAACTTCAGCACAGTTTGCCACTGTGTGTATCCAGCTTTGTCTGTCTCACAGAAAGCAGAAGGAAGGAAGCAATGCGACTACAACAGTGCAGAGGTTGAAAACGTTGAAAGTAATAGATAGAAGTAACGAGGCCCGGCTTAGCAAAACTGTCGTATTTCTTAAGACATGACACCGACACATTGAGAAGCTGTCAGAATGATATAAACTACTCTGTATTTCAAGGTGTGAAAAATAAATGTAACTATTGTACTATGTACAAATAATAGTACATTGTACTAACTATATGTAACATTTTTTTTGTTTTAAATTCTCAACATTTACTTTGTTCTTTTAGTTTCTTCACTTCTTCACCTGATTTCTTATTATTCGTAGTCACGTTTATTCGGAATATTCTGAATATTTTTACAGAATCTTTAATATAAGTCCAAAACCAGTGATGCAAAAACCAGAGTACTCTGGCTTCCTCCCACAGTCCAATAGTGATGGGATTTTCGGCTCGTTTTCGAGATGCGGCTCTAATGGCTCTTCTTACTGTGGAGAGCCGGCTCTTTCAGCTCCCAAACGGCTCCCCATATATACAAACTTTTGTTCAGTGTTTCCCCGTCACCTTATTAATAGAAAGTTGCGTGTGATTGGTCAGATGTGTGGAGCACACGCTTGACATGAGGGCAGTGGAGACATTAAGGCACCGACCGAGGAAAAAACTCTCCGTCTAGCACTGGCAGAAGCAGAGCAAAACGCGCAAGGAGAGGGAGAGTGGAGAGGGAGAGTGAGGGGGAGAGTGAGGGGGAGGGGGAGGGGGAGGGGGAGGGGAGAGACAGCGAGGCACCGAAGGACAAAAAAAACGACGTGGGGAAAAAATTGTTTGCTCTATGGCACTTGCAGAGCACAAGCGCAACGACAGGGAGGCAGAGAGACAGCGAGATACTGAAAGAAAAAAAACCTGCTCGGTTCCTGTCGTTCACCTCAAAGAGCCGGATCGTTCGTGACCGACACATCACTACAGTCCAAGTACATGCATGTTGGGCCAACTGATGATTCTGTCTCTGTGTTGGGCCTGTGATGGTCTAATTAGTGGTAACATGTTGCACCGTGTTTAAATGAAATTATTTTTCCAGTCTTTGTTAACCTTGTTCCAACATTTTTTAATAGGTTGCTGTTGCAGTTGCACCCATGAATTACTGTAATTGTTCAAAGCATTACCAGACCCCAAAATCCACAGAGTTGACTTATTAACATATTGTCAATTGATCCGTTGCTTGGTAACCAGAAGCCCATGTTTTTGTAAATGATTTGAACTAATAAGAAATTAACACAATCAAAGGACACCAATTAATATTTGATACAATTTTGCAATTACATTCTCCAACCATGTTTTTCTTTAAACATATTTTGTAGCGGCTTGGCGAGCTTCAAGTAAGCTATATGACTTTAGACAGCATATGCAGGGATATCCAGGGATCAGGCTTTCAGAGCAATTAACCTTAGAGTAATTAGAGAACACCTCTAAATGAATGGACTAGAGATAAACAGGTATATGAGTAGATAATTCAAGGTGGTTTGCAGTCAGACGTATTTCAGCTATTTATTCAAAACACATTGATAATCGACCAAACCATCTTCAGAACTGATTACACCAGGTTCCTGGAGGCAAATAGCATACTTGCATCATTACTTCTGTCAATTTGTCGTCACCCACTGCTTGAGCCACATGTCATTTTGGTGACTATTTCAAATTCTCTAGTGTAATATGGCGACTTTTATTTTACTGCTTTGTTAGTTCTGATCATGGGTAGAAATAGGTATAATATATGTTTGCTTACTTTTTCAGTCCATGCCATTTTTGCACAGTTTGCACACAAATCCTGTTTGAAGTTATAATTATAATATCCGGTGGAGTGATCCTAAAAGATAACTAGTGTCATTCCAACTGAAAATAGATACTACATCTCATGAATTTAAATTTTAAATAGAAACAAAAGAGGCAATGAATGAGGTAAATATGTTGCGAATACATTCAGTTTGACTGCCAAATCAGCCCAGTTACAACAAATACTCAAATACTCATTCAGACTACCTAAAATCTAACTAAGTGAAATATCTTGTTGACACATCACCAAAGCAACCTCACAGATGACAGTATTATGTCATGATGCTAACTTTGTGTTAACAGAGCTTAATGGAGAAAGCTAGTGCTCTCGAAGAACAACATTGCTCTGCAGTTTGCTGAAGATCACACTGAAAAGCCAGAAAACTGTTGCAAAAAATCTTGTGGATGGATGAGAGCAAAAGTTTGGTTTGAATGGGAAGCACTGTGTTTGGAGAAAAGAAAACATCCCATTTTGATACATGGCATGGTAGTGTTTTGTTCCATCTGGACCATCTGAAGAAGAATAAATGTTTTGATCAAGTCAAAGTTAATGGTTCGCTTGACTGATTCATGTAGAGATTTGTAGAGTTTCATGTTTTTCCTCAATAAAAGAAAAATCAAGTCATATTATATTCCTTTTTCTAATTTTTTTTGGACAGTACAGTCTAGGCATTAAAACTGGTCAGGCTTTCCCACCAAAACTACTTAGCAACAGTTGGAAAAAGGCCATGGTTTGGCTTAAAACACAGCTTTAATACAAAGTTAACTGAATGCTAAAGGTTGTCCAGTTCATTACAATCCAACACAGTCTCACAGAAGTTAGTGAAACTGTCACTAACTTTAACATCCTGCCTTTCGGCATGAATTCCATAAACTTGAAGGTATGCTTATTACATTTAATGAGGGAAAACGCCTGCATTTGGAGTTCGTAGGGCTTTTGTGGTGGAAGTGCATACATGGTTGTCAAACAGGAGAGTGTACAACCCGCCAATCACTATACATTCTCCACTTTTCTTTGTTATCAGTCATTCTTTTCTTCATGAGGTAGGTTGTTAGATTCAGCCATTAAAATCTGCTTGGTTAGAAGATAAAAACATCATAGCTTGCGGGAAAGTTATACTTGCATAATTCTTGGTTTGTGTCAGCACAATCATAAATATGTGTTATTTTTGTGATTGTTTTCCCGTTTGACATGGTTAACGAAGCAGCAATATCTGACACACCAGGAATGTTAGTTCTGATCATGACCTGGCCTAAAAGGGACAACATGAATAAGACATGTTTATGATCATGAGAGAGGAAAGGATGTAATAGTTATGTAGTATTTGAAAGTTCATAACAGCCACCATTGCCATCACATTTTGTGATGCAGCATGAGACTGTTGCAGCCCCCAGACTTCAACACTGGTGTCTTTCTTCAGCTTCTATCTCTACTGCCAGAGGAACCAAAACAGGTGGAAAACAGGCAGAATACAGAGTAGAGGAAGTCGGGTAATAAAAACTGACTAACACTGATAAGACACATCTGGGGGATTAAATGTGGCTCCATTTGACTGCTAAATGAGCACCCTCACCCCTAGCAACTTGGTTCACCAAAACACTTATGAGTTGGCTGAGGCCTGTCCCTCGTGCAAGGATGTCAAGTTGTAAAACACAGATATTCAAAGTTATACATGTTTGCTCCAATTGTCCCTAAAGATTCAGACAATGGCAAAGTGTTATATGTTATTTGGTAGTGTATTTTTGAGTTTTGAACAGGATTGTGGGAGTCATTACTGGAGTGATGGCTTTTACAAATGCGCCTGATTAATTATGCAGCTTTCCATGTAGATGCTTGTGTTGCTGGGCTGAAAAATCTTAGATTTAACAAATGATCAGGTGCTTTGTTGAGGTTTTTCATGTTCAGAAATAGTGATGCTAAATAACCGAATAAGCCAAAGTTAAAGGAAATATTTAACTAGATTAAAACCACTTTCATGCTTGTCAGTGGGGGTTGAAGAAGGTTTGAAAATGATGTACTGTATTTCTATTAAGGTCTGGATTATCTCTGGATTATCAAAAGTATGTTTGAGGATAAAGCACTGCTGTTACAATTTAGGTATGTGGTTCTGTCTCACAGAACTACAAGAAAAGATTGCATCTACAATTCAGTAAAAACTGCTGACTGATGCATTTTTGACTAAAAAAGGCATACCTCGCGGTCACGTTCACCCTAAAATGAAGCCATCAAGCGGTTACTGGGTTCAGAATTAAGCAGAATGCAGTTCAAAGACACCCTCAATGTGCAAACACAGTCGCATAGCTGAAAAAAAAATTCAAACTGGGATGACCCTCACCAGTGTCCACTGTACATGACACGTGCGCTTCTTAACTCACCAATTTGAATGCTTTGGAAGGAGAATAAGTCTTTCTACACATGTTGCTGCATAATTGTCAGTTTCAGGTTTAACCTTAAACCCAACCAAAACGTTTTGGGCAACCACAGGAGTACACTGTTGTGCCCAGACTGACAAAACACACAGTTTCAGGTTTTTCTCCAAATCCACACTGTGGTCCTGTCGGAGACAACTTTTAGAACTCTCAGAGAGGGGTGCCATGAAGTTTTGTAGATCATTCATTCAGTGTGAACATGCTCCTGCAAGCCTGGCAGTCGGCGGGTGGGTACAATTGTTTCCTCAATTTCATTCTTTGATAAATTATTCCAAAGGATGCACTTGCTGTCTGGAGCTCCTCTCGACAGTGTCTGACTAAGTTGCTCAGTTTCCATAAAAATGGCTGTGAAAAGATGTATTCATGTAGCAGTTTGGAAGAGACAAAAACCCTTTCATGAACACTATCAAACACTGAAGCAACATTGAAGTGCTATTGAAAGGATAATAAATCTGAGTTACACCAATGAATGTAGCTAATGCTGAGTTGGTCATTTTTACCCTGGACCAGTGGACATAATTCATGTGACATGTCTTTATGAATTGGAGAAACTAGACTTAACCTACTTCAAGAACTATTCTTGTGTTTTGAATTTTCATCATCGTATAACATATCATTTTCATTGTATTATTGTAATAAAAAGGGGAATGTGGGTATATTCTTCCATCTATTATTGCTCATGTAGCAGACTGCTATCGGTCCCTAACCCTGACAGAAACAATCAGCATCAAGCCCCCCGATCAGAGGTATTGTGTTTAGGGCTTAATGTTTCTTATCAGATTGTTCTGACTTTCACTTGATAGGACCTGCTCATGAAGCATCTTGTAGAATCTTTTAAAAACAGTATCTTATGGAGTATAAAAGAGTATTGTGTTGATAAGTGAAGGAACACAGACATAATACTGTTGAGATTACCTCAGCAGATCAATGTCACTTTCATTGGTGTGGAGTACATATGTTTTCAGTTCATCATACAGACTGAACACAGGCAAGCAGCTAGCCTGGATTTTTGCAAAGGTAAAAAAGTCAAAGCAAACTGTGGCTGACTTGTGTTATTCAGCAGGGCTGTCTGCTTAGATATTTCTTGGCTAGAAGCAAACGGTCTCAGGAGTCCTGCTGGTTGCTTGACTACTGCACCCATCCAAAAAATGTCTGGGAAAGCTACTAGATAAAGACAAGACTTGGTTAGGGCCAAATTGGCAATATGAAAGGGTAAAAATAGATGGCTTTGTTGTGAAAAACACTAACCTACAAAGAGCTGAGTTGTAGGAATTATAATGCCACCCTTAAAGCATATACACTTTCTGCTTGAGTAAGGGCCACTACATGACCATGCTGGTTCTTTTATGGATTGCACGAGGCCACTTACCTCACCAAAACAATCCAAACACCTTCATTGGCTCTAATGCTTTTTGTGTTGTCTGACAGATTTTTCGGACATATTTCATGAAATATTACACCAATAAGGAATGACTGTCTCCCATTTAATGACATTTTTCCAAAGGTCTTGTCAAAGCACATAGAAAACTGAGGTATTGCTTTGTTTAAAGTGCCAAAACTCACTGGTGCATACATTTCCTGACACAGAAACACATAACTTTTTTTCAAAATCTTACTTAAAGATTGCATTTCTGCTTTTTTTTATAGGTAGTGGAGCCACTTCTTATCCAAATGCGATAGAAAAAATTCATGAGTAGAATTACATTTTCTTGAGACACGTATCAAATCCATTTTCTGCATGTAGAGCTGCTTCAAATGAGAGCCATTTAAATTCAGTCCAATCTGACGAAACTTCCCCACAATATGAATTCTAATAGACTTGCAGGCTGGGATATAATTATAACAATGCTTTAAGTATTTCTTTTCCCTTCTTCTCTTATTCCTATTAAGATTAAAACACACATACTTTTTTCAATACTGTTCTACTCCAAACATTAATCACTTTTCCTCAAAACTTAGAATAAGCTCTTCCACCCCATACTAATCAAATTTCCTGCTCATTTACAGCTTCATCTACCTTATTCTCGACCTTATAATATGAAACTACTATTGTCTGCTTGACAGGTGCTGCTGAAAACTGTTTATATGACTGTAACAAATGCTCAGGTTCAGACTCCTAAGTCTCCTACACAGTTTATGATCATTGCCGCTGATACTGATCTACGCTCAGCTCTGCTTTAAATTTATATGCAGCTGTTACCAAGAGAAAGAAAAAGAAAAAAATTTGAGCCTGAAGCCATTCTGAAAGGACAATTGGTGCAAAAGAGTTACTTCAAAGATAATTCTATCTCCCTAAAACTGCAAGAGGAAATGTGCCAGAATCAGCGACGACACATGAAGAACTTGGCCACGACAGAAATGTTACAGAAATGCAGTCCTAACAGCGTGTTAATGATGATCTCCAAGGACTGCATGAAACCTGAATTTCAATTTAATTAACTTCAGTGTAAGTATATTCTAAAGATTTGATTACCTTTGTTTTAGCTGTTGTACATCATGATTAAACACGTGCACTAAAGTCAGCTAGCTGCTTTAACGTTGAACAAAAAATAGAATTGTTAGCGAAATGTATAAACCTGAACTACGGTGATGATGCAAGCTTTTAATTAACTTTCTGGCAGATTCTTGGAATATACTACAAGTAGGTGTTAGAAAGTTAATTAAATAGGGAAGTAGCTCTGAATCAGCTCAGCAGGAGTTGAAATCAATGCATATAGTTGAAAGGGGTTCTTAATGATGATGTATTCCAAAATAATTATCATTCATCACCACTGTTTTTTGCCCTTTTTGTGACCTACATTTACAGTTATGTTGCATTTAGTCATTTAGTAGACCCTCTTATCCAAAGCAACTTACAAGTAAAAAATAACTTTCACATTTCAGGGCATTAAGAACGCCCAGTCTATACAACAATCTATTTAATGGCTGTAGAACAGATGCAGACATACAAAGGAAGTGCAGAATATATGTGAGGTGTTGTGGAAGTGTCAGAAGAGATGGGTTTTTATGATATTCTTGAAGGTAAAGAGGAACACCACGTTCTGATTGCTCTGATAGACACAAATGATGCAAAGAATTTGCAAAGATGCACGTAGCGCTAGTCATTTCAATCAGGGGAAAGGCAGATATCGTGCGCGCCATAACACCAACAACAGGACGGCTATCAAAACAACAAATAAGTGCACAACACTCCCGTTACAGTAAATGAGGTGTCCACTCGCAACGACACAGACAGACTGACTGTTTTGATTCTGGAACCATGAATGAATCATTATCCTGATGAAATGCACTGAATTTACAGATTCATTGTTCTTCAGGAAGCTTGAAGTAGGGGCTTTTTGGTCTAAAATAAGCGAGCTAACCATCTCATGGGCATGCAAACACCTCCAACAGCCCAGTTGGCAAAGGTAAGAGCTTGCTAACATGACACACACATACCTGATGCTATTAGCTGCATAGCTAGCGATACAGACACTTTCCTGTGGTAACAAGCTATGTAACTATACTGTACATACAGGAAAGCAACACAATTATAGAGCGTTTAATTACTTACTCTCGGGAATGAGATCCTTCCCCAAGTGAGAGACGAATGGAGCAGGGGATTGACAGGCGGATCGGTGCGGCGTCTGCAGTGATGCGAGCTCTGCACCGGCCCGTCGTGGTGAAAAAGGAGCGGAGCCAGAAGGCGAAGCTCTCGATTTACCGGTCAATCTATATTCCTACCATCACCTATGGTCACGAGCTGTGGGTAGTGACCAAGAGAATGAGATCGCGAATACAAGCGGCTGAAATGAGTTTCCTCCGTAGGGTGTCTGGGCTCTCCCTTATTGCGCTCGGTATTGGCCCAAGTTCTGGAAACATTCGTCGGTGAAATGTTTGGCGCACACATACACAAATCTCTTCGGTTCTGTCGTCACTTTCCCAGAAAAAACTAAATCTTGTCCACTGGCTCTTTAGAGGTTCTGATGCAGGAGCTCTAAACAGATATTTTACATCCATGTACAGAGCAATGAGCTGGCCAAAGAGCTGTGGGCGAAAGGCAGTTATGGCATAGCCATATATGAGCTCTGGGGGGAAATAACCTCGACGTCATACGAGGCAGCTTTCTCGATCAGGCCACCTGTATGGTCACATTCCCAAAGGCAGAGAATAATTTCCAGTGCATGGTTTAGGTCTATCGTCACTTTTAACCACTGGGGGACCGCAGGCAGGCTAGGGTAACTCATATTAATGTTAAACAACCTTAAAAAGTGAAAATTTCATGCCATGGCTCCTTTAAACAAGCAAGCACAAACAGTAAAGAGGGAAACAATTCTACACCTGTTTCATTCATGTTGATTACTATTACCATATATATATATACTATATGTTACATTAAGGTGAATGGCTACATTAATTTAAAAGTTTGTTTTGTTTTTCCATCAATGGGTGGTAGAAAAGATTACAGACTAATATTAAATAATTACAGAGTAGTTTTTCCTATCCTTTCATCAGGGGATTAGTTTCTTTGCTGGCTAAGCACAAACTGATAAAGGTTTGGAGTCAGTTGCCAGACGTGTAAACACATAGGGACAGTTGTTGGGCGCAGAAACGTGCCTCTCAGTAACATGAAAGTTGCCTTATCTACAGGTTGCGTCCTTTCAGTTGCTGTTAGCCTCCAGACGGGGTCGCAACCTCTGAAGAGGTGCATTACCTCTATTGTCTCTCATTTTCTGGGTAGGACCTTGTTTGAGTATTGCTTTATTATTGTGAAAATTAATATGTGCAGACCTCCATCCAGGACTGATGCGGGTATGTACTCCACATTCTGCACCTTTTGCCTTTTTATCTTCTCTACCAGCATCACTACATGGACCAATAAACCAGTCCTGCACTCTGTTCAAATTCCTGCAATCAACTGCACCTGCTGCTTGAAAGGGCAGCTTATGTATTAGTCAGGATGGCAGCGATTTCATGTGAATGACTCGCTACTGTGTCCCACATTCTCTTTTCAAGCTGGTACCCAGGCACTTTATAGTGATTATCGAATGGTAATGTTTTTCTCTCCACTTCATCTTGTTTTTTTTATTCCAGCTCTGAGATACTCTACTTGACCACTTGTGTTATTTTGGATGCTTTTGTATGTGCATACTGTACTTTTAGCTGTGAGGAGACAACAGTATATTAACCTTAGTCACCAGTCCAGTTTAAGATCATCTCCTTTTATAGTAACTCACGCACTGACATTCCAATACAAACACACACAATGACTTGTTTAGCATTTAGCTTTAGGTGTTCTTTTCCTAAATTTAATTTTGCCGACATAAGTAAGTAAAGTTTGAATTAGGATTTTGGTTGTTTATTTGATCCTTTTGGAGATTGGTCAGAAAAACACCAAAGTAACTGTCGTCTCCTTATTGTATTTCCTTGTTTTGAGGGTCTCCGGTTCAAGATGAGTTCATCAGTTCTTACATTTTGCATCATTGTTTGTAAATACTTTTAATTCATTTTTCTGTTAGATATATATATAGAATAGAATAGAATGCCTTTTATTGTCACTATACAAGTATAATGAGATTAAAAGCATCTCGTTTCTCAGTGCAGACATGAGCATATAAAAAATATAAAAAAAATATAAAATATAACAATCTTAGACATAAAAGAATAAAATATAGTACAAAAGGGGTGGTGGGGGTTAGGTGCACAGAGATATTACTATATATATAAATAAATATGCATATATATATATTTCTACATACATATGTAGAAAATCATACATAGGAAAAAGAAACTTGTTATTAAGGGATCACAAACCAAACCACATTTCTTCCAGTAACTAGAAAGCCCAGGTCTTTGACTGTGTTGGAAATGATTAATAACTGTGACACTGAAGTGGGTGGCACAGCATGGTAGCAGATGTAGAGCATTTAACTGAGACTAGCTTGATCAAAGTGTCAGCAGGAAGGCACATAAACATGTGCAAAAGTACATTACAAGAATGGACTGAGTGTACAAGCTGAGTTTCACCTTTTTTCTGCTCTGCTTTGAGTGCTGACTTTCAGTCACAAAAGATATATCCGTTATTCATAAGTGTGTAATTCTTTAAACTTTTTGTTTTTATATTTTGTAACTGAATTCAAAATGAAACGCTTACATGGAAGGAAAATAAGACAGTCAGAGTTAGCTTCTCCAGAATCTTTTTGGTAAACCAGCACTGTAAGTGAAGATAAAGAAAGCACAGCAGAATTCACACACTGTATCTCAGTCCTCACTGGATTCAGGCTCTCACATGCACGGGGCACTTTTTTGCCCATGCATATCTATTCATTTTCTGTGAATGCAATAATTCAGTTGGCTTCTTTGTTTTTTAAGAGGTGGTCATTTTAAAGCTTACTTGATCTTTCAGCAAATCCTCACTGACCACATTTTCTCATTGTTACTCAACTTCAAAGCACACCAGTCGAAACATCTTAATGCTAATGTAGTTTCTCACAAATGAGAGAGGATGTTTTCAGTCGAGATAGTGAGGATAGATGGAAGGAAAATGAGTCCTCCAGGAGTTGAATGTGTTGTTCCAGTCAATATATCGATGCATGTTTGAGACTCATCCAAAGATAAAATCCCTTAGAGACAAAGGTACGAAGACATGGAAGGATGGTGATGTTTATATTCATTTGTCCTCTACTTTGTGAAATGTGCGCACTTTCTTTCAACAGCTCGTGAATAATAAATACTCAGAGAGCTTAAGGTGACCCCTTTGCTATTACATCAGATGACGGATTTGCTTGAAACCGCTTGACCGGCCCTTAAACATCATCATTGTGCTGTGTCATTGACCCTTGCAGGTTACCAAGTCACAGCTTCGCCAACAGCAAAAGTTCTACATGGATATGCCTGCTTGGAGATTAAGATAATCTGGTGCTGTAAATCGAATCGATGCTCAGTCATTACATGTTCTTCTTGCCATATACTGCACTAATGCCTATACTAGTTTTAATTGAAGAAGTTTTCTCTATGTTTTATCACGTATTTCTTTGTCTGTGTCCAACTGACTCAAACCTAATATCAACACTTTCCTAAATTCCCTGACTTTTTCCCCCCACTACTTTAGTTTGTTGTCAATTAGACATGCACAACCAACTCATCTGTATGGAGATCCTGTTTCATAGACATTCGCTCCCTGTGAATGAAATGAAGACAAATGCTCCTGAGTGTTATGCATTGCCTCAGCATTGAAGTCATAGTATAGAGCATAGAGTGGGATCGGTTTCTTAATCCTTCTCCCACTGAGTTTCTGATCATTCCTGCAACTTTGGTCCAGTGGGACGAAATTCTTATCCCCATGACGCCACCAAGTGTGAATCATCTAACAAATGCTCTCCCATCTACAGCAACAAAATACATCAGTCAAAAAGAAAGGCAAATAATAATTACATTTACTGAAACCCTAATATACTGCTAACATGAAGCCATAATTCCAAATAAATCTAGGTTTTGTTACTTTACTTAATCACATGCACATTCACATTATTACATGATACCTACTTTCCCTTATGAATATAAAATAGAATGACAAAAAAAATGGTATCGTGGTAAAGTGTCAAATTACCATAGTTGTTAATTTTCGGACATCGTGGAGTCTTTTTACAATGTAGGTGTCCAGCAGTTACAGACATCTAGCAGTCTGGCAGTCAAGTTGGTGATACCAGCCATCTCAGATGCTGTCCACTCACAATCCAGTGGGATATTGCATCCATATTGAGCAAGTTTACGCTTCATAGGAACTAGTTCATGTTCATAGTTCACCATCTGAAATTCATAAGTTCACAATCCCAAATTGAACTAGTTCATGTACATTTCTCACATTATTAATGACCCCCTTTAAATGATCCTCTTTACATTGTACATTATAATGCAGTGCTATGAAGTACTGCAATATGGGTGGGCCCCACGGCCATCAGGGCAGACTCCTTCACATCATGGTTCCACTCTTTTGACAAGGTTATTTTGCTGTTGCTCTTGCATTATGTTACAAGCATGATCTTACCACGTAAAATCCAAGTATTTAACCTTACTTAGAAAAAACATGCAGATTTATTCTCCTAAACAAAGTTACATATTAAAGTAAAATATAAATTGTATGTAAAACTAGTAAAACCTAAGGATTATATCTATGCTGATAACTAAATAAAGCCAACCAAGTTATGCATCAACTGAAATTTTATCTGTATACTTACAAACTCTGTACTCTGTGGGATTTATGGAGACTTCAAATTCTTATTTGTTATTCCAAATTTTCCAAATTTAATTTTCTATCAGAACTAGAGGTGGATGAGGTTTAACAAACATGCTACCACAAGGGAGAGCAAGCCCGAGAGAACATGGAGCATACATCATCATCCCCACAATCCAAGAATGGGTAGAGAGCCCAAAAAATAAGCACTGATAACAATAAGAAGAGGGTACCTGACCTGAGATAAAAAAATAAAAAAATCTGGCTGGCTCTTTGCCAAGGCGAAGAGACAAAGTACCCTCTGAAAGTCTGCTAGAAGACGTGAATGTAGCATAATATACTATAATTATTTGGACCATCACAGTGACCAATAGGCTGATGTAAACCACAGCAGCAGTCATCCTAAAGATCCCCTATCTGTCTCCTGTGAACAAAAAGGCTAGAAGCCAAGATAAAGACAACACAGTGAGGGGTCGCCAGCTAAGAAATACAACAAACTGTCAATACCCAAGGACCTCGACACTGCCAAAGACTGACAGCTCTGGCTAACTGCCTAAAAAGGTACATCAGAGAAGACAGAGAGGGGAGAATAAAAAGGGATGTTCTCCACCAAACCATCCAAAGTGTACTCTCAGTGGCAGGGTAATAATATGACAATAAACCCACCCAAGACTAACACTGAACAATACTGGAAATGTGTATGGATCAAAGAGGTATTGCATAACACCAATGCTCCATAGCAAGGATCTGCGAGCTGACAGCAGCAATATTTTAGAACAAGAACCAGTGATCATCGGGATGGCAGACATCCACCAAACAGTCTCAAGAATGTGGAGTTGGACTGAATCAGGCCATGACATGAAACTCATCTACAGGCTAATGAGACTAATTGCACTCCATGAATGCCTAACAGCACAAATAAACCAGTTGCTAATGGATAGGACACACTCAAATTGGTTCACCCAAGGTCCGACAGTCCTGATCAAGAAGGATCCCCAGGTACCCCCTAAAATGGGAAATTCATCCAACTTTAATTTACATATAAAATTAAACAAACTTGGAAATTGAACAAACAGGACTCAAACCTCAGTTAGCCGAGGGAAAGTCATGTGAATGGTTGAATGGGCAAAGGCAATCTGTCGCCTTAGACCAACAGGAGAGAACTTGACTGCAAAGCTTTCCGGGACAACTATATTAAAATGTACTTAGCGTGGCAAGATAATCTCTTTCAAGATGCAGTTTACCAAAAAAAATCACATTTGGAGTCTGTGAGGTATAGAGGCTAATAGAGAAGAAGAGGTTAACACAAGATAGATGAAGCTAATGTGTGGTTGCCTTTGGCAAGACCTTGATAATATTATGTTTTGCTTCATGTTGTGTTCTTTCCTAATCTTGTCTTAATATGCTTTTGATGAGAGAACAGATAATCTGAGAATGTGTTTAATTCATATTGATTTTAGTATTAGGAAACGCCTTAGGCTTGCGCTCATAAACAAGGAACTTTAAGTAGAGAGATCAAGTCTGTAATGTCTTGACAAAATACTGGAACTAGATATCCTCTGAAAGAGAATTTTAAATAAATCAAAATTATGATAAGCTAAATGCTGTGTTTCCTCCTCTGACAAACACATAGTCTTTGGAGACACAGAGCTCTTTGTCTGTTTGATTTTCACAACTCAGTTACAAACACAAAGCATAAATGGCTTTCCCACACTCTTCAAAAATCATTTATATATATGTAATGCTAATTTTCACCTCGTCTGTGGTCAAAAATGCACAGTAAGGAAAAGAAAAATGAAAAAAAAAAACCTTAGTGGTATTTTATACAAAATTGCATACCAAGTTTAATAAAAATTTGATGCCAAACTAAACCCTTATTTACCAAAGAAACTGGACATTTCTTAACATTTATATGGTGCAAAAGTCTTGAACTATAACTCATTTCTTTAAAATTGGTTCTTACAGTAATTGAAAAAAAAGATTAGAAAATTTTTTGTTGATAAATCTGTTTGTGAACGTTTTGCAAATCTGTTTTATACCAAATTTGCAAAAGGTTCACTGATGAAGCCTGATGTAGACACTATAAACTCCTGGATTATGGTCTTGGACCTCGACTATCAGAGTTCTGAACTTTGTATGCACGGCATTAATTCTGACCACTGTAATATGTAATTCTGTCAGCAGATACGTGTCATGCCTGTGAGTTTTGGTCATGTTTTTAGTTCCTGCTTAGTATTTAGTTTTTTGCCATGTTTCCCATAGTTTCTGTTGCCCTGCCATCATTCACTTACAACACCTGTGTGTTTTCCCCACAGCTGCACTCACTCACCAATCACTCCCTCAGTATTTAGTTTCCAGGTTTCCCATGCACCAAGGCCAGATCTTCACCGTCACCCATGATAGTCACCGTTATGCTTGTCAAGTTTCTCAAAGTCAGGTCTGTCCATGGTCTTAGTCAAGTTTTGTTTTTTGCCAAGTTTTTTTTCACAATTTAGTTTTTGTATTAGGCTGTCGCGCCTTTTGTTCTGTCGAATAAATCAAGTTTGTTTTTTGGAATATCTGCATCCGTGTCTTATCTCCTCGTCACGTATCACACCAAAACCAAACGTGACAATATGTTTTATAAATGTAAACTGAAAAGCAATTTTATCACCCTTTGTAAAATTCACCAAAAGACACTTAGATCATGCATTTTGTCCAAAAGAAATCCATTCGCCTGGCACAAAAAGACATTTTAAAGGGTATTACGGTGGGCAGGACTGACCCTTAATAATGGAGCTGAAGAAGCCTCCAACTATCTATTCATAGTATATTTTGCAGAGAGCCAAGCTAAGTGGCTGAAGTAACATTCTTATTTCCACAATAAATTCCAGGGGCTCCAAAGCAGCCGTCAGCATAGAGCACAGGCGTTTTTTTTTTTTTTAATCCATTTTTTAAAATTTCTTTCAATTACTGGCTCTGATGCTTCTGCCCCAATGTATAAATGATGATTTGAAAATGCCATGACTTGTCATTTATTTATTGGTTTAATTTTTCATTTTACCTTTGGAGCAACAAGATAAATGTTTTTTTGCCTGATTGCACATTTCAGAACAAACTGTCGTATGTTTTTTTTTTAGATTGTGCTCCAACCGAAGACTTAAAGCTGCAGTCTGCAACTCTTTTTCAAGCATAATGCCTGGAACTGTCCGGGGATTCTGAAAGTAGTACATTAAATACCCCAATACAAAAAAAAAAAAGAGTTCTCTAGGTCCCCTATATGTCCCGCTAGGTCCCTCCAAAGCCAGCAGGTTTGTTTACAAAATTGCAGACCGGACCGGTAAAAGGTAACCAATCAGGTTACGAGCTGGGCTCTGCTGCCTGTCAATCACCGATTGTGCACGCGCGATACAAGGTAGGCTCGTCCCCACGCTTATTTATCTAGACTATTGAACTTCATTACGGGCTAGTCTACTTACTGTGTCTTCCATGATCGCAAATGACAGGTGAGTTGATGAATGAGGAGTCGTGTACGCGCATCTGGCGTGCACGTAGACGTGCACGAGTTGTCATGTGTTTTGATGGGGCGGGACAGGAAGTTGAATAACTTTTTATCTTTCGGTTAAAAAATAAGCATTTCTTGCATTTTGCGACTACGGAGGTCACCGTTTTCAACTTCAAGCATTCTGATAGATCATGTAAACTCTTAAAATGCCAAAAATTAGGACTTTACGTATGACAACAACAAATCCTGCAGACTGCAGCTTTAAGCAAGTTATATCCCTCAGGAGTTCACTTTATTGGCTTAAGATATTTTGATTAGTGCAGACGTATTTGGTTGGAATGACAACCTGCATGCACATCCCTTGATGTCTCATGGTTTGAGAGGCAGCAGTGTATAACAAAGAAAGGCTATACCTCTATATTCCAACAACTCCCTTGTTGCCAGATTAAATCAAGAAGGAACAATGTTCAAAGCAAGGGCATGCCCCAGTCAAACCAATCCATCATGTGATGCAACAGTGAAAGTCAGGTTTGTGTTGGCTAAACATTTATTATTCATGTACCATTCATAAGGAAGTCAAGCGAAGGGGAAATGAACATAAATCTTTCAATTTCATGCTGTTTATTTGTCTCTGAGGAAAGAAATCCACCCATCTCTCTCACAAAGATACATAAAAAAGCACACACTCTCCTTTTCCATAAACTAGTCTCTGGATTCATCAGTATACTGACCTGCAGAACAAACCCCATCAGGAGTTGTTTGTGTTTTCTCCCGCTTTTCAGTTTCTAGGTTGACTCACTCATATTGATGCTTCCCAGACATTTGTGTACCCCATTTGCTTATTCTACACTTTGATGCAGTTAAGATATTGTGACAATGATGATCTGAACCAATTAATTTGCCTAATCCTATACATCACTATATCCTTACATTATATCAGATTCATTGTTCCTGAAGTCTTTCACAGACATATCAGATATTGAAACTAAAAAAATAGTGTTTTTTGGCAAATGTGTGCTCATTTTGAATTTCATACCAGCAACATGTTCCCACACAAAAGTGGGACTGGGGCAACAAAAGATTGGAGAAGAAAACCAGATATTAATATTTTGAGAAGTTAAGATCCAGATAGGTTTCTCACTATGCACAAGACTGTGTTGGTCAAATGGTTTAACAATTGAAGAATGTTTTTTTTATGCATCATTGCAAAGAATTTGTGAGTTTTATCTTCCAGTACATGTTGGTTGAATTGGTGCAAATGACGAGGTTAATTTGGACATTTGAGAAGTCTTCATTCATACCTAATGGCTATCGAGCAACTATCCAGATTACGTCTTTTTAAAGGGAAGGCTTTGCTGATTTCATCAAAACAAACCCAAACCAATTTCTGCATGTTTACCAATCTGTTAAAAACGAGTTGAGCTACTAAATTGGCTTGTCTGTACTCCTTTCATGCCTTCTCTTGAAAATATTTTGAAGATTATTGAATCAAATATATTATAAACTTAAAAAGATGAAAACATATATCAAGCAGTACAACTGGATGATCCTGTGTTGTTAAAAGTGTACATTGATCAATAACATAAAAAGTCCAAATTCAAGCCTCTAATGGAGTCAAACAGTCTTTTTTTTAACTAAACACCTTTTTGGACACGGTGAACTGCTTTCAGACAATACCGCAGTTATTACATAATTTTACCATTTGGAAACTCTTTCTACATCACAGCACACTTCCCACGGAAAAGAAATTCTTTATTATAAGGTGTTAAGTCTTTTGCAAAACAAAAAAAAAGAAAAATCCATTAATAAAGTACTGCACCCAACAGCGGTATACATAAAAGACAGCACTGATTTATTGCTCTCATTATGCCACATTAGCCAGACTAAAACAGTGACAAATAAGTTAAAAGAGAGGGACTGAGACAGAGGCCTCAAAGAAAGTCAGTCGAAAGCAGATTTAATGTATCGTTAATCTCTTCCTGCTCTCTACGTCTCACGACTCTGTTTCCTTTTGACACTCTTTAATCTTGGAGGACTAAATTAAAAGCAGTGAATATCCCACCAAGGTCTATGCCACCCAAAACCTTTTACCACAGTTTCTTCCTGTGCTGAAAGAGGTTGGAATGGGCCTTCTTGGTGGCATGTGCTCTGCAGACTTTATTATCATTATAGGGGGGAAAAAAACCAAACAGCATCTAAAAGCATCTAAGAGTTGTTGTGTAATGAATTTTATAAAATACCTTTCTGTTCATACATTCTTTACCACAGTCTTTGACATTCCCCTGTTAAGAGAACTGACTAGAGAAAATACTTAGGAATTTAGAGAGGGTTTTTTTGTTATTTTGTTTATTTACTCTTACAATTTGTCAGTTTATGGCAGCAAAAGCACTTAAGCTGAAACACCTGATTGATAGAAAACCAATTAGCAACAACTCATTACTAATAAAGTATCCAAATGGGCTTTTGAAAGCAAGGCATCTTGAAGATGTATACATTTATGCAGCCTTTTAATCAATGGCGGAACTAGCGCTGCACATCAGTAGATATGGCTTACTTTATGGTTTACATACTCACATGAATGAGAAAATGATAATCACACCACAGTGCCACCACAGCCAAGTCCAGCAGATTTAAAAACGTGCTCATTCTTTTAGATAAATAATCACATAAATGTAGCATCGCGATAGTTCTGGCAGACCACGTAGTCAACGCGCCCTTTGCCTATTGGCTGACGCCGACCCAACCCTCATGGCTGTCCACAAACCAACTGCGCTTATGGGTAATCAGCTGCTGCTCGCAATTGGATGCTGGCATTCGGGGCGCTTCATTTAAACTTGGTTGCTGTCACTGCTCTTTTTTTTTGCTTTCTGCTTGCAAGACGTAGCTCCGACTAGCATACGCGCCGATGCCAGTATTATTATTGCTGCTGCTGCTTACCCTGTCGTACGGCATGGATCCCCGCCTGCCGGCGGAGTCGGAAGATTCGGCTGAGATGGACGCCGTGGAGGACACCGAACCTTCCCAAGTCCAGCCGAGCCAAGAAGCGACACCGGGCGGGCTATCCACAGCGCGCCGCGGGCAGAGTCGAGGTAGGCCGCGGCCGGGCTCCTGTAATGTGGCAGGGCAGCCGTGTGTAGACACGCGGCTTATTTCACATGACACCGATTTCACATGATTTTGCGTGACTGTAGCTGTGTGGCGCGGGTCTTATGCCGGCACATTTGGATTACAAACCATCCTCCTAATTGGTCCGTTTGGATCCTCGCGGTGATGCTTCTAAGGTGGAGCGCCTCACCTCCCCAACAAGGCTACACGCTGCTGATTGGTATGTATGCATTACAGTCTGATGGGTGCGGCGCACCTGTCGTGTCGGGGTGTGGAGTGTTTGTGCCTATGGGGTACCTCATGTCACGGTAGCCACAAGATAGCTTTTCAAGCCAGTTTGGTAACTAGATAGCTGGCGCTACCTAACTGAAAACGTTGAACTAGCTAGCTACTGGCTAGCCTTTGACATCTTGAACTGAACCAATTGAAGTGTGGCATTTCATATCATTGTTGTTCTATGAACCGTTCTTAAAAAGTCTGCTAGTTGGCGTTGGGTAGTATGCTAGTGGTGGCTAAGGCTAGCAGAACTGTGTTTGGAACCATACAGAGGAGTTTTCAGCTCTTAAACTCATCAAAATCACCTGCGTTCAACTATGTCAGAGAACAGACTCACAGGTTTAGCAATTCTCAGTATTGAGTCTAAACGTGCAAAAAAAACTGTACAAAACCTGAATGCATTTAATGAGAGACTAATTCCAGAAGCGGTAGTGAGTAAGGTATAAACAATGTCTTACATCAACAGTGTCTCACTGTCAGCTGTCTCTCTTCTTATCTGTGCTCTATCCACATCTGCCAGCCTCAAGATAAGGACTGCCATTTCTAGCTTTTTCGAGGTCTTGACACTTCCTGTCGGATGGGACCTACTTATCAGGTAGTTATTACTTCATCTACTAGCATAGAATGTGTTTGCCTTCTAAAACACCTTGCAGCTAAACAGTTACTGGATTGGCTGTATTTTAACATATAAAGAGATGTTATTACAAAGCAAAAGACTGTTCTCATTCTAAGCCCCGTTATTTTCCTAGGATAATGCATAGTAGGTGGTGGTATTGATGATACTAAGCACAGATCCGCAGGAACGAAATTGGAAATTTTACTTTAAGAATAGTAAAAGATGTCAAGTTGAAAATTCTTTATAAATTAGATGTAATATATATGAACTCTAATCTATTTCCATCTATATCCATAATCTGGATTTCTTATGAGAAATACCTGGTTTAAAAAAATCTTTAAAAAAAATCTTTTTGTTTTCTCCTTCATACATTCAATTGTTACACATTGAATCGACAAAACTACATGTAGCACCCTAACCCATCAAAGCAATAGTACAATTGTCTTTGTTTATATATCCTTAGATCAATATCATAGTAATCTAATTATAAGTGGAAACAGATTACGGCCTCAGTCACATGAGGATTTAAGGCTGCATGAGGATGCACTTAGAGACGTGTTCTTTCAGCTTAATGCTAGTATCAGTATGCCATCAGATCATGCCAGGCTATTTGACATGATAGTTTCGGGAAAACTGAGATTAAAATCTGTAGAAGTGACAATTCATCCAGTATCTGTCAATGTATTTCACTTTGAACCACATCTATACACTCCATTGGTTATGCTGGAAGAAAAGTTAAGGGACAATGAGGATCAGGGAAAACAGGATTCAGTTTGGATCAAAGAGGTGTAATTGCTGTCATCTGAGCTAGTTGGATGCTCTAGTTAGGGATATCAGAGCCATTTGTGGGAGTAGCTGTTCTAAAGTTTTGATCTCAGCATCAAATAGGGTTTAAAATATATTAACAAAAAAAAAATTAAAAGCCATTAAAACACAAGGTCAACCATTCCATCAAACGTTTCAGTGTTCACGATCCAATTTATTATCACTGAAAACGAACGGTGACATGAATCATATGTTTTGTCTTACCTGAGGGAATGTACTATGATTTCTAAGGCAAACCAAAATGAAACAAAGACTGATCTAATAAAGGAAACACAAAGTACTGAATAAAAACACCAATAACTAAGTCACAAAAACATAACCGAAAATCCAGATCCTGACAGTTAAATGTTAGCCTCTTGTAACGATGAGGGCATTCTGATCATTTAGATCAATAAATCACACGACTAATCAAATGCATTCTCAATACTATAGATCAAACAAGAAAAAGCTTATTAGAAACCATGATAAAGTGACCATAGCCATTAGGGATGTTAACCGATGACCGTATGACCGATGGTTGACCGAATCAACGTCGTCCGGTTAGAATTTTTCTGCCGTCGGTTTAAAAAAATAAATAAATAAATAAAAACCCTCACTATATCTTTAGAAATGTTATGTGAGCATGAGCCATCCCACGATGGAAGAACAACCGCAGCAGAGCTCACGTAGCGCCCTCCTCAGAGGTCCTCTCTTACACCGGTTGCAACTTGTACGCCGTACATGACGGGTCCTGTCTGCGCAGTTAAAAAAAAATCGCCACTATTAACCTAAATAAAGCCAATGTGGCTGCGTGTGGACTACGACATAATGATAATTGTAACACTGTAATGGCAAAAGACACAAGACTAACTTAGCCTACTTGTTGTGATATATTCATCTGTACTTAAATGGCATGACGACAGGAACTTATTGCAAAGGATTTTGTGCAGCATAGGCTACGCCACAGAGGCTGTTGGCATTCGGTAAGTTTTTTTTTTAACGAAGTCATTGGTTTACCTACTTTCCTGTAACACCGCCAAATGCACCGTTCTCCGTTTGTGACTTTGTAACGTGGGCTTTTAACAGCCCGAGTTCGGTGCCGCGTTTGATTCGTGTTTAAAAAGTACAGTGACTGGAAGGGCGCCGTTGCGCGTAATGTGTGGCTGTGCGTGTCTGCGCAGGCACAGCAATTATTTTTCTACCCAAAACCCTTATTCCTCCACAAGTACGCCTACAACTAGTGGTCAATGATTGGGGAAAATGTATAATACCAAGGGCACGAACTAACATTGATTGTGTGATGGGAGCCTAACCAGTCTAAAATGGGGGCATAACTTGTTCCACGAGGCAGAGAAAGACGCGCGACAGGACACAGATATCATAAATGGAACTTATAGTATTTTCGGTGACCGACTTTAATCGACTAATGAGGCTCAGTGGTCGGTCAAGACTTTTTTTAAATTTCGACATCCCTAATAGCCATGCTGGATGTTTTGTCACTTGGCAAGGCATACCTAGATAGAACAGTAAATATAAATATATGAATATAGATATAACTGTTCAGATAAAACTAGATATAACAACTGATCTAATGTGCAGTTAATACTGACCACACTGGTTGAATTCACTGGGTTGAAGCAGCCCCTTTCTGTTCAATAGCTGAGTTATGTCATCCTGGATAGTTATGCTGTAAACTACCTAATTGAACTATTCACCATTAAAGCTGTCATCTGTTAGATTTGATAAATTAAACCTATAAGCAAGTCAATATTTAAGTATTTAAGCTTTTTAAAGCTAGCAGTAGATTTTCATGTGGCCAGAAAATGCCTTTCAAAAAACGACAGCTGTGTTCGATAACAAAATTATTTTTTGCTTTAAATTGTTATTTTTTTGATGAATTGTTTTTTATTTTTTAATCTCTCCAGTAATAAATGATTGAACCTAAACTGTCATCGCATCAGGCTGGGAGAGGCTACAGAGAACAAGCTGAGCTATTTTGCCACCTGAAGAGGTGTTCTCCGTTAGAGGTGCAGTGTCACGGAAAAGAGGTTGCATGTAAATGCAGCTCACGGTGCAAGATGAACAGATGTGAAATCAAGGAAGAAGACAGCAGACATAGTGAGATTAAGACAAGTTCAAATGGGTCATGATATAAGCTTCTAAAGTGAGTCCTGAGATTGAGGGATTATCCAACATGATGAGAACAGCTAATCAAAAGAACAGACTGGAGACTCAAAGCCGTGGTGGCTGTGAGGTAATATTAGAAGGAGAAGTCGGACACAATGTTTCAAAGTGCGAATCCAACACATTGGACAGTCAAACTGAAATGCTTCCTTTCACTATGTGTTACCCGCCACATCAAATACATTCAAATAGGATGCTCTCGCCTGGCCTCTGTGTAGATGTGTGACACCAGGCGGTCTTGACAGAGCAGCATATGACAGAAATGATAGCGAGCGTAGCTATGACTAAATGTCTCACGCTGTTAGATGAAAGAGAAGTTAAACTGTCGAAGAAGATTTTTGCATCACCAGAGCCAATGACTAAAATTAACTTAATATACTGATCAAGGATGCTGGCTCTGTGCTGTGGACTGCTCTGGAGTCCCTGGAGCTGATTGTTCGAAGACAAATGCTGCACAAGTTGCTGATTGGAACTGATTGCATTCTTTGCTTGGACCACACCATTTCTATCAAAAAATCCCTCAACAGAGACTACTCAAATTTTCGCTATACTTTGTATAGTGACAATAAAGGAATCATGAATCAAATTTGCTGAGAAACTCAGAGATCCTGACTTTATTCCTGGAAATGAAGGGTAGTTTCTAAGTTGTAAAGCAAAACTTAGCGGGAACATCATTACATATTAAGCCCAGTGAAAGACACGTTACTACCATGCTGCCTATTTAATCAAATAAGGAGAGCAGAAACACAACCAATGCCCAAAAATCAGATACGATCAGTCAGAAACATTGTCAGCTTACACTTTCCTGTGTCAAATCTCTGAACTATGAAATTGTGTTTCATGACTGAGAGATTTCATTCGTGAATCAACAAAAACGATAAAAACATACATTTATTAAGATGGTTTATTACAATCCTTTGCCAACTGCGGCTCTGCCCCCCAGATGTGCGCACATCCAATTATGTTTCTAAGCAAGAAACCGATCTATAAAACAATTCACTTGCCACATTGTAGTCGGTCATCAGTGGACAGTCCTGGTTTTGAATACTCAATTAACATTCTTGTTATTTTTATCAGCCATTTTGCCTGTTATTGCTACAAATAAAAGAATTCTATTTCAGTCCATGGTGTCTGTTTCCCACATTGCTTTTAGCCTCTTCTTGCGTTTTGGAGCTCCCAGCAAACCTCTTGTCAGTCTGTTATACACTGAAATTGTTCAGTTATGTCTGTTAGATTTGAACATATTCTCTCACTGTGTAGACAACAGTGGAATTAAAGTTTGATGCTTTACAGAAAAGTTTGTCTGTGGGATTTTTAGACTGTTTTACCTGGGCTTCTAAGAATGCTTCTGAAGTGGATAAAGGATAAGAACTTGTTAAATTGATCTTTTTTTGGTAAAATACTTTTGGGATTGCAACTGTCAGTCAAACAATGCAGATTTTTTTAAGCTTCTAGTTTGTTGCAGGAGTGACTTTCAACTTTGTGAGTTGTTTCAGTTAATGTGCTCAATGACTTATTTATGATGCATTTAAAAAAGAATAGCAATCATTGAGTTACATAACAGCCATCAGTGTTTCTCTCGGGGACACAGGCTATAACAGAGATAAAAGCTATTTATGAGCCATTTAAGGTGATCAGTATTCAAGTCCTCAGGGTCTCTTATGTCAAGCTGTCTCTGACTGTGCTAAGTTCTGTAAAGGACACCTCTTAAAGAGAATTACATAATTTCTGGGTGTATTCAAGAACCTCTGCAGAAAGAGGGATTAAGTTTGCTGCTAATTAATGCATGACGGAAGTGCTATGCATCAACCCTATCTTACACACACGCAGTTCTGTTGGCTCCTTCAACTTTTAGAGCCACTGTAAAGACAAATGTTTGACACACCAAATATTAACTGCATTTGTTGTTGCCGTTGTTGTCATTAACTGCTCTTTGTACGAAGTTAGCTGATAATAAAAAGTTTTGATGACATGACCAAAAGTGTTCTCCATTTGTTCAGCCATCCATTTTCTATACCCGCTTTATTCAATTCAGGGTTGCACGGGCCTGTCCGAGCTGCCATTAGAGAGGAGGGTGTGCCATCACAGTGCCACACAACCGCCACAAAAAAAACATCCACGCTCACACTCACTCTTAAGAATCACCAATAAACCTGACGTACATGTTTCTGAACAGTGAGAGGAAGCCAGAGGACCCAGAGAGAACCCACACAGGCACGGGGAGAACATGCAACCTCCACATAGAAAGGCCTCTGCCAAGATTTGTACCGTGAACCTTCTTGCTGTGAGGTGACCGCTCTAACCACCGCACTGCTGTGCAGCCCATCCTCCATTCGTATAGCATAAAATCGCTGAACACTATTTTGTGTTACTCATTTCTTTTAATATAAACAACACGGAATGCCAAACTGAAATTAAAGACAGATTTTTTTTTTAACCGTGCTCTGTATACCTGCTTGTTGTCATAGAAACTTAAAATCAATAGATCTTCCGTTTTCACCAATCTGTGTTGTTGCAGGGAATGATAAATGTGGTTTGTAATCCTTTAAATAAAAACATATTTCAGAGCTTCTTTGTAAAAGGCAGAGGTGCTTGCAGTGAAGGAAGATGAATTTTCTGCCGTTGTACCCACATATATTGAAATAAAACTCATTCTTAGCAAGCATTTAACACCATCTGGTTCAATAACGTTCGCGTTATGGTAATACCTTAATTCTAAAGTAATCCCAAAAAGTGTTAGTTGATATACAGTAATTATTTACACTGTATTAACTTTCTCAAATATTTATGCATATAATGTGGTGCTATACTGATTACTTTGATCAAGTACAACTAGAGAATACTTTATCATGACCATGCTAAATAATAAGACCTTTTCAACAGAAAAATTTCAACATTGTATTTTTTTTTTCATACTGGTATACTAGTCTATACTATACTAGTGTTTATACTGTATGTATCTGAATATAAGGTTTCTGCCTCCCTTTGTCCGAATGGTATCGCACATATGAGTCATTCATCTCTAACAATGGAATACAAAATATCCCTCCAGATATCTGCTCACATTCAAGGATAATAATAATTATAATAATAATACATTTTATTTATAACGCACTTTACATTTACAATAAAATCTCAAAGTGCTACAGTGGGATAAAAGACAGATATTAGGTTCAAAAGCAGGGACAGTAAAATGCAAATAAAATACACAAATAAAAGTAGTGAGTCCTTTAAATGTTAAAACGAAATAAATACAGGACAGAGCATTCAAAGGGAGATCATTAAAAACATTGGGTAAAAAGAAAGGTTTTCAGGCCTGTTTTAAAGTGTTCCACAGTCTGTGGAGCCCTCAGATGTGGAGGCAGAGCGTTCCACAGCCGAGGGGCAGCGCAGGAAAAGGTCCGGTCTCCCATGGTGCGGGAGCCAGTTCTGGGAGTGTGAAGAAGGTTGGTGTTGGAGGAACGGAGAGAGCGTGAAGGACAGTGAAGGGTGAGAAGGTCTGAGGCTTTTAGGTTTATATTGTAAATAAATATTTACCCTTTTGTAGCCTTGTGGGAAGGTACTGTTTTTGAAGATGATTTAGATAGTAACACACACACACACACACATATTGTTTCAAACGTACTACCTGTGTTGGGAGCTTAATAAATAGTCAGTAATTGACTGAGCCTTTAATAGAATCTGAAACAATTTGGACCTCCTCCCGTCATATTTGAAAGGTGGTTAATTGGTTTTTGCCTTGGAACAACTGAAACCTGCCCAGTTATTATAGGCTTTTCTATAACATCCTCTGAGTCCAAACATTTTAAGCTGTTCATGTTCCTGAAAGATGAACAGAATTGAGATTGCAACTGATATGAAGTATAAGACACAAAATTCAGCCAGTGTCACAATTCCCATCTGACCAGTTAATCCATTGCAATTAACTAAAAACATTGTAAGCCACTTTATCATGGCATAAAGATTCACAATCACAAAAGGCCCCATGGGGTGAGTTTGATTAGCTGTGCTTTTTTTTTTTCCTTGTACACTTATGAGAGTGGAGGCTGTAAACTTAATAACTGCAACATTAAATTGTCAGATGATACTGTCATTTGAGGGGTAATAAAGGAGAGGTTACATTTCAGATTTATGATTTAGGCATTCAAATATTTTTCACATAGTTTTGTATTTTTATTGTTGTTGGATCATTGCTCTACAGAAAATGAAAATTACTAAATTAAATTTTCGCCCATACTAATCTGCTTCACCCACCAAACAGCTACAGTAAATCCTCACCGTAAATTCATTTGTATTTCATATTGGTTATGGATATTTGAGAGTTCAGCCACTGTTGGAGTTACAATGCAAGACTGTCGTCTGGCACACTGTTGGCCTGGTATTGTTAGTAGCTGTCATCCTGAGGATTAAACAATGGATAGAATTATCAAGCATACATGCTGTTTTCCAGATTAGAATTGACCTGCTCTAAAACATAATGGTGATTTCTTCTCATCCGATTAAAGGCCCCAGCTGACCCATATTATTTTGCTTTCTCTGTATTCAATTTCTGAATAACTGCAATGATAGCATGAGAAATAATTAGATTTTTATTGATTCAAGAAGTCTATATCATTCCATTCAAATCTGACTCAATTTACAGAGAGCTTGCTCTCTTACACTCTGTATAAGTTGACCTGTCAGATGTCTGTTCAGTTGAACCACACAAATGAAATTCTTAGACTGTTGTCAGTGGTGCTTAGAGCATAGAGATCTGTCTTTGCCTTCTAGAAAGCCCAGTGTATAATCACTAAATTAATTACAAAAAAATAATTAGCTGAAGCTCCAATAGGAAAATAAACAATTTGAGTAATGATTTATTTATAATAATATACTAATACATTTTATTTTTAAAAAAGCGCCTTTCTTAACACTCAAGGACACTTTACAACACATTAAAAACACAATAAATAAGATAATACAAGTTAAAAAAAAAAAGCAATGAGGCTAGAGGGAGAATGCAACTTGGAACAGATGGGTTTTGATTTGAAGAGGGGTAAGGAGTCAATGTTGTGGATGTCTGGTGGGAGTGAGTTCCAGAGTTGGGGAGGAGAGTGACTGAAAGCACAGAGAGGTGGAGGGAGGAGGAAGACCTGAGGGAGCGAGAGGGGATGGCAATGGAGGTGAGATCAGACGGATATGGGAGGGCGAGGTTGTGGATGGCCTTGAATGTGTGGAGAAGGATCTTGAATGTAACTCTGAATTTGCCAGTGAAGCTGCTGGAGGACGGGGGTGATATGGTGAAAGGGGGGGTGGGGTTCTGGGGATGCTGTGGGCTGCAGAGTTTTGGACCAGTTGAAGCTTATGAAGGGATTTGTGAGGGGCATCGAAAAGGAGTGAGTTGAAATAATTGATGCGGGAGGTGAAGAGGCTGTGGACCAGGATAGCAGTGGTGTGAGGAGTGAGAGAGGGGCGGAGACAATTAATGTTACGGAAATTAAAATATGCAGACCGGGTAATGCTATTGATGTGGGAGTGGAAAGAAAGTCTGCTGTCGAGGATGACACCCAGACTCTTAACCTGGGGGGAGGGGGACACTGTGGAGCTGTCAACTTTGGATAGGATGGATTTGGTGCCAACAAGGAGGAGTTCAGTTTTATCACTGTTGAGTTTAAGGAAGTTTGAGGTGAACCAGGATTTAATCTGAGAGAGGCAGTGGGTAAGGGAGGGAGGGAGGGAGAGAGAGTGAGTGGCGTCAGGTTCACTGGACAGATATAGCTGGGTGTCATCCGTGAGGCTGTGGAAATGTAAACCAATGATGAAGAGGAGGGGCCCCAGGACAGAGCCCTGGGGAACACCTGAAGTGACGGAGGAGGGCTGAGAGGAGAAGGACTTGAGCTGTATGAACTCAGTGCGGCCTGTGAGGTAGGAGTGAAACCAGTGCAGGGGGTGATGCCTAAGGAGGAGAGTCTATTGAGGAGGATGGGGTGAGAAATGGTGTCAAAGGCCAGAAGGATTAGGACGGAGATGAAACCGGAGTCAGCTGCCATGAGGAGGTCGTTGGTGATCTTTATGAGGGCTGTTTCTGTGCTATGGCGGGGGCCGAAACCGGGCGGGAATTGTTCGTTATTGGTGAGATGGGAGTGAAGTTGGGAAGCAAAATTTTTTTCTAGGATTTTGGAAATGAAAGAAAGGTGAGAAATGGGGCGGAGGTTATTGAAATCGTTGGGGTGTGAACCAGGTTTTTTTTAGGAAGGGACTGACAGCTGCAGACTTGAAAAGAGCGGGAACAATTCAGGCATGATTTGACCAGGACTGTGGGGAGGGGGGTCAAGAAGACAAGAAGAGGGCTTGGACTTGCTGATGAGGTCTGAGATTACTGAGGGAAGAGGGAGATCAAAGCTGGAAAATGGTTAACAGGGCGGAAGAAATTCAGAGGAGGGGAGGGGTAGAGGAGCCATAGGTGCTGGTGGATTTTTCTGACCTTCTCATTGAAAAATGGGAGGAGAAAATTGCAGGATTCAGAGGAGTAGAGTTGGGGGGGTAGGGAGTCAGAGGGTTGAAAGATGCTATATTACAGAAAAGAGAATCTTGGTGTTGCCTCCATTAGAGCAGATAAGTCCAAAGTAATATTGTGTTTTAGCATGAGAGATGGAGTCCTAGTAAAGAGAGAGCTGAGCTGTGTAAATGTCTTACCAGATTTCCTATAGAGTCTTTCAAGCTGTCGATTTTTGGATTTCATGGAGCGCAGACCAAGTAAAGAAAACGAAACGGGATTTGACAGGAGCAAGTGAGTTGAGAATGTTAGTAAGACAATTGTTGTATTGGGTGACAAGGTCATCAGGGGTGCAAGAAGAGTCCAGAGTCAAGGTGGCGATGTGGGAGGAGAGGGAGTCCAGGTTTATCCTCTGACAAACTGTATTTGAGGTGCTGAGAAATAGGGTTCTACAATTCATAGAACTGTAGTTTTTCAACCCATCCCCCAATTTAGATAGGAGAATATCATCCCTTTAAAGCTGAAAATCTAACGTATTTGCCTAAATTGATGAAAAAAAACTGTAACTTGAACATTCTTAAATATACCTGAAATAACTCTGTTACCAGTGTTCAAATATCGCTGGTCCTAGCTGTTTAGATGTCGGTTTTATCTTGTTACTCATCAGTACAATATGTATTAAAGAGTGAAAATGATACAGATGAAGCTAATATTTAAAAGATTACCTTTCGTTTCGTGTCATAGCTGACCTTTATCTTTAGACTGTTATAAATAGATGCATCTTGGATTTAAAACAATTTTGAGAAGATTTTTATGGGAGCCTCCATTAAAAGGTTTCTCTTTATCAAATGAGGAATAACCTTTGGTCTTGTGCCAATGCAAACCGGTTTGGGTATGGTGTTATGAGAATTCATGATTAAAAGATTGAAAAGGAAAAAAAATGTGTATAGTAGCCTACTTTACATTTGTTCAATAGCTTCATTATTGTGATTGCTGCTCTTATGCCAAATGGTTTCCTCATGCACAAGGCCTTTGACTTTAATTTTGTCATCTCTACCAGTCCTCGCTCTGCCTTTATTCACACTTCAACATTGCCTCACTGGATGAGTATATGAACTATAGATTAATTGATGCATGGAAAAATGTGCTGTCGCAGATCTAAATTGTAGATAAATTCTTCTCTATACAGTAAATTTACTGTAAGTTTGCAACACAGACATGGACAGCCTAAATTTTCACACAAATGTGGGATATCATGATGGGTCACAGTGTAAAACAAACATAATAGATAGAAGTCATACAATAGCATTCAATGAAAAAACACACAAAGGAAACACATGAATCAATGAAATCCCCCCCAAAAAGGGGACATTCGATCAACAAACCAAGTAAGTTTCTATACAGCTTGACTCAAAGTGTGAAGGGCTGCAACTGTCGAGCAAGGATTACATACATGAAAGAAGGAATGATTGGGTTGTAAACAGTTAAAAATCAGCCGTCGAGAGAGGTGATTTAATGCTGATTTAAGTCTTTCTCATTATACTCAGGTGTGACCGGGTGTTAGAATATAATGTCACAAGGACTGAATGCTTTGTTAAATATAAAGCGCAGGATGATTAGAACTGTGTTTTCATTATTCAATCAAAAGCAAGTTGGTATGGAATAATAAAACAGATTGCAATTCATGACCATTGAAACTGCTCTCAGAGATGTTTAATTGTAAGTGGTAGGAAGGAGAAAGAAAATTAATCCAAAGGTATGTATCTTGTGACTTCTCTCTTTAATGCTAAGAACACGATCTTTGAACAAATACATATAGATTATATTCCCTCCAATCAAGACTCACCAGTAGAGATGTGTTCCTATATCTTTCGATGTAGGTTCCACCAAGGACACTTGACTTTTTGGTAAACGATACATCTGGATTGTTTTCAGTGTGGAAGTCTTGGAGATTAATAATTTAAAATAAAAATGATTTACTTTCAATAAGACATTTTAAATTTTCCTCTTAAATGCACTGTTTTGACATTTTGACAAATTCTTTGCAGGCATGAAATTCTCTAAACATCTTCAAGATGGGGTGCATGGGAGAATGCAAATTTCCGGAACATTCAGTCTGGACCTCTTGTTGAGATTAACCTGCATGCTCCCTCGTAATAGCTTTGGAAAATAAATCAAACTGGGCCATTTGTGAATACAGGAGATAATTCTCCAGGGACTTGGCTGAGCAAGTGTGCATCCCAGAGACATTTCATTTCATTTGCTTCTCAATGGTACAGATGCATCCAAATGCATGTGTTATATTAATGCAACAGAGAGAAAAGACCTCACTAGAAATTCTTGATATGTTGTTTAAAAAAAAGTGGCAGGGCATTAAAGCTTATAAGTTGGGCTATGGTCTGAAAAAATGTCCCTGCAAATCTGTCCACAACTCTTTTAATAATCCTGCCAGGAAAGAAAACAATAAAATAACCTCTCTTGCTGAGGTGATACATTCTGTAAAGAAATGTCCAATTCACCTCTGAACTTTTCAGGAGTGTCCTTAGAAAAAAGCTGTATGTCAAAGTAATTCATTGTGGTGATTTCATTGACCAATTTATGTAAGTAATTTAATGTAAGTATTATAGTTATATGGAACGGCAGTTATATCAACATCCAAACACCATGTAGTTTAGCAATTTAGCAAACCCACAACATGAGTGTACCAGGATTTATTTCAAATGTGCTGAACAGGCAACTTGTGGCTACAGTGTCACTTTATGTTTGAAGCCTTGAGGCGCTAGCATGGTTGCCGCGTCTGTCATGGCGGTGTCGCACCGTGACGTCAAAATGACGTTTCAGGTATGGCGCTTCCCTTGAAACGACGGCGCAGCGCGTTGTCGTGCACCAGTCGATTTTTGTAACTTGGCGGCGCCGAGAACAACGAACCAGATGGACCGATGTGAGACCGGCTCAGTCAGGAGGTGCGTTTGTACAGGCAGCTGTACGAAACTGCAGTGAAACAGCACAGGGACCAACGTAAACTCCCCAAACTGGTGCACAGAGATTGGCAGAACTTTGGGGAAAGAGGGAGAGTTCTGTAAGAATGTGTAGAAGAAGCTACGGGACAGATACGTGAAGGAAAAAAGAGGGCAGAGACTCTGTTGATGCCGGGGGCTTCAAATCTTCACCTCTATTAACTGAATTAAAAAATTAAAATGATCTGAAAACTGCAGCAGTATCATTAATTACAGTATTCTTGCTCTTGACAGCGGCATTGTTTTCTTCTCCACTTTCGTGGGTGTAGAGTAGCGGTAACATTCACGTAGCAGCGCCACCTCTGTGACGGAGAAAATTGCAACTACTGGCGCAACGACTTGCGCCACTATACATGGCGGGCACGAAATTGTGACGTCATCAACACCGCTCGCGCTAGCAGACGCAGCAACCATGCTAGAGCCTTTAATCACTATTTGGTAGAGTCCCATTGCGCAGTAAATAAAAGTAGAAAAAAGTGTGTGTAAAGCCCTTTTTAGAACAGATTATTCTCTCTTGGTTGGAAAAGAAAACATTTTATAGCACTCATTTATGATATTGTTACCCAGTTTTATACCTAATCACGAGCTCTGCTTGGAAAAGTATATATTTTTTTTTTATTAGATGAAAAGGTGTATAGGAAGAGTGTTACTCTGTCAGCATTTAACATTTCTGTAGTACCATAAATATAGCATGCTCAACATAGGACTGTAAACAGGAGAAACAGGACAAGCAACCTATTTTATATGTCAGATCTCCTTTGTTTGATTACTATAAAAACCGGCGTGTAAAAATGAGAAGTTGGGATTTAATGATGGGTTGTATGATTGGCTTTGGCAATGTCTTGATGACAAACTGGGTAACCATGGAGAACAAATAAGAAATCACAGATGAATATGCTTTTATCACATGCTATTAAAACACCATATTCTTCAGAATAGATTTAGCAATTATACTTTAGCCCCTTGTCCTAATATCATGATAGCAAGTAATGGCACTATATTTAAGGTTGGTGCGAGATGGTATATGACATTTTAACATTAACATATACATATATGAATACACATATATTATACACACTATTATTAAACTTGAAGTGTAATAGCCTACCACTATAATACAGTTGTATAATATAAATCATTGTTACAGTCTGACAGATTCCACTACCATTTTTCAAGAACTTGTTGGAACACTGAATTACAAATTTGGCTAAAATAAGGACATTTCAATCTGAAAACAACACAGTATAAAGCTGCTTAAATTACACAAAAGATTGTTTGAATGTGATACAGTGTTGACAGATAATAAGCCAGTTTAAATCAAGAACAAATGTTGGCCTTTGGGGACTCTCATGAGCCCCCAGCTGAGTGCTGCTGTGTTTTCCTTGGGGAAAGCGTCACCTCCACAATAATCAGAGCCTCACATAAAGGCTCCCACTGCTTTTTGCATCTATGAGTCGAACAGAGTAAAGCCTGGTTTATAGTCGGTAACGCAAGATGCAACGCAAGCCCTTGCGCGGTTGCAAGCCCCCCCTTGCGTGCTTGCGTGTGTCACCTCAATTTTCTAAACTTTACACAAGACGCAAGCGCAAGCCACTGGCTGTGTTCGAAACCGCCTACTACTTGAAAACGGCATACTCGATCTGACAGTATGCAGAGCGTTTACACACAGTGCACTTCACTCCTGCCCGAGCCGAAATCAGCCGGCCTGAAAAGCTGATTTCCCTTAAGCTATAAACTCTGTAAATATATAACTTTAGCAACATTTGAAACATTTTCAGGCGAGAAAGTAGTCGTTTAGACCCCCAAAGTGTTGAAAATCTGACAAAATACCGGCTATTTACAAGAAGAAGAAGCATGAATCCACTCGAAGAGGTCCTGGCGGTGAATTTCCTTTCATCATAGTAGGCTTGTCATTGAAAAAACCCGCTACTCCACCTACTGTCCTGGCGGTGAATTGCCACGCAGCACACGCAAGCGCCGGCAAGCTAAATGAAGTAAAAACGTCTCGAGCCATTGACATACGCGCAAGACGCAAGCGCAAGGGCAGTTAAAAGAAGTATAACTCAGCCTTAACTCAGTAGGGTAGTAAAAGAGGCATTGCTTGGGGACTCTCTGTTGTTCAACTAAGGTATCAAAGGGAAGGCCTACTAATTGAAGCAGTCTGCCCGGTCTAACACAAGGCAATACTTTTACAATACAGGACATAATAACACATATCAATATGAAATCTGAAGTCGAATACAAAAAAAGACGCTCCTCTCAGAGGTTTGGCTTTTTTATGCTGTCGAGAAACTGCGAGTCTTAATAATGTAAACATTGTAAAGTCACACTTGAGCATTTTTATGACAAAGTTTAGCCTGTTTATTTAAAGCAAGCAATACTGGTGTAGTGAAGTGTTGGGTTGTGAAGAGTAGGACAGCTGTTTGGGGTATGAGTATCACAAGACTACAGAGTCCATGTCAAGTCGGCTAAAAAAAAGAAAAGTCCATGCATAAATAAGTAGTCATCATTTATACATTTTTTCTTTCAGATTCTTGATCCATGTGCACAGCTATGCAATCTGCAATTGATTCGAGTACCGATTTCAATATGTACAATTGTGAGCCTTGACTATTTGTTATGCATTGTAAAGAGAGCATTCGACAAAAAGACACATTTCTGTCAAACACCCTTAGAATATAGGCCCTCAAAAAAATAACTTTTTATATGAATGTAACACATTTTTAAAAAGATGACAAAAAAAGATAAACATGGAAGGATTTTCCACATAATTGAACTGATTTCTCTCAGCATTAGAACCTCCTAGATGCCCTTAGTCGAGAGGCATGTTAAACCCTGGACAGGTTGTGTAACATGACCGAACATGCATGTATTTTGGATGACTCGAGGAAGCCAGAGTAATCAAAGAGTGCACAGAGTATCGCCTCACATGTAGTGATTTGTTTTTTATATCGAGATAAAAATAGAGATAGAGTGGTGACAGGGAAGCACTAATCCACTGTCAATCAAACAAATAACATTGGATATGTTAGCAAATCACATGTCACATCACATAGGAAGTTGAAATGAATAATTCAAATCATATGACCGATTTCTGTTTCAGCATTTATCTTAACCAGGATCTCTACACAGATGGTTTAGAATAATGAAATGCACTGTATTACAGCAAAAATACTGAATTAAATAATTCTTTGGATCCATATTTTCGTACAGCCGTCAGTGATATGTCGGGTGATACTGTAAGTAAATACTGATGAATTAAAAACCATGAATCTGTGAAAGTATGTCAAATGTGGCGCAGATGCGTCAGGCGGGCACTGAGGGTACTGATTCTTGGTGAAATTCCAACTACACACACGCCCACACACCTTAGGAATCCTCTAATCCTTTGCCATGGAGAAGAGGATTTAAGCAATAAATGTCCTAAAAATAACTCCTGTGTGCCAATATCGGGCATCGATGTGAAACACTGTTGCTGCAAAGACATCACAAGTGACATTCTAAAATCACTTCTGCCAGTCTTATCTCAGCACCACAGGGGCACATCTGCCTATTTAAACATTCATATCACACCAGCTACAGACAAATTACGCTATTTGTCATTTATCACATGTTCAAAGGCTTTCGCAAGAAAACAGGTTTAGCTGTTTTTCAGTTATTGGAGCCCCCTAAAAAACTGATAAGAAACTCAAATACCATTTCTTGTGCGGTAATTTAGCTTCTAACCAACATCCAAGCCACTGATGGTTATGTGCATGACAGTCCAGCTCTGGGCCTACACTCCCATCTAGGGCCCCGTTTACACGATAGGAAGACGCAAATATTTTCCTGCGGTTTGGCCTCTCATTTACACCAAAACCCCGTTTTTATCACAGAAAACGATTATTTCTAAAACCTCCGGCCAAAGTGGAGATTTCTGATAACGCCGGTTATGTGTTGCCGTGTCAACTGGGAGAAACGGCGTTTTAGGTTCTAAAACGTCACATTATGCGCCAGAAAATGCTTAACGTCATGCGAGCGCCTTATGTTTACAGTTTGTTTGGCTACTGATCAGGATTATCATAGATGATGTTAAAGTTCTACTAATTTTTACGTTTGTGCAAACGATTCTGGCCTTAATGCATTTGCAACAACTGCTCTACATGGAGGAGCAGAGGCGAAGGATTGCACGGAGGTCAGCATTTTTACTGCATCTTTCCCTTCCAAGATGTAGGCGCATTGCCTACCAACGTCGCCGCCGTCAGTTTTGGATCCGACCTGGGCGAACCGCGGTCTGGTGGGAAAACTACGAGAAAGAAGTCTTTTTGATTGGCTTGCATGGCTTTATTCCTTTCCCTACACTGCCGCCAATAGGTTTGGCATAGTTATTATGGCGCTTGACGGCGTATTTATGCGGGTTGATGTAAATGACAAGTTTTTTTAAAACGATGTTGTGTGCACGATGTTATTATTGAAAACGGAGGGGGGGAAATGTTCGTTTCTCTAAATACCCGGCTATGTGTAAATGTGGCCTAGGTGGGAGGTCACATCATGTCACTGAAAAGAAGACAACTTATTTCCTTCAGGCTTTATTTGGAACATCTTTTCAATACTATCACACTCTAGTTGGTGAAATGAAAAACAGAATATTATTAACTTTAAGTGATCGATGAACTCAAAATATCAAGGCCATAGACTAAACTAGACTGCAAGTGTTAGAATATTACTTCATTGCTGGCATAATTGGCTGCCAAATTTGAAGGACTACAGAAAATACTGGCAGATATTGAGAGATGTCCAATAATGTCTTTTTGATATCCAGGTCTTTCGAGAAGAAATGAAGTGGAGAAAGTTAAAAATGCTGCAAAAAAGTGGTTATTCGGAGTGGTTGCTCTGAGTTTCTATGGGTTTGCTGTGTTTAGGGAGTCACAGCTGTAGAAAAATGAGTTCTACTGAAAATATATTTCAGTGCTTTTTAACTTACATCTGATTAAACAAATAGGCCTTAGTTCTCACCAGCCCAAGTATCTATACACCATGGTTCTCAATTCGTCCACATATAGTATCAAGTGCAAATGATTGTATAAATGGCAGTAATCATGCTCAAAACATCCATGACTACATGGTATGTCTATGGCTGATTGAAGACTGCAGCTGCTGCTGTTTTGTTTCTGTGCACAGTCAATATAGACAAGGTCATTGTAGCAGCAGCGAGGCAGGTCCGCAGGGAGAAATGTGGAGCTGTGTGTGTATGCATGTGAAAAATCGCTGACTCACAGTCCATTTGAAACAGATGGTTCAAAGTTACGAAGCAGTGCTTTGGTTTTAACCCTGTTTTCCACAATGGTCCTATAGTGTTATAGATGTGACTTATTACTGTGGGTTCAACTAAACATATACTGGGAGACAATGGGAGAGTCACTGCACCTTTACAGTTGTTTTTCAAATGCTAACAAACATTTGCCCATCTGCTTACATTTATCCTTTAACAACTTTTTAAATTACCTTTAATTGTTCAGGCGAAAGCTAACACTAGTTTATTTCACTGGCCAGGAGGGGAGCATGAAACCATTGTTAAAAGGTGGAATAACACAAATGCTTTCCTTGCTTCTTACAGTCTCATCTTGATCCATAGCCATTATTCAACTTTTCTTAACAATGACTATAAATAAGCCATACCTCTACCAACTTTATTGAAATGAGATCAAGTAAAAAAAGTAACCTACATTTACATGGTTGTTTTTTTTTCACTGTAAAACAATGCAAACCAAAACTAATCCACTAATTTATCATTTGACGCACATATAAAACAGGCTTCTAGGACTGCCTTCTTTCATCTTCGTAATATTGTTAAAATCAGGAACATCTTGTCTCAGAGTGATGCAGAAAAACTGCTCCATGCATTTGTTACTTCAAGATTGGACTACTGTAATTCTTTATTATTGGGCTGTCCCTCATATTCTCTGAAAAGCCTTCAGTTGATCCAAAATGCTGCAGCCAGAGTTCTGATGAGAACTAACAGGAGAGATCATATTTCTCCAGTTTTAGCTTCTCTTCATTGGCTCCCTGTTAAATTCAGAATAGAATTTAAGATTCTTCTCCTCACATATAAAGCTCTTAATGACCGAGCTCCATCATATCTTAAAGATCTCACAGTAGGATATTTTCCCAACAGAGCACTTCGCTCCCAAACTGCAGGTTTACTTGAGGTTCCCAGAATTTCTAAAAGTAGAATGGGAGGCAGAGCCTTCAGTTATCAGGCCCCTCTCTTGTGGAATAAGCTGCCAGTAAATGTCCGGGAAGCAGACACCCTTTCCACTTTTAAGATCAGGCTTAAAACTTTCCTTCTTGATAAAGCTTATAGTTAGGGATGGCTCAGGTGATCCTGAAACATCCCATAGTTAAGCTGTTATAGGCCTAGACTGCTGAGGGAGCTCATCCGTCACACCTTTCCTCACTTTACTCTCTTTTTCCCCTGTTTAATTTCTCAAATGACATTATCTACATGTGATATTGAGGTCATTAACTCGTGTTTCCCTGCTCCAACAGATATCCTTTGAATGGTGTTAAAATCCCCCCCCCCCCTTTCTGTCCTCTCAAACCCCAGCTGGTCGAGGCGGATGGCCACCCTTCCTGAGTCTGGTTCTGCCAGAGGTTTCTTCCTGTTAAAAGGGAGTCGTTTCTCTCCACAGTCGCCTCAGGCACGCTCAGGACGGGAGATTGGACTGAAGACAAGTTTCGGTGCAATCTGTTGGTTTCCTTAGCTAGGAAATTGTTTTTGAATTGGCTCTATGTGAACGAATTGGATTATTTTATAAATAATTATGATTACAATTAATTGAATTCCAATTGGCTTGAATTGGACTTTATTATCTAAGTGCCTTGAGATGACATTTGTTGTATTTGGCGCTATGTAAATAAAAATGAATTGAATTGAATTGAATTGAATTAATCTTGTTGAAGATCGTGAAGAAGATGTTTTATGTTTAGATTCAAGTTTTTATTTTCTTATCATTTACTTGCATAACTAACACAAATGGTGTCCACACTTCTGCATGTTCTTCTGTGTTCATTAAAGATACAGTTTGCTCATGGGCATGAACATGTTTGGAATATACAGCATATTCTCAGTTGAACTGCCTTGAAATATGTCAGATTAAAGCCAAAATGTCTTTTTTGTAGAATAAAGATTCAAATGAGCCATTGTATTCATTCTCCTTCATACACTGAGGTATTAAAACTGCTTCAGAAATGTTTAAACTGGGATGCAACAAGCATACTGAATAGCTCAGGAGGGATGGGTTTGAAATGTATATGTTCCGTAGATAAACACTACTAAATCATAAAGCTGTGGTGGGCAATTTCTGTGAAGTAAATGAAGATGTGATTAATTCAAGAATCCTGGTTCCTGCTCTTGTGTGATTACCAGTGGGCTATGAATCATCCACTGTACCTCTCTCTTATCGAAATTAACTACAGGAGGGAAATTTTTCTAATTAACTGTGGGTTAATTGCTCTAGCAGTTGATGCAAAAAGAGGGTGTGCATCATGTGGCAGTGCATTTTCGTTTGACTTGAGACTAGTATTGACTGGGCTAACTTAAAGAGTACAGAACATGCTTTAAAATGTTAGCAGGAAAACAGATTTCATAAACTGCATGTTGAACATATAAAGTGGAAGATAAAGGCTTCTTATTCGCACTGTATTTTTTTGTAAAGATCCACACTGGTCTGGGAATTTTATTTTAAATGATTTTATGTGTGTCGTTTGTACAGGTAAACAGTCTCATGGAATGTCTGTGAAACTCACACAAAATACTGATACTGATATTTAGATAACTAGACTCTGTGTCTCGCGTGAGCCTTTATTGTTTTTTCACTTTATAGTAGTATTGTTAAAGGGGTAGTTCGCCTCTTTTGACATGAAGCTATATGACATCCCATATTAGCAATATTATTTATGAAATTTGACTTACCCCCTGCTGCGTCCTGTGAGCCGAGTTCCGGCCTCGTTTTGGCGTTGACGAAGGTAGTCCGTCAAATATTGCTAATATGGGATGTCATACAGCTTCATGTCAAAAGAGGCGAACTATCCCTTTAAAGTATTAAAATTTCTGATTGATTAGATTTAGGAAAAAAAAAAAAAAAATGTATAAGGTGTCACGTTTTGATGAAAGCGTGGACCCCGGAGCGGAGACACAGAAACGGGTGAAGTAGGTGGTATTCCAAAGATTATCTTTATTGCGAAATTGCACTCACAACATCACCTGTGGAGTGGACTGAAGCAGGTAGCCAACAAAACTCACAGGTGAGTTCAAGCACAGGTAATCATAACAAATACGTAAGTATTTATCCAAAATGTAAAGCGTTATCCAAGACGTAATCCAAAAAAACACAAGACAAAGGTTTAACCATGACAACCAGAATAACACTGATAATGCTAACTATCTGGCAAAGAAATGGGGAAGCAAACCAAGTATTTATACATGGAAAATAATTAAGAAACAATAGAAAACTGGTGTGTCAGGGCAGCATGGCATCCCCTCCTCCTGCTGGTAGAAGGAAAACCAGGAAAAGAAAAGAAACATTAAGAAGGCCCTGGAGTAGCTGTGGCTGTGACATAAGGGTTAATATTAGGAAAACACTATGGCCCACCTTAAAATATACTGTCCCAAAAAGTGACAATTCCCATCTGGTCTGCAAAAACACAAATATTGTAGAGACAAGAGAAACCTCCCATGTATACAACTATGTTGAAAGGCATGTTTGATGTAATGAAAAAGTCCACATGTCATCTTCAAATGTAAACTAATTTTCATTCTGCGATTATTTCACCATTCCTGAGGCCAGTATGTAAATGCAACTTGCCATTTAGACAGACACTTGTGCAGAAAGACACATTTAAAATAGTCCCCCAAAATAAATATCATGATAAACTCTTAAGATATACTGTAAGTGCTCTTACAAACCCACTGAGGGGCTGTAGCTATATTATGCGCATATTTAATTCACCATTCTTTCTTTCATTTGTCAATTAAAAAAAAAAGAAATACCTCTGTGAGTGTGACTGTGCAGACATGCTCACGCAGAAATTTGAGTGCCAACTTAGGGCAAATTTTTATGCTATATTTTATGACAGATATAGCTGGTAGATGGGAATATGCTGGAATTCCACTTGTATGGTAATGTGTTCTCATAACAAGCACATCCCTTTAGAGCAGGGGTCTTCAACGTTTTACAGGCCAGGGACCCCCAAACTGATGGAGAGTTGGAGCAGGGACCCCCCTACTATTTATATGGTATACAATTTTGTTTTATATTTAACGGGGCCTAGTGCCGTGTATAAACATAGCTACTCTGTTATTGTCCATTCAATACCAAGCTATTCAAATAATACACAGGTTAATATATTCATGTTTTTATTTTAAACATGTGCAAGGTACAGGGTGGCCGTGCCACTGCCATTTATAAACAAACATCTTGCATACATCACAGTTATGCAGACGAAACACAACTTTATGTGTCTCTGTCACCGGACGACTGCAGCCCAGCAGACGTACTGTGTCAGTGTCTGGAGGAAGTAAACACCTGGATGAGAGAGAATTTTCTACAATTAAATGAAAACAAAACTGAGATAATTCTATTTGGTAGCAAAGAGAAGAGGGTCAGCGTTGGTAAATATCTTGAGACTCTGGACCTTACAATCACTGACCAAGTTGGTAACCTCGGAGTGTTGATAGACTCAGATCTGACTTTCAGCAGCCACATCAAAGCTCTCACCAAGGCAGCTTTTTACCATCTCAGAAACATCAGCAGAATTAAAGGTTTCCTCTCCCAAAAAGACCAGGAGAAACTCATCCATGCATTCATCTCCAGCAGACTCGATTACTGTAACGCTCTTTTAACTTGACTTCCCAAAAAGAGCATTAAACATCTGCAGCTCATCCAGAACACTGCTGCTGGAGTTTTAACCCGGACTAAGAGATCTGAACACATCACACCAGTTTTAAAATCTTTACACTGGCTTCCAGTCAGTCACAGAATAGATTTTAAAAGCCTGCTGATGGTTTACAAATCCCAGAACGGTTTAGGCCCAAAATACATCTGTGATATGTTCAGAGAATATAAACCCAGCAGAGCTCTTAGATCCAAGGACTCAGGCCAGCTGGTCCAGTCCAGAGTCCAGACTAAACATGGAGAAGCAGCATTTAGCTGTTATGCTGCAAACAAGTGGAACAAACTGCCAGTGGAGATTAAACTTTCACCAAATGTAGACATTTTTAAATCCAGGTTAAAGACATTTCTGTTCTCATGTGTCTATGCATGAAATATCTTTTAACTTATCTAGACTGTTGCCTGTTTTTAAATTCATTTAAATTATTTTATTTGTTTCTCTTTATATTCTTTTATGTATTTTTAATGCTTCTTGCAATGCTTTTATTTTATGTAAAGCACTTTGAACTGTTTGTACATGAAATGTGCTATATAAATAAATTTGATTTGATTTGATACAACACTGAGCTATTCAAATAATTCACAGATTTCAACTTTAAACATGCATGTAGATGGGACAATGAATCCTCAAACCATCTGTGGATGGCACACATTTGCACACAATTTGTGAGAAAAAACTGTTTGAAAAAAAAAAAATTATAATTTTTTTTTTAATGTTAAAAATCGTCAAATTAACCAAAGATTTCGCGTTGAAGACCTCTGCTTTAGAGACAGACATCTTTATTTTCCTCTGATTTCACTCTTGTTTTCAACCTCAGCACTTTCCAGCACTGATACAAATAACAAGATCTCAAAATGTTAAACTTATACATATTATACTGACTGTTAAAACAGCCTGTAAAAAGAAAAAAATGTAAACTCACTAGTCACTCATTAGCTTGTGGATTGCTAAATTCCCAATCTATGCCCACCTATTACATAGCATCTTTTCAGTGAAAGGTAGCTTACTTACTAGATTACTATTCTTTACAAAATGAACACCATATTGTATCAAAGAAGGCGGGTAACTTGTTATAAGACCTCAGACTTCTTTTTTGCAACCCAAGGAGCATCCCTTGGCTAGCTGAGATAAGATTAGATAGAATACGTCTTTTGGGCTATTCTTCATTGGCTTAGATTTTTTTAATTAGATGGCCATGCCTCTCTTTAGTAGTTTATGTTTTCTAGCTATACCAAGAGTGTTCATTTTTACAATTTTGTTGAAACTGTCAAAAACATGCTCCCACTCAAATGACATGATAAAAAAAAAAAGAAAAGCGTACAGTATAATTGTATTGCTTCTTTTCAACGTCATTATTAACTTTGCAATGGATATTGACAAAGAAAAGCTTGCTGATTTTTATCTTTTTCAATCTCTAAATGAAAGAAACAGATATGGCACATTTATCTAGTGCCCTGTGATGGACTGGTGACCTGTCCAGGGTGTACCCTGCCCCTCGCCCAATGGCAGCTGGGATAGGCTCCAACTCCCCCCCTGCGACCCTGAATTTGATTAAGCAGGTATAGAAAATGGATGCATGGATTGACATTTGTCTAGTTCACGAAGGCAATACTGTTTCACTCCATCAGTAATGTCAAACGTATATTTCTGATCTCGTTATGTCATGTGAACCGCAATAAGGTGTGTTTTTAAAGCTGTCACAAAAAGTGAAAGTGTCATGTATCATGAGCTGTACTGCCAGTTTGGCTTTCAGTTCACAGCACCAGCAGTGTCCAAAGGGTTTATACGCCACAGCAAAGGTGCTCTTCTTTCAAGTGTGTATTTACATTCTTTTTTTCTTTTTTTTTTAACCTATGCTGCTGAAAAAGATAAGGGCTTGTGTTTGCACACTGAATTCGTTATCACAAAAAATTATACCAATCTCACGGCAAGCAGGTCACAGGTTTTATACTTGTTTGCCTAGACTTCTTATCTGCATGTGTTTTCCTCCAGGTTTTCACTCACAAATACATGCAATTAAAATTCCTAACCGTAGCTGCTAAAATTCTTTTAGATGTGAAGGTAAAGGTGAATTGTTATCTGTTCATTTATTTTAGATGATGATGAGCTGTCAACCCATGTCTTGCCTTAATATGAGGTTATATACATCCAGAACATACTTCCTTGAGAGGATCAGTTAAAAAATCGAATGCAAGAATTATTTAGAAACTGAAAATCAGAAATTCAGTAATGAGTCTTCTTTAGGTAAAAAAAAGCAAACAAGCATCTATCTGAGGAAAACGGGGTCAGTTTTTACCTTTAATTAATAAGATATAAAATTCTACAAATGCATACCATCGTGCAAGTACTAAAGTACTGAAGCACTGACTCTTTATATTTACAGCAACTTGCGTTTTATCTCTTATTGAGTTAAATAAAACTGGCTGCTATTTAGGGCAACACAGTAGTGCAGTTTTTTGCACTTTCTCCGGATAGCAAGAAGTCCAGAAACTTTAGCTGGAGTCTTTCTGTATGAGGCTCACACCTTCTCATCAAAATCGAGATACCTCTCACTTATCATAAAGAAGATAATCATATGTAACAAAACTTTCCCAATATGTTTTGCTGTAAAATATCTACCACACTCATGACCAAATTTTCTTAAAACTAAATATATAAAGACTGTGTTGTACATTTTACATCATATTATCCCCAACTTCAAAGTATCAGTGGGCAAGAAACTGAACTCCACATTATCCCACTCAATGTGTTCCTCACTTGTAAGCCACTTTGGATAAAAACATCCCCAAAATTAATGTGATAAAATGTGTAAATAAAATACATGCACAGCACTTATACTCATCGCACAATCGCCACTGCTTGGGGTATAGGACAATAGAGAAGAAACTGGTTGCATTTCAAGTAGAACATCATTTGAAACCCTTTGGAGAAGGACTGGTGCTTTCAAAACGTCTTAGCAGGTTATTGGATGAAGCATTTATGAATATTTTGAGAAAACTTCAATTGGTCCAGTTAGGGCCAGTGAATGAATATGAGCTGCCAACATTGACTGTCATTACACCTTAAACCTGCCCGTAGCTGCCAACTGAAAATTTATAGTTCACAGCCTGGAATAATACATTCTGTCATGATTGTGATCTTGCACATGTCATGAAAGGTTGCCTGGCAAGGTAAGACACGTAATCCACAGATAAAAAGAATGTGGGACAGTGGGTGTAATTTGAGGCCACCAATGGCTCCCTGGCACCCTGGATTTGACTGAAAACTGAAAACCAAAAAACTATAACTTGCCAAATACATTGTTTTACGTCCAAATAGCATCAGCCTCGGCTTTGCTTTGTCGTTACTGCTAATTAGCAATTTTGCATGCCAATGTGCTTGACAAAAATAGTAAAAAGGCATGAATATTCAGCTGAAAGCGATGTGTTGTGCAAGAGTACAGCCTCACTTAGTCCTGCTACTTCATGCTGGCTGCACTTCAAAATGCCTGCATTTGTTTTTGAGGCTTTGAGGTAATCTGTCCCAAGGCCATTATCCAGTCCCACACTCAGGAAATGCTTTCTACTCTGCCAGAAATGATCAGTCTACTCCCTCATGTATGTTAAGGCTGTAATAACCCTATTCAATAGAGTCAGAAAGCACTTATTCCCCATCTTGCACTGATTCCCTCTTTTGGAGGAACCTCACATTGACCCCTCTCAGTTGAATATATTGTCAGCTCTGCTTCAACTGTTTCATAAAATTTTTTTAAGATAACTCTTCACATCTTTTTTAATTATTTCTGGATTCTCAGTGATTTCAATTCAGTTTAAAAATGGGAATATACCTTGAAATTCACCAGTCTTGTAATCTAAGAATGTTCTTGCGATGCAAACTTATTTATATAGTTTACAACAACTATTGTTAGACTGTTAGGTTTAGGGATTTTTTTTTTTTGTAGTATATGTTACCCCAGGATATACTAAGCACTTTGTTATACTGCACCCATTCTTTTTATACAATTATACACACCAAGTATATAGAGTTTTCGTACCATTTTTACTTGATTTATAATCAATCTGTAATGTTCACCAAAAATAACAGCACAATAGCTGGTGGTTCGAGTGCTTTGTTGTTATTTAGGCCAGCCATGACCCTCCTGATTTGTGCGACCTGCCATGCGCTGCTCCAGTGGTGTGTTTGAAATACAGGAGTATGTGAGATCTCTATAACACTTCAAAACTCAGAAAGGTGCATTTATTGTAAATGTTGCAAAAAAAAAAAAAAAAAATGCTTTAGTGGGGGAAAAAAAAGAACGTGTAGTAACCTTTGTATAAGCATTTGGTACTTTTTGTATGACTTCTCCAAGTGCTACTTCTCTGGTGTCATGGTGCCAATATTCTCAGTAGCACCACCTGTTTTTTTGGGAAGGAAGCTACAGGGAGTGGAAATTATCATGGTGCTCCAGAATAAACAGTTATGGTGCTGTGAACATACTGTAACGTCCCACAATGACCAACACAGTGAGCACGTTCGCAGTTTTAAACAGAGTATTAGCCAGCATATCAGCTCGTATGCCGAATGCACTCACATTGCCCCATACAGACACGACAGGGTTGTTTAGATGCTAAGCAACCAAGTTTTCTTAGATTGATGAATAAAGTCACTGACTCTGCTGAATATATTTTCCTCCAGGCAATTTTTTTTTTCTCTGTGGAACATTTATCTCAACAAGTTCTCCAACTGAAACAGTCCTAATAAGTTGTTTGTCCATATTCCTAAATACGTCTCATCATCACGTCCTGTAAAGCACCAACCCTGCAAGTGGCAGAAGGCAAATGCGACTCATATGAGCATTTCCACTTCCCAGCATGCTTGTTGTTAAGGGTTTTGTTGAAGGAGCCCTAAAGTCCTCATAAGGAGGAAGGGGTGGTGTGAGGGGGCATCTCTACAGTGCTTTCAGCCATGGCCCTTGAGTGACTTCAGTAACACAGTAATACTTCACTTAAACATTTTTCTGACATTACTCGGGTAGAGTAAAAATGGTCAGGGTGAAAAAAAAACCATTCTTTTAACAATGTGACCGCAACCTTCATGGATACGAAATTTACCTTTCATGTGCAGCTGCTGTCGCGATCACTGGAGGTCACAAAATCTTTGAATTTGATTATTGAGTGTATCTGCCTGCATGAAAAATTGCCACATGGGCACATTTTGAGTGGAGGGACTGTCTCTTCATCCACAGTTTTTGACACAATAATCCTTGAAAACTGACTGATCAGAGTTGCTCTAAGGTGACCCCTACTTGCAGGCAAACTTATTTCAGTTTATTTAAGTGCTTAACCCATCTCTCATCGGCACATCCTTTCAGCTTATACACAGGCACATGGAAAAAGGAAAAGACTCAATGATTATTGTTTACTTTGACCTCAGTTCACCTTGACAATCTTGTCACTTGCAGATGATAAATCATTTTGCTTGGTTGGTTTTGCTTTCCTGCTCTGATATGGGGACCGCTTTTGTGTTCACTTTGTATTTAATGTTCCACTCCTACTTCCAAGACCGTACGTAACAAAAGGAATTCATGAAATCTACAAGAAAAAGTCATGCGAAAGTTAATGGGTTTATGTGGACATCAAAATGAACTGAAATGTTATATCTCTGCTACATAATGTAGTAATGATGGTGGCATAGTTTGCGGATTTAAACTTACCTCTCCCTGATTCTTTGATTTGAACAGACTGGTTCAGTCTGGGCAAAGCACATGAAACAAAGCTACTAAACCTAATCAGCTCTAGAATATGTTGTATGTTTTATTGCATATTTAAAGTAATTGTTCAAAACTCTAGAAAATTTGCTATGTGCTTTTAATCTATCAGTTAGAAGGTAAGATTACAGTACAGACAGACATGAAAGGCCTTTCTAAATCCAAGGTCAACATACACTGTCCTCTATTAAATACATTTGTCTCTTATCTTTTCCTCTCTTTTCTTCTTACTCGTATCGGCATGTGATTTCAAGCTTACAGAAATAGGGACCATCTCAAACTGCACTATAAAAACTTGAAAGGATAGAAAGCTGTAAAGTCAGTGTGTAATTGGGATACTGGTGCTGACAGAGAGTGGGGTTAGAGTGAAGGCCCTGTTCTGTTCTTTTCATTCCAGTGTCAAAATGCTTCCAAGGTGAGCCGTGCAACTGAGGAAGCTTACCAGAAAGTTGAAATTGCTACCAGTTCTGCAAGTCAGTGTGACTATAACCTGTGCAGACAGCATAGGTTGATAGTGAAGAAAGGAGGGGTATTATCACTGAACATGGAACTGTTGCTCTTTCACATGTATGCAGAGCAAAGTGCAATTCTAAGCATTTCAAGTTTTCATTCTTTGAGGTTGATGTGAATCATGGACCTTGTTTAAATAAGTTTTGGATTTCAACAAAGTCTTTAAAGAAACATATTTCAACAGTGGTTGCGGCGCGATACAAATCTCGTTTTGCTGTTGTATATGAAACCTTAAGCAGCTTGGAATTTTGATTATAGTGGGAAGGAATATTAGCTGCTGCCATCCAGTTCACATCTAAGTGCATCTAAAGTGTTATGCACTCAATCTCTGAAGAGAGACAGAATATCAAGTAGGTACTTGGTGGATTTTTTAAATTTTCTTCTCATTTTCGATTAGTTTTCCTTGTAAATCTACAATCCAACACATTTCATGGTAGAGCGGTTTGAGCTACAGCTTGCGTCAGACTTCAGCACCTGTGTCACAGTTACTTGCCTTTGTCAACGGTTATATAGATAGATAGATAGATAGATAGATAGATAGATGGATAGATACTTTATTGATCCCGAAGGAAATTAAAGCATCCAGTAGCAAGACATAATAAACCAATACAATAATAAACAATCTAAGAATTTAAAAAAAAACAGTTTAAAAATACACTCTCAGAAAATAAAGTACAGAATTGTACATTTAGGGGTATGATGGCTTGTCACTGTGGCAGTACCCTCTGAAGGATAGTTTTGTACCCTTATACTGAAGTAGCCTAACACAGACTGTCTATTGTACCCCAGCATGTAGAAAAAAGAGGTACATATATGTACGTTTTACCACTTGAGTACATATATGTGCCTTTTGGACCCTCAAAACAAAAGGGTAAACTGTACACGCAGCCGGAGGCTTCTCATGAGCGGGGCGGGGCGTGGCCAGCAACAGCTTATTTGCATAAAAGTGACAGAGCCCTTTAAACGGCTCAATTTGGGAGAGACTGAAAATGGCAAGAATAGAGCTGGTGAAATCTCTTTATGTGAGAGTGATTTTGTGCAAAGAACTTCATGAACATGTTTTGTATAGCACATAGACCAATTCTAACTTGTTTAAATAGGTAAAATATGTCTCCTTTAATACTTTCTAATGTGATGCAGAAACAAATATATATATTTTCTCATTGCTGTTATGTCAGTCCACATGATGAACATCCCTACTTGGCCATCTATTCTAAGTAGAGTGAGAAATGTATTAATGTTAGAATGGAATGTTAAAATTAAAGTGCAGAGTAGATTTAATAAAGACCTCATGAATCAGCTGTCATCTGATTTGAATTCCAAAAAAATATTTTCTCATGAGCTTGTTGGACAATCCATGATAACATCTGCAAGTTGGAAATTCCTCTATCATAGACTCAATGAGGCGTATTACACAAACAAAGAGAGCTTCAAAGATAAAAACAATGTACCTTGGCTATGGATATAAAAATATCTAAATGACTTCCAAAGCTGTATAAAGTCTCTGAATTTCAGACGCCACAATTCTGCGCCTATGTTCACTTTGCATAAAGGTGCACCCGAACACTTTTCAGACACTTCTGGTGAGCTACATCAGCAGCCGGTGTATGTGAGTGACTCCAACTGAACCCATTAAAATTCATTTCACGCTTGCAGTCAGGGTGATGACAGGGAAGACAGGGAAAATGCAAGTACAAGTTCATACCTCATTCGTACTGAACCACGTCACCTGCATATACACAACTGTCACCAACATCTGCAGGATAGTTTCTTTGTTGTTCCAAAACTACGACCAAGCAAAAAGAAGATGCATTTGCTGCTGGACTGTATTAATACATCACTACACCTGTCACTGTCGTTGGTTCTTTATAGATATAGTGCATATCACAACATCAAAATATTACATGAAGATTCCAAGCAAAGCAAAGAAGATTTTTAACTTGATTGTGCTTTTTATCTCTGTAAAACAGCTTCTTTGAGATATTTCCTGAGGAGCACCGAAGTGCAGTGTTGACATTCTGTCAACCACAAAGAATCATGGCTGTTTGAGCTTCTCTAGAAGCTTAACTTAAAGGCCTACAGAAAGGTGATTTTTTGCACAAAACTGAAATAGCAGATCGATTCCTTATATACCATGGAATTTTTTATGATTTTAAAATAATTTTAGGCCCCTGGATAGTCCTGATTAGGCCCAATAAACTATCACCACATTTGACTCGAATTTGGCAAACTGGAACGACAGGTGCGTGACGTCACGAGTGCCAGCTGCTGGAACAATCACCAGTAGTTCTAGTAGCGAAGCCAGCAGTTTGCCAGACCTGGACAGCTTCTTCACGGCAAATTTCGATGAGTGCCGCGGGACGTCGCTTGGAAATATAAAACGTTGGGTTCAGTGCAGTTTTTATTGCGAGTAGATGTAGAAGTGCGTGTGTTGCCCTCAGCAGCAGCAGCTCACACCACCGGGGACAGAGGAAGCAGAGAGACCTGCGGTCGGACAGGAATCCACCTGGCGGAGAGCGGATGTAACGGAGTTAAGGTGTAGTGTGATTCCACATGCCATAAAACTCAACTCGCACACAAAATAAGTCCTATGGTACTTAAATGCAGCACCCCTGGAGATTAGGGTTGTGCACCCCGGGGTAAACAGTAGTCGGACCTTGCTGTCTCCCTGATGTGTATACTGTGTGTGTGTGTGAGGAAACCGGGACTGATTGTCTTAATTCTCCACCAGGTATATTCCATTTTATTGACATAAATAAACGGCAAGTTGCCAACCGTGACCGTCTTCTGCTGTAAAAAAACACAACGCAAGAGAGAGTAAAAAGCCGCTACAATGGTGCCTGCGACCCGGATTAACAACAACGGGGGTGCGTGAGCTGTTCGTTGCGATGGTGACCCCGCAAACTCGACTCTTCACGTGGCTGCTTCACCGGTACTTTCTTGGTATCGTGAGTCCGGTTGTGACATAGAGCCCGGTCTTGAACTGTGTGTTTTTTTTTTTTTTTGTTGTTTTTTTCTTCTTCTTTTCTTCTGTGTTATATGGTGACCTGTCGGCGTCTCTAAAACAAACAAACAACAACAAAAAAAAAGTTGTGGATTGTAATATTGAACATGCCATTGATATTGATTTGTTTTGTTGTGTGAATCTACCAAGGTAAAATTTTTATTTTTTATTTTTATTATTTTTCTCCATTTGGGATAACAAAAAAAAAAAAAAAAAAAAGATATATATATATTTATATATATTTTAGAGTTATAGGATAACAGACTGTGCTGTATATTTTGATATTTTCTGGGGGGGGACTTATTTTTTTTCTCTTGAAAATGGATGAACATAACGTGTCAAGTGTTGGTAGGGGTTCTAAACTGTGGTTCAGTCAGTTCCCTACTCTGGGTGGACTTAGTGAAGACAGACACGTTACATCTACTCCTCACAGTCGTCTGGGGAGGGATAGTGCATGTGCCACTGCTGATGCTGGGGTGGATGGTGAGTCTGCACTTTCTGGTCGGGATGTCCATGTTCTCAGTGACCTGGTGAAACAGATAGGGACCAGTATAGGTGAGAACATTGTTTCATGTCTTAAGTCCATTCCAGCTAATGATGCTAACATGACTCAGTCGACCACAGCTGATTTTTCCAAGGTTAACTTGACAATTAACCATGATAGTTATGAACCGCATCCTTTCAGGGGAGACAACACTGATAGGATTTCAGTCTCTGAGTGGGAGGAAGCTATGAGGCTTTACCTGTGTAGGAGGGGCATTGAGCTTTGTTTCCAGGGGAATGAAGTCTTGGGCAAGCTAAGGGGGAGGGCACGTGATGTGGTGACCATTGGGCTTCGCAGTCGACCCTCCTTGGACTTAAAGTCAGGCCCTCAACCTGTGTTTGACATACTTAGACAGCACTTCAGTGACTCTGTGACCTCTTTTATGCCTCTCGCGGACTTTTATGACACAAAACCGCGACCCACTGAGACAGCTGTTGACTATTGGATTCGGCTTAACAAAGCCATTGACACTGCTGTGGCTGGATTAGAAAAACAGGGAAAGACTCTTGACAATCCTTCTCGTGAGGTGACAGTCATGTTTATCACTCACTGCCCGGATACTGAGCTGTCTCTAGTCTTCGGCTGCAAGCCGCTGGAGGAGTGGACTGCCTCTGATGTTCAGGTGAGGTTGGATGAACACCACCGGAAGAAGCGTCTCCAGCAGCGTCAATGTTCCCACCCAGCGGGAAGCCTGCAAACTAGCCAGGCTGTGAATGTTTTGCAGTGCCATGCCCAGTCTGCAGGGGGGGGCCCGGCCCCTCAACCGGCTGCAGCCAGCAGAACGTCGCAGTCTGAGGGGCAGTCTCTTGACCATGTAATCACTCTCCTCGAGCGGTTGCTGCAGCGAGAGGCCTCCCGGTATTCCAGGCCGACGAGGTCGGGTGGAGGGGGCCGCAGCAGGTCTCGGGGTCCATGTTCCATTTGTGGAGGTGATGACCATGACACCATGTCTCACTGCAGGAGAGAGCGGCTTTGTTTTCGCTGCTATGCTCCTGGACATCAGGCTGTGACCTGTCAGAGTTCTCCTTCTTCTGACTTACCTGCAGCTCAGCCTGGTGGTTCCAACCAGCAGGAAAACTAGTTGGCCCACATGAGCAGGGGAGTAGTGTAGGGCCCAGTGACATGTCCCCACAAGAGCCTGACGATATTGATCTTGAGTCAGTATACTCACAGTTCTGCTCCTTAGCAGGCGTTAACTCCACTGTGATTATTCAAAATACACAAAGACTGTCTGCAACTGATGACCTTTTTCACACTGACGTGCTGATCCAAGATACTGTAAAACTTCGAGCAATGCTTGACAGCGGCTCTATGGCTTGTTCTTTGAGCTCGCGTGCGCTCCTTCTACTGAGGCAGAACAATGTTATTTCCCCTGACTCTATTTCCCCCACTTCAGTTGTCCTTGTCGGTTGTGGAGGTTCAAGAACAAACCCTGTTGGTGTGTGTGAGTTGCAGATGAGGGTGTTTGGTTGTTGCTTCTCGGTTCCAACGCTCATCGTGGAGGGACAAAGTGATGATCTCATTCTTGGCAGCAATGTCATGAAACACCTCATTCGGGTGCTGAAGCACTCTGGAGACTTAAGGGAGAGAGCATCTCCTTCTGATCAGGTTCCCATGGAGGAGAGGAGCCTGCTGCAGCTGTTGACCACTGTGGAGACATGGAGAGGGGATGAGTGTCCTGATAAGTTGGGTACTGTTAAACTTAAGCATGCAGTGACCCTGGAGCCCTTGACAGAACACTTGGTTTGGGGTCGCCTGCCTGCTCATCTATGTCTCTCAGCCGGCAGCACAGTGGTTGTGGAGCCAAGTGAGTCGAGAACAGTGCCGCGTACAGTAATGGTGGGTCGTGTTGTGACACCGCTGTGGGGCGATGGATGGGTTCCAGTGAGGGTCATTAACCCCTCCCCAAGACCAGTGACTTTGAGACGCAACTGCAAGATTGCTGATGTGTCACCATGTGTGGCAATGGAAGACTTTGACACTGACTACTATTATGTAACTGACCCACCTGATGAAGTGCAATGTTCTGTGACAAAGACAACTGAAAAATCTGACACAGCCAGTGAAAAGAGCTTGACTGTTGAATCGGACTGTTCTGCTCGACCGACTCTTAGTCCCACTCTTACCGACCTGGGACTGCAGGACATTGACGTTGACACGACTCACCTGTCCCCCTTCTGGAAGGCGAAGCTGGTTGACTTGCTGGCTAAATATGAGTCCATCTTCTCTCGCCATAGGCTGGACTGTGGTAAGGCCAAAGACTTTGTCCACCGCATCCGTCTAAGTGACAGCAAGCCCTTCAGACTTCCCTATCGCAGACTGTCCCCATCTCACTACGAGAAGCTAAGGGTGGCTTTAGATGAGATGGAGGAGAGGGACATCATAAGGAAGTCTACGAGTGAATACGCATCACCTCTTGTTCTTGTCTGGAAGAAGAATGGCGACCTGCGGCTGTGCACTGATTTTCGGTGGCTGAACGCGCGCACTTTCCGTGACGTACACCCCTTGCCTCACCAGGCGGACGCCCTGGCCGCCCTGGGGGGGAATGCGTTCTTCTCGACCATGGATCTGACCTCTGGATACTATAACGTTGAGGTCCATGAGGAGGACAGAAGGTTCACCGCATTCACCTCCCCATTTGGGCTTTATGAGTATAATAGGCTCCCGCAAGGTCTTTGCAACAGCCCAGCCACGTTCATGAGGATGATGATGGCTATCTTTGGTGATCAAAACTTCCTGAGCCTCTTGTGTTATCTTGATGACATCCTTGTGTTTGCCCCCAATGAACAGCTGGCGTTGCAGAGATTAGAGATGGTGTTCGAGAGGCTTAAGGCGCACAACCTGAAGCTGGCTCCCAAAAAGTGTCACTTCATGAGGCCTTCAGTGAAGTTTCTGGGGCATATTGTAACAAAGGAGGGGATTTCAACTGACCCAGAGAAAGTCAAGGCAGTCGTTGCACTACAGGAGAAGGATTTAATGGTGGAGGGCACTAACATTCCAGCCCCCACCAAGATCAGATCCTTCCTTGGTATGGTTGGGTTTTATCAGCAGTTTTTCGAGGGGTACTCTGGTATTAGCAAGCCTTTGTTCGCACTGACGTCGGGTGTCAAAAGACCGCGACGTACCAAGAGTAAGAAGCTCAAGGTTGTGTTTCGGGACCTCTCTTCTGCTGATTGGACTCCTGCATGCAGTGAGGCTTTCAGGAAGCTGAAACAGGCTTTGCTAAACAATGTCACGCTGGCTCACCCTGACTTCAGTAGGCCTTTTCTCTTGTCGGTTGATGCCTCCTCCAATGGCCTCGGTGCTGTGCTTTCTCAGCTGGCTGATGGTGATAGTGTCGCTAGGCCCATCGCATTTGCCAGCAAGTCGCTGAATTATGCCCAGTCTCGCTACCCAGCGCACAGGCTGGAATTCCTTGCACTTAAGTGGGCTGTGTGCGACAAGTTCAGCCACTGGCTGAGAGGCCAGCAATTCACCGTATGGACCGACAATAACCCGCTCACTTACATTCTCAGTAAGCCAAAGCTGGATGCCTGTGAGCAGAGGTGGGTGTCAAAACTGGCCCCGTACAACTTCAATATCAGGTACATTCCTGGTCCTAAAAATGTGGTGGCAGACGCCCTCAGCCGTGAACCTTTTGTGCACCCCAGCGTTCTCCATCGACTCACGACAGTCCCCTACGGTGCACTTGTGGAGGAAGCGAATGCCCTAGAACCTGACTGTGTGCAGGATGTCTTTCGGTTATCCTGTGATCCTCTTAGTCGCCTGCAGTACCTCCCTTTGACTGTGACATGCAACAGTGCAGCAGCAGTGCCTCAGCATCCACCTATCACCTCAAAGGCAGTATCTGCTGTTCTGGAGCGTTCACTAGAAAGGGACTGCTTGCCCTCACATGCAATATGCTTGCCGCAGATCACTAAATCCCTTCTGCCTTCTGAGCTGTCTGATTTCCGGCCTTTGCCCAAAGACAAACTGACATCCTTGCAACGTGTTGATCCATGCTTGGGTCGAGTGCTTTACTTTGTGGAACGTCAGAGGCGGCCGTCGAGACGAGAACGCTCACATGAGTCTGCTGGAGCCTTGCGGCTTCTCCGACATTGGGAACAACTTGCCATCAAATCTGGTGTTCTGTATCGCACTTCAAAGGATACTGTGACAAAAAGAAAGACTTTCCGTTACGTCGTGCCTACGCCCCTCAAAGATAAGGTCCTAAAAGGGATCCATGATGAGGCAGGTCACCAAGGTCAGAGGAGGACGCTCTACTTGGCTAGACAGCGGTTCTACTGGGTTGGGATGGAGAAGGATGTCAAGGAGTATGTGCAGCGCTGTCGGCGTTGTCTGGTCAGTAAGTCTCCTGAGCCTGAGGCCAGGGCACCACTTGAGAGTGTTAAGACCTCTAGACCTCTTGAGTTGGTCTGCATTGACTTTTGGTCAGCTGAGGACTCATCCAACAAGTCTCTCGATGTACTCGTTGTGACTGACCACTTCACTAAGCTAGCTCAGGCATACCTCTGTCCCAACCAGTCGGCTAAAGCTGTCGCTAATCAACTCTGGAACAACTTCTTCTGTGTCTATGGGTTCCCAGAGCGAGTGCACTCAGACCAAGGTGCAAACTTTGAGAGCAGCCTGATTGCGGAAATGCTCCAAGTCGCTGGTGTTGAGAAATCTCATACGACACCTTACCATCCCATGGGCAATGGAGCAGTTGAGCGGTTCAATCGAACCCTCGGGAACATGATCAGAGCTCTCCCACCCAGGGCCAAGCAGAAATGGCCCCAACTGCTGCGTTCGCTCACCTTCTCTTACAATGCAACGGTTCATGAAACCACCGGTTTTGCACCCTTTCTGCTGATGTTCGGCAGGATTCCCAGGTTACCTGTAGACATGATGTTTCAGTCTGTGCTCATGGATGAGCGAGTGGTGGATTATGACGATTATGTGCAGTGTCTCAGACGTGACTTAGCAGAGGCTATTAGAATTGCTCAGATTTCGACCACGAGACAACAAGAGAAGCAGACTAAGCTTTATGATCGCAAGGTGAGGGGTGCGCCCGTGGAGGTTGGGGACAGAGTCTTGTTGGCTAATAAAGGAGAACGAGGTCGGAGGAAGCTGGCTGATCGCTGGGAAAGTCACCTATACACCGTTGTGGAAAAACAGGATAACACTCACACATTCAGACTAAGAAACTGTGTGACAAACCAGGAGAAAGTGGTCCACAGGAACCTCATTATGCCTGTGAACTTCTTACCTGTTCCTGCTGATCCGGAGGATGGAGGATCCTTTGACAGTTCTCTGACTGATGAGGCTGTGGATGAGTCTGTGGTGGGTGCTGAACATGATGGTTCAACTGTTCTCCCTGGATGTGGACCCGAAGACAGGACTGTCTTTTGGATCTCCCAGCTCCCAGTGTCCACGGGAGATCAGTCAACTACTATTGATGATGTGGCGGGATATGACCGCATGGGACCTGACACACCTGACCAACTTGACCCTGACAACAGTACAGAGGAGACCGGATCTAACAAACTGAGCCAGTCTGATCCATGTGGTCCTTCTGTTGATGCTGACGGTCCTGTTGACTTACCGGACTCTCGACCTTCTGTCCCCACGCTTTCTGTTGACTTGCTGCCCTCTAATGTTGGTTCTGTTATTGCATCAGAGGCAGAGCAAAACCTTTCTGGTGACAGTCTGCAGCGTATACGGACAAGGTATGGGAGGGTTGTTAGACCAGTCATCAGACTTATTCAGAACATGCATCAGAAAGTTCTTGCTGGTCGCTAGCGTTATTTCTTGTATTGGTCTGAAATGTGTATGTGGTTATTGGCTCATATAGGCCATGAGTTCCTAATTTTTTTTTGGAGGGTCTGTTTTTTTTTGTTTTTTTTCTTCTTCTTTTCTTCCATTCTTTTCTGTGATCGTTTGACACCTGTGTGTGACTACTAGATGGGTGTGTCCAGGTGGTAACTTTGCGTGCTGTTGTACTGACACGATTTCTGAGTAATTTAACATGTATGTGGGCATGTTTTTCCTATGAGTGTTGGAAGATTTTGCAACCCTTTCACATTCTGATTCTTAAGGAATAGTCTTTTGACTGGAGTATTTGGTATCTGTGATTTTTGCAGCATGTGCACTTTGAAATTCTTTTTTTTTTTTTTTTTTTTTTTTTTTTTTATTGCCCATTCCTCCTCATGTTATGTTGTTGGTGCCTGGTATGTTTGTGGGTCATGTAATGTACAGTCCAGTCCCGTTATTTCTTTTTTCATTTATTTTGATCTGGTTTGTATGGGCAAGTGGAGATCAGTGGGAGGGAGTGTAACGGAGTTAAGGTGTAGTGTGATTCCACATGCCATAAAACTCAACTCGCACACAAAATAAGTCCTATGGTACTTAAATGCAGCACCCCTGGAGATTAGGGTTGTGCACCCCGGGGTAAACAGTAGTCGGACCTTGCTGTCTCCCTGATGTGTATACTGTGTGTGTGTGTGAGGAAACCGGGACTGATTGTCTTAATTCTCCACCAGGTATATTCCATTTTATTGACATAAATAAACGGCAAGTTGCCAACCGTGACCGTCTTCTGCTGTAAAAAAACACAACGCAAGAGAGAGTAAAAAGCCGCTACACGGACACACTCTCCGCCAGGTGGAGAGTGGAAATCAGCCGGCAGAGCGATCATGTCCACGTCGGGGCTCTTGATGATCGCTCTGCCGGCTGATTTCAGGGCAACCATCCCGCGGTGTGTCCGCTCTCCTCCAGGTGGATTCCCCCTGAGTGTCCGCACCGCAGGGAGCTGAACACGGCGGGATGGCTCCGGCTGATTTCACCAGAGAGGAGGCAGGCGGACAGGGAGGCACAGACACAAGTTCCGACCGCAGGTCTCTCTGCTTCCTCTGTCCCCGCAACATTTGAAACTTTTCAGGTGAGAAAGTACTCGTTTAGATCCCCAACGTGTTGAAAACCTGACAAAATACCGGCTGTTTACCATTTTGTTCCGACGAATTTGGCGCTGCTAAAGCTAGCCGCAGTGAGTAACGCACTTCCGGTTATTTTGACAAAATAAAATACCCGTTGCCTTTTATCATAGGGAAAGCCATTACGTGCTGTTGTTTTGAAAACAGGAACTGAACCTACCCTCGTTGTAGCTAGCTTGAAACTGCCGTTTTGACAGGAAATGACGGTATGCCGGGTTGCCACCGTCCTGCAGTGCTTCTGTCTCGGCTTGTATGGTGTCGCGGGGCAACTGATTTGTCACTCACAAAACAAGTTGAATTGTCGCTAGATTCAGCCAGATTGAGCCCGAAAGTCGCTAGATTATTTTTTTTTGTCGCCAGAGATGGCCAAAAGTCGCTAAATCTAGCTAAATTGGCAACACTGAGGCAGCCAGGAAAAACCATGGCACTTGTGACGTCACACGGAAGCCCCGCCCCCAGTCTGGAATTCCAGGAAGGTTTCCTAGCGGCAAATTCAAAATCGCAAATTTCATGCGTTTATGAAATGTTTTGGTGTAGAGTCCAATGATCATTATTGTTCCTCTGTGTATGTATTATCATTATGTATTGGGTGTAGTGTCAGCTTTCTGTAGGCCTTTAAGAGGTATGAGCTGACGTCTTTGCAGTGTGTCTCTTCGTAGACTCAGCTAATGAATCCATCCACAACCCTGTAGCATAGCTTCATAGATGCCTGATGAAAAGTCAGATCACGCTAAAGCTGTATCAATTCACGCACCCAGTAGGAAACTCCTTTGTGGTGTTGTGACAAACTGTGGTTTTAGTGTCAATTGATGTCTTGCTTTCTCTCTTATCCTCTGAGTCTAAGTGTTTTCCCATTTTCTCATCAGTCCCCCACAGATGTTCAGGAGATAGATATATTTTTGGACTGCAAGAACAGATTTATTTTACAAAAGAACCAGTAACTTACCATAAAATTTAACCCTCAGTATTCACTGCATGAGACTGTCCTGTGCATACACCAGTTCCACAACAGCTTGCCACCTTCTGTTTTTGCAGTCCGGATAGATTATTTGTACCACAGGTCTCTAAGTCTGCCTTTTTCCACTTCTATTTTTAGCCCATAATACGAGGGATGACCAGATTATCATGTGTTGCTCTCACCTTTTTCATTGCTGCTTGGTTGTACTTTGCTTACGTCTCCCTGCTGACACGCTGAGACACATCCATAAGGTCTTTAGTGATGGATTGTTGTGCTCTTTTCTCTTCAACCATCTTTATACAGTATTACAATTATTATTGATATGCTGTTTCCAGGGCGGATTCAGAGATTGCTCATATCAAGGCCTGTCAGAGTGAAGCCTTTGTGAATGGAATATTGCAAACATGCTTGTTACTCAGACTTAAGTGTATTATAGGTAGTGAGTTGCTGCCCCTTTTTACAATGCAAACTCAAATGGATCAAAACCTCATTATAATTCAATAGATCTTTATATCCATCCATTCCACCGTCTTAACTGCTTATCCTCTTCAGGGTGTTGGATTATTGGAGTTTATGCCATCAGGATATGAGCGTGGCATACTAAATGAGAACCAATACACACTTTAAAGTGACAGACAAAAATTTTAATATTTTTTTTAACAGAAAATTAAAATGTCCCTTTCACATATGCACATTAAAGCAGACAAATAAGTATTTTTACTGTAGAACTACTTGCTTCTGGTTCATTTTGAAGTGCACCAATGTTCATTCATTATGCAGTCTGCAGAGCCCGAAACTGCCCCTGAGTGGCTAAGGGCTGTGGCAGTTGGCTGACTTAGCTTTGTTATGGATAATCTAGAACTGATTCACTCTCGTCTTGTGTTTTGTGTTGCATATGCCTCACGCGGCTCTGTCGGCTAAGTTTCCGACATGCAGGTTTAATTTCATGAAAAGAACATGATCATGATAACTTCTCCCTCTGCTCTGTGTAGATTGTAAATCAGAGTGGACTGAAACTGTGGCTGATGCCTATAATAAAACTATTGAAACATGTTTACATACTCAAGACATTTACTTTAGTGATCTATATTGCGGTTAATGGGACATAATCAACATTACAACAGCATGGGTGTTATATTATTTTTATTATTTTTATTTTTCTGAGACTGAAACGTAAGTTCTAACCTCATCATTTCTGTCCCTACTTCATCGTTAGCCAAACGAAACAAAAATACGTTTTGGTCAGTATTTGCAATTTTACTAGTTTGCAGCCTTTCAGAAGGGTCTCTGCTAACTTGCCACACATAACACCAGGAACACAACCAGGAAAAGCAATGGTAATATAATTATAGATTCCAGATTGCGTTTTGTTTAATGTTTTTGTGATCACTTTTGTTCATCACATATAGTTGGTAAAGCTATCCAGTCGTCCTCTTCCTAGGTTCTTAAGCATCACACTGCATTGCTGCTTGGTGTCTTTTATTAGACTCGTCAGCATGAAAACTCATTCATGTGCATGGCTGTGCATCTGTAGAGCTCAGACTGAGGTTTCTTTTTTTACAACAGTGGTGTAACATGGTACAACAGTAGGAGGAGCCAAAGAGCAAAAGAACATTCCACTCTCTCGCGTCACTTTGAATATGAAACTCTAAACAAGAAATATCATCTTTGCCTTCAAGTCCAAATGTAGGTAATGAAGAGAATTATGTCCTTTACTCTTCTGTAACTACAAACCTCTGTTCTTTGTTCTCTCACTTTTCATAGCCTTGTGAAATGACCTTTGTCACCACTAGAATAGACTTGAAACAGATTTCGGTGTCGGCCGAGTCGTCAGAGCAAAACAGTGCCATTAAGCATTACTCGATGCCAGGAGATATGAATATTAATGGGCCCACCAGTCTCTTAAAGTAACAAAATCACTGGTCACATTTGTGGCATTAATTCAGACACACTCAATGACTGACTGAGGTATAATAACACTTAAGAGTCTTCATTTTCTAACAATAATATATATGTATATGAATGTCAAGTGTGTTGTTATTGTGTTACTCTCTCTGGTGGTGGATGGGATTAGCTGAAAATGTCTTTCTTCTTTTTACTTAAGCTTACTAAACAGTCAGTGTTATGAGGACCTCTGATTGCACTCACAGTAATGAGCATAGCTGTCATCAGCTCTTATGACTGCTGTGTGTCAGAGAATGTGAATAAAACAAGACACAAAACATTCCTAGGTTTTCTGGGTCTGCAAAACACAATGGAGAAGGAAAGTTTGGACAGTGTTATTGTTCATTTAGGGGATGATGCAATCTTTGGGATTCCTCTGGAAAACAGCGTGCACACTGAACAATAGTTATCCATGGGTCCATGGTGACCATGATTTATAGAGACATTAAATGACAATGACAATAATTCATTCGAGCAACTGGATTGCTTGGGAGTAGGCTTGATCTCAAAGAAAGGGCAAAGTTGCATGGTATTGCCTCAGGTAAGGGTCGCATCTCCGGCCCAAAGACGCTTCACAGAGAGCTCTAACTGGGATGCCACGCTGACCTGATTTATTACACCATCCTTTTTTCTGACCCCTTCCTTGTACAATTTGCTCAAACCCTTTTGTATCACTGACATATTGAAGGCAAGGATGTAAAATCTAAGTTTTCTTCATGAAAACTGAAGACATGCTCTTACACAGCCTTGTCATCACTCTAGGAAGTTACTGCGCCTGGAAAGTTATAGTCATGCATATAAATCCGTAAAAAGACAACTTATTATTTATTGTTGTTGGTCGGTTTTTATGACCTCGCTGTGGCAGTTTCATATAATGAGAATGGTATTAATCTTCCCATCATTCTAACTGGAAGGGAGAAATAAGGCTTTTTTCCTTCAATATTAAATTGTTCCATTACAAACATGCCAACTCCACACAGAGAGGTATTACTATGCCAAATTGTATTGTGATTATCATGGATATTCTTCACTTTTGTAGAAAAACTTTACAGACTTGGAGAATAGATTTATTTGTTCAAACCTGTACGTGTGTGTTCTGTGAAGGTGTAATTTCATTATTTTCTTATAAATGACCTAATTAACATTGAGGAGAGGACTTAAAAGGGTATTTGGTATTCAAACATGGAGCCTTATCATTCCCTGCAGTTATGATAAAACAGATGAATGTTCATTACTATTCTCAGAAATGAGAATAGCACCTGTTCCATGCTAATGTGTAACCTTTGGGAGTCGAGACCACATGCGCCTCCAGTGTAAGTCACGTGGCCAGCATCACAGTGTAAAAAATAGATCCCAGCAGGCTGACAAAACCACCATCATCTTACTGTGAGGCAACAATATCAACCATTCTGTTCCACCCTTTAAAAAGTACAATATGTGGCAAGTGTCTGAGTCTGTGGAGCTTCGTCAGAAAGCTGCTTACTTGTGCATAGGGGTATGGTTGAAATAGATCATTATTTTCTAACCATGTGAGTTCCACTTCTTGACAGTGGCAAGGGTTTTTCATCCAGGATGGACTACTCAGTGGGTCATAGGAGTCTGGCAGCATCAGCCTCTTCATCCCATGAGGACCAAGCATTCAGGCTGCAAGTTAGTCCTCAAAATAATCTCTGATCTATCTCATTCTTCCCGCCCAGAATATGAGTCTGACTAGATACAAGCTGGGCTACTGAAATATTAAATTTACACTGTATACATTTTTATTTGAAGGTCATTAAAAGACTAGTATAGATGACTAGAATGACATCATAGAGAAAATGTTAAAAAACATCTGCAAAACAAAAAAACAAAGATATTGTTTAAAGCACCTCCTCTGTTCCTCTGAGAACTGTTGTCTGTCCTTTCTGTGTCATTATAGAAGCAGTCAGACCCCGCATAGTCGAAAAGAGTCTCTATGTCTTTGGAATAAGAAACATGCGGCAGAATTCATTTGAAAATGTTAGGAAGCCCATCCCCCCGTTCCCACTCCCCCAGCATTGGGTAATTCTAACGATCGACCCTGCCTTAAACTTCTGCACAACTGTATGATGGTTTGATGTTACTTTTACCAGCATTACTGATTTTAAGATAAATTTGCCCAGGAGGGATGGGTTTATCTGATCTGCAATATCTAAATCTAAACAAACACACACACACACACACAAAGCTATAACCGTGATTAGATGAGTGTTGTTTATTTATCTAGTTGTTCATTTTGTCTCCTTCTAACACACACACACACACTTTAAGACCCAGCTCATGTTGAACAGTGATCATGGAGTGGAGATACTGAATTATTCATCCAGTCCCAACTGTCACTCTGTGCTTACACAGTATTGAGCTCCTGTTGAATCACATTAGGAGCAACAAAGAATTCACACACTTTGACCACACACACCACTTCAGATATATCAACTAGTCATTGACAGCAAGTTCTTCGCAGTCGTTGTGTTCGTCTCTGTCTTTATTTTTTCTTCGAGTGTCCTTGTCCACTCTCCATGAGAAGCGTCAGGGACTCTTGCTCTGTGTTCCCACCTCCTACCGTTCGAAGGACAGCCATTATTGATGGAGGGTGCTGCTGCACCAGAAGAGACTGGCAGCCATGGAATGAAAACACAGGCTTTGAAATTGGTGTGTGGGATTTTTTTACATCTCATTACCTGATTGTCTTCATGCGTCTGACTTGTCTAGGAGAGGTACAGTCATCAATACATCAAGAATATGAGCCACAAAGCTGAGGTGTGGAGCAACTGACAGTGTTCATTTTTAAATAAGTCAGATAAGGAAAGTTGATTTTCAAAAAAATATATATAACTTAGTGATATGCAACCAGAAAAGAAACACTTTCTTTTCAACAGCAGTTAGATAGCCAGTTTGATAGCTGCTCTTAGCATTCGAGCATGATTTTCGTTTGTAACTTAATTAATATCCAATTTTACATTTTCTGAGACACGCTCCTTTCGTTCTGCTTTAACAAACTAATTATCTGCAGAGCAGAGAAAAACAAGTTCTCATTTATTAAGTCCTGTGTTTCCTCATCTAACTGAAATTGTAACAGAGACACGTTTGCTGACAGTAAAGGAAATAAAAAAAAAAAAAAAAACAAGAGACATGGAACAAGAGAGGCCAGAATATCTTAAGGTAGTTGACCTTTGTTTACAGATACAATGATTCCCATAACTGGAGAATTTAATGATGGGTGTTTTATTCTGTATCTGAATTATTGGATTGTTGATGAAGACATTTTAATGGATACCGAATTGACACCACCATGACATTTTTCCGAAGTTTTGAAGTTCTCAGCAATAAATTCCTCTCCCAGACAAGTGATGTGTTGCTTTGCTACAGTTGAATGAAGTTATAATTGGTGGGATCACTAAAAATAATTGGGCTGACTAAAAATACCAGCAAGTGTAATTTTCGTTTAAGTTGAATGTTGATGCCAAATAATTCTTAGACTTGTATCTGACCATACAAATTATATTTAACCAAATAATTACCAATGATACTAACAAAGGATTTTTAGAATGTGTGTACATATACACACACACATATATATATGAAAAGCATCAGCCTTATGAAAGTAAATCACTTCAGCTCTGGCTCAGTGACATTTGAAATAACTTCTGTAATTATGACTATTAGAGCACTTACTGGTCTTGAATATATGTATAGCCACCCACATTTGTGCTGGGCATTCAGTGAGCTCAGTTAAGAGTGAGATGCTATGAACATGCAGTAGTGGCAGACAAGGTAAAATAATTAGAAAAATGGTTTCAGCATTTGGTGGGCACCCTCACAGGAATAATTGGTGACCGTATTCACATTTTATGTTAATTATTTCAGCCACCCACCGCATACTTTTGTTGGTCCCTTTATTATATAACACATTTTTGGTTTGCAGCTGATAATTCTAAATTCCTTTCTTATGGATGCCACCTGACCTCAAATTGTCCTTCAGACATTGTGATGGCAAACACGATGGTCAGGGAAAAAAAAAAAAAAAATCAACAAATTGTGAGAGACCCAGGTTGATAGATGAGAGGCAAAATGTGAGATAAGGTGCATGTTTTTCTTTGTCCTGTGATTCTGTTGCATTCTATTGTGCTGGAGCGATGGCACATAGGATTGCTGGAGCTCAGGGGAAGGAGCAGTCATCTATCAATCATGAGGTTGGTGGTTCAATTCTCAACGTCACCAGACCACGTGTCAAAATGTCCTTGGTGAAGACACTTTCGTTCATCTGCTTGTGAGCCTGTGTGATAGAGATATTCTGTTTTGTCATCGCATTGACACTGACAAAGTCCTTTTTCTTTAATATATTGTCTTTAATAATTAACATGTGAGCATTTTGGATTTCTTCCCCACATACAGAAGCCAAAAGGTAACCCTTTTTTAAAGGTTTGACGTTTGGGCAAGGGAGACATGTCCCCGACCCAAATGCTTAGGAGGTTGTCCGATGCCGTAGCATGGAAGAAAAAGTCCTTTATTTTATATGTTCTATAAAATGTCATTCCTGTCCTCTCATACCCATTAACTGGGGCCACAATGGAAGTGAGTTCTTATCTGCAGAACTGCATTCACTGAATATCAATGAGGGTTTTTTTTGTTTTTTTTTTACTGGATGAAAATATTTCATCCAGATCTGTTGGGTGAGGTAAAGAAGTGCATAATACACAGACAATAATGCCTTGAGGGATGATAAGTTGTGGCCTACAGCACAGAGGATAAGCCATGAGGGCTGCAGGAAATCTCAAGGCTTGTAAAGCACTGCTATTCACATGTTATGGTGAGGTAAATCAAGTATGGCAGTAGCCCTACTCCCAGATGACAAAATAATTAGCCGATTGAATATTTTGGATTTGTAGAGAAAAAACGTGACAAAAAATAGCGGGGAAACTCTACATCCCTAAATAAAAAAAAACAAAAGGCTTGGTTATGTTGTGAAACACATTTTAATTTCATACATATCTTTTTCTAATTCCCCATTGAGGGGAGGATGCGAACACAGGATCTTTAAAAACATGACAATCATTGCTGTTGTATTGTTAGGATTCCATTTCGTTCTAATGAACGGACAAAACTGCTTCGCATCTGAACAAATTGGTTCAAATCAGTGTCGGTCAAGGCTTCAATTATTTGATTTGCGGTTTATGTATTTTCTTTTGTGGGGCTCGTCGTAGCCTCTCTTTCTCATAAAATGAGATGAAAGTTTCATAAATGGAGCCAAATATATAAAAAAGAAGCTCCATGTTCTTCATGTACCATTTAAATGATCTTCAAATAAGCTCCTCAGAATACATACATTTGAGTAAGTTTACACTGACAGATGTCTAGAGGACATTGAGTTCTTTGTTTACCTAAAGATGTGTCCCTGAACCTGTTTTTTTTTCTTTCATCTTAGTCTCAAAAACAGTGGAGCAAGACAAAACAAAACTTGTGTCCTTCATCAAGAATCTAACCGGAACCCTGTCGTGCTCCACCCTATTAATTCACATGGACCCTGAATCACACTGGTTATTTAGGTTTTCATTATCTGCACTATGTGTGTCCTGCTGCCTCTGATTGCAAATTGTTTGTCTAATTGTCACGACTGCTGAAGGCAAACAACTGAACAAAAGAATACTGCCCTACACTCATTGCTCAGAAGTGCACGTAACCTTCTGTTCAGTTGTTTGTCAGACATCTTGCTGTGGTCACCATGTTTATGGACTTTCAAAAGGAATGAAAAGACGTGCCAGGTCATCTAAAAGCACACTGACAACTCAGTTCAGCAGAGGTAGACAGAGTTAGATGTCTGGCAGTTGAAAGACACTGAAAGAAAACAAAAATCTTGCACGCTATCTTTTCTAAGCTAAATTGTTTGTGTGAACCATGGATAATCAATACTTCATCAAAAGTGTTGTATTGTTATTGATCAGAATTTAGTATCATACAGGTGATTTGGGCCATCCCGAGTGTGCTCAGCAATACCTGCTATCTAAACCACCAACTCCCGTATAATTGTTTATTTGCTTTAAAGTCACTTTTCCCAACTTGTCTACAGCATTCCTATCAGGGTTGCATAAACTACACCAATGGTGAGGGTAACTGTGAGCTTCATCGTTCTCTTTCTGTTTCCAATGGCTTCCTTAGAAATGCGGTTGAACGCGAGCTGTGGATGGATGACAACGTACGATTGTTTTAATTCCGGTTCATTTGTTGGCATATTCAATGGCCAATACCTCAATCACCATTACATGACTCAGCTTTCTTTGTCTGACGGTTTGCAATCCACTGAAGTTGTACACATGACTGCCCCTGCAACACCTCATTAACATGTTGACATTAGCTGTGGAATTCGCCCAGAAAGAGGCTGACAGTAATGGAGTGGTATTGTCACTCTGCTGTCCTAACCTCTAACTTTATGAAACAGCTTGTGTTACAGTCCTGCTAATTATTTGCTACACAGTTTTTACACATTTCATTACTGGTGTGAATGATGATCTAATTTGAGTCTGCTCAGTTGAGATTTGCCGAAATGTTTATCATGATGGGAAATAAACAATCAGGGGAGCCAAATTGAATATAAAATCTGAGAAAAGATTTTGCCATTCTTATCACTGTTAGATTCTACTGCAACAGATGTTCCGTTCAATATTGTTGGACCTTCTGAAGGGTTATACAATGAGCCCTAACTTTTCTTCAGTTCTATCTTTTAAGGTAAATATATTGTTTCCGATTTCATTTTCAGTGCATGCTATGCTTTAATTAGACAGACGTTCTGGCCTAAGCCTTGGAAATAAGAGGAGAGCAGCCTGGCAAGAAAGAAGACAGTACAAAAGAATCAGATACTTTTGAATTATAATGGGAAAGAGTGCCTTTTCCATAATTTCATATCTGTGTATTTTCAAAATCAGTATTCTTCTTGTTAACTTGTTCAACACAGTGATTCTGGCACCACAATCACTCCATTAAACGTCTGAAGTGCTTATAGATAAGATATGAAGAGAATGTAAATGAAGATAGATTTTTAATGATGCAAGATTCTCCTAACTGAATAAAAGCAATAACTTTTCAGTTATATATCAAACTAACACTTACACGTCTTTCAATACTTAAATCCGAGAAGCCAGACTGGTATCAAGCAATGACAACTTTAAGGAATAAAAACAAAAAAAAAAAGACAAATGTCTACATGAGAGCAGTGGCGTGCGAGCTTATCTCCTCCAGCCAGCAAAGCCTTTTATCACTGTTTTAATTGCCTGGTTACACAAGCGCAATGAAACATACAAATAGTCTGCACAAACAAGTTGAAAAGGTACTCCATCCAACATCTATCTTGCCATCTCAAAGCCCCCGATGACTTGAAAGTGGCTGTCACGATTGAAAATAAGTGTCAAAATATCCACCAAAAACTTTCCATTTCACTCAACTTCTGTACAGCCCAATGCCCATCCACATGCTTTATTAAACCCTTCTTTTACCAAAGATGGTCTGAATACACCAACTTCATCTTAATCCTTACGAGCAGCCCGGTCTGGTCACAAAGAGACAGAAAAAGTTTCTATTTTTTATTGCAATAGACCGAAGTGACATTTAGTGGAACACTTAAAAAAGTCAATTCCACGTCTATATCTTAACACCCAATTCGAAGCTTTAACCAGGAGACAGTTACTTTAATGTAGTAAGGGGGGGTAGCAACACTGAAAAAAAATCTTAAATGCACAATTTGAGTTGTCACAGGAAATTAGACTCTTTGTGGTTTTGTAGATTTTTCAGCAGTGTGACACTTTACACTGGAACTATCATTGAATGGTTTGATTTAGGGATTAGGGTCACTGTGGGGCTGGAGTCTATCTCAGCTGCCACCAGGCAAGAGGCAGGGTCCACCCTGAACAGGTCGCCAGTCCATCACAGGACCACTACAGAGACAATAGGGGCAAACAACCATATACACTCACATAATGGTCCCTCGGTCGCTTAGTGTAACATGCATTTTTTAGGTCTGTGGGTGTACCCAAAGAGAATAAACTTTACACGAGAGTCAGAATATTCTTGCTGTGAGGTGATCGTGCTAGCCTTGCAGCCAGTTATGTCAGCTATAGATCATGATAAATGAACGCGTTCCTGGTAATAACCTCACCAAGCTAAAGGTCCCTCCAGGCCACCAAAATCCCTCAATCTCTCGATTCTGTTCGCTCTCACCATTTCTAACAACAGTATAATATCCTTAAATTGAACACATTTTACAGGACATACCAGCAAATACCAGTTCAAATTGAACAAAATTAGAAAGGGTGGTTTTGTCATTTTGCTTGATGGGAGTCTGTGCACAAATAGCAATGTAACAGCAGGCTTGAAATGGATAAACCAGTTGACATGGAGGGGTTGAAGTAGGTGACCTTGAGTTAATACTCCTGCAGCAGCAAGAGGCGCTCCTGAATGTACAAGCGTAACACAAGAGAGCGGGTCACTGTTGTTTTCTTTTCTCATAAGCAAAATAATTTATGTTTTACTAAACATCATGTTCAGCATATTGTAAAAGTCACAATTAACCAACCAAAAAGCACTTGCCATGTTACAATTATAATTTCCTATACGAGGTACTGTCAGTGATTGTTTTGACAACTCCTGCTTTCTGCTCAACTACAGATTAAATCGTCCATGTCGCCGTTTTATTGGGAATGAGAATAAAAGGCGATCAGATACATGTGCCAAGAATAGCGATTATTGAATTTTTTTTTGCATGAGAAATATAATGGATTTGTATAGATGTGGAGGTGCGTCGCTTACTTAAAAAAATCCGGGTTACTAATTTTGAATTTTAGCCGAATTAATAAATAGGCAGCAGGTCTGTGGGCTGTCTGTGGTAGTAGCACGACGAGGACGTCAGTAACACCCACTTTACGACAAAAAAATCAAAATTACAGTAACCCGGATTTTTTTAAGTAAGCGACGCACCTCCACGTTATCAGTGCTAGTGTACAGTAATTAATAAATTATAAACAGCATAGTTTGTGCCTGTATAAGCTTGCCCATAGGAAACCGTTTCATGGCCGAATATCTCAAGAGAGCAGCCAGACGCCTCTGGAATATCTTCGGAACAGCTCCAAATGTTCAACAACAAGCAGGGGTGAGTAGAACATCATGTTATAATGTGAAATCAAGGGCCCAATGTCAAAAAACCGGTCTTATCCTTTAACTGGTGTTGTCTGCAAATTATATTTTGCACAGAAAGTGACCGAACATCCAAAGTTTACTCCAACAATGTAAGTTGATTATTGACATTTTTAAGGATGGCTAAATCATACTCCTAATCTGTTATTGTAATGCTGATCCAAAATTCAAATGTATTTCCAACGCTATAACTCAAGAGCGGTAACAAGTGACTTGGTCATGTCAGAGTCTTCAACGCCTCAATTTAGCTGACAAATCCCTCTGTTAAGGACAATCAGGCATCCAGACTTCGCCCTCAGGCTTTGTTTTGTGGGTTTTCCTGTTTTAGAATTGAGGTACATATGAATATCAGTAAATTTCTGATTACTGGCTAGATGGGAAAAAAGTTCCTTGGTGGGTCTAAAAGGTCCACGTCAGGACCAAAAGCCTCCAATATAGATGATATTCACTTATTGCAAGGCAGCAGTGTTGAAAGTTTTGCCACTGAGGGGGCATGTCTAGATGAAACAGTGACTTAATTGGTACCCTCTATTAACCTGTCATGATTTTTTTTGGCGCACACGGAGGAAATTCAACACAGAAAGTCCCTGGCCAAGCTTCCAATAGGAACCCTTTTTGCTGTGACATGACAGTGCTAGCCACTGCAACACCATGCCACCCAGTCCTCCTGACTATATGTGGTTAAATCAATCTGAAAGAAAAAGCAACATCAAAAGCAAGAATTTGCAAAACAAGGAAAGTTATTATTCAGTATAGGCTTCCTGGGAGTCTGTGGCTGCCTGCCATTCAATGTAATCGTTTACATTCCCAGTTTCCATTTCTCTCCCTATGCTTTGCATCGGCATCCAGAGACCAATAAATTGCAGGTTGTCTGTGACCTGGTTTCCATTAGGCATTGACGGAAATATGGAATACATAGGAGGTCTGACTCTATTACAGGAAAAGGAAACTCGGATTACAACACAAACATATACACACAGAAGAACTTCTTTACCTGGTAAGGAACACAGTCCGACCTTTACATGGAAAATGGTTGCTGATTAGTGATTATTTTTCAAAATGTGATATTTTCAACATTTAAAGAAAATACATGAGTGGAAAACAGCAAATTACATAACAAGAGCTTCAAGATGGGTCTTAGACAAGTATTGGATCCGTCACGTGTTTATAGGTTGCAGATTCATTAACTGATATAATAATAAATTGTCAAGCTGCTCAATTTGGGACTATACCAGGCCATGCTTACAATAAAATAAATCAAAACCTTAATGTGTTTGTACTGACACTTTTTGTTTGTTTGTGTCTTTGTTTGGGGGTTTTCTGGGTTAGGCTTTATGACTTTATATGCTCTGAAGCACTAAAACTGCAGAGCAAATCATTGTTCAAAAATCAGGTTCAACAAACACGTTAATGAGATGAATGTCTGTGAATCACGTGTCAGTGTCTACCTTTATGAGGCCATTAAGACATTTTTAAACTTGGGTTTCATCTTACAGATTTCCACTCCAACAATGAAAGATTTGCTTTCAAGCTCAAAATGTAGAAAATTGCCTCCTCGGTGTAGTGGTTTGTCAGCAGTATTAAGCAAAGTGGAAGCCAGGGGATTACACACAGATAGAGGGCAATTATTTATCATTCAGATGATGTGAAATAGACAAAAAAATCAATATGCATGGACCGTATACAATCAGAGGAGGAATAAGTGAATCTAATTCATTTGATTGCATTTCAGCTGGCAAATCCTTTCTCCTGGGCTACAAAGTTGGAAAAAGTGTTTCAGGGCTGCAGCGAGTGATGTGATAAATGAGTAAGAACTGTAAACCATGGAGCAGCCTGCATACAAATTGATGCTCTTCCAGCTAAATGACTGTTTTCTTCACGGGATGGATGGAATGCCAAACAGAAGAAAATAATTGCATCCGGTAAAACTTAAAAAAGTACAGTAAAAGTGAAAGATCAAATTCTCTTAAGAAAAAAAGAAAAGAAATCAGAGATGTTTATTTTTTAGTGTTGTCTGAATTGTTAATGTATAAGCTGAGGAAACAGAGTTGGAAATATTTTAATGTAATGTATTTGCCAATGATTTTGACCATTCATTTTCTACAAGTTTGACCTGATTGGCCAGTTTGAACTCAGTAGATGGCGCCCCATGCTATATAAATATACAGTATATGTGTAGTGCCAAATAGAAGATTTGCTCGGCTCTTTGTTGTGAAGTTGAATGCACAGGATGTCTTTCCCCACACCGTTTTGTTTTTGGAGGCTGCTGATCCTCTTGGAAGTTGAAAAAAATAAATGGCATTCTGTTTCTCTGCTCCGTCAAGCTAGTGTAATGCCTCATTCTTCCCGTGCTTACACGTCATCTTGCCACAATCACGTGGTGGTTGAAAGCTGTGATATTTAAAAAAAAAATCAATTGGGTGAGGACATAAACTTGACATGAATGGAGCTTTCATGTAAATCCGTGATGCGTGTCAAAGTAAGAAGTGAGGAGGCTCCTTCACCATCAGCCGTTGATCAGAGATAAGCTCAACTGTTTCTGTTTGTAAAACAGAAAATCAGTGACCACACCAGTGAATCGGTCAACCTCTCACAGTCATTCATAACCCACAAAGAAAATTGCAAATTACTTTAGTGGTCCGGTGATTTTTACTCCATAGTCTCACAGGGATCCATATGTGTGGGTTTTAGCCTTGTTGACTCAACAGCGACTACCATTTATGTCGGCCTTTTTCTGTCCTTAGTGCTAACTTGAATGCCAACATTTCAGACTGGATAGCTGCTGTTCACCAATCACCACATTACTTTTCTTCAATACTGGGACTTCATCCAGGATGGATTTAAGATACAATAAAAGTGAGATTGACATACTAAACGCCAGAATAAGGCAGCTAATACACTAAAGGGAAAACAAGGAAGGCGCTTAAATTGTGAGATGTTAACAGAGACAGTATGTCTGAAAGGGTTTGCATGTAACTGGAGCCAAACTAACCACCGGTATCTACTGGTTTGACGGGTTTCCAGAATCAGCCAAAAACATTTCTTTCATCCACTTCTGTGGGTGCACACTTCTGTGTTGAGGAAGAATTTGTCACAAGTGATTACCTTCCTGACAGCGTTATCAGGCATTACTCCACCCAAAATATCCAAATATTCAAAATCCATTTCTCATACACAGATCCCATGCTGGCACATATCTAGCACACAGTGATTTTTCCTTCCCTAGAGAGGCTCATTTCAGGAGGTAGAGGAGAGTGTGGGGAGGGGGGAGGGGGGGGGAGGGGGCTTAGCTCCTCAGAGAAGGAGTCCTGCTAATCATCCACGATCACAAACAGAATGTCAACGTGCAGCAACGACACAACTGATATTTTGCCTAAAGAGCCTTCTTTTTTCCTTTTGTTTGGTGCTGCTTCTGGTTACATCTTCAGTTGCCTGCATTTGTAATGTTTTGGTTGCTGTTTTAGGTGCCTTAAACAGAAAATGATTTTTTTTCAGCTTTTTGGCAAAATGAACCCTCTCCTCTTATCTGTTGTCTTTCCCATTACAACATATGCACATTTGATCTCTTGAGATATTCCAGTTTGAAATTAATCTTTCAGCATTTTGTGAAATATGATCATTTGTTTTTTTCCTAAGAGCTGATGTGTTAACATTAGCATTTTTATGCCTGTCCACTGAACACGGGATGCCAGCCAGCAGCTCATTAGCTTAGCTTTTCCTTAAGCTTTCAAAGCTCAGTCAAATTGTAATAATTTCTCCCAAACTAAACTTTTAAAACATTGTAACACTTTAAGATACATTACAGTTTTTCTCAGTCGCTTTGGTACAATTCTCGAATCATCCTCGCCATTTGCAAAACAGTACGCCATTTCTCAAAACTATTTGGACAAATAGCAAAACACCATGGATGACCTGCAAAAGCCACTCTCTTGCTCAAAATCCTTAGTTCATCTCTCAAAACTAAATATCTGTCTCAATGAACATGTCAGTGCCATCAGAATGTCAAGTCCTTGTGTCATTGTGTACGGATAAGACAGTCAAATTGCTTAGTCATGTTGTCAATATAACAGTGTACTCTGGAGGGATGTTCTGATTTAAACTATGGCTAAGTTTTGATGACAATTATTGTAATTTACACCTTAGTGTATGTGTGAGATTGATTACAAGAGACAAGATTCACAATTACCCTTTTACTGTTTGTAATTTGTACAAAAAAGAAAAGACAGCACTGCATAGCACAAAGAAGTAGAAATGTGAACCTACAATCTAGTAAGGGAAAACTGTACATACAGTGCTGTAGGAGTTACAGTGCAGACAGTCTTCCTAGACCTGTTGACGTTCCTGTCTGTTCGGCCACATAGTCTCATCCACGTCACATTGAATATTATCTCTTGCGATGCAGCGTGGAAAGAATCTTCTTGAGTGTCTTATCCAGCCTCTGCAGGCATCTGTTGTGATGTCCTCACACGCCGCATCCATGGCAGCCAGAAGGGTAATTTGTGTATGTGGCTGGCGATCATACACTTTCCAACGCCACGCAGAGAAAAACTCTTCAATGGTGTTAAGGAATGGGGAGTAGGGTGGGAGGAACTCCATCAGCATCCTATGGTGAGCTGCAAACCATTGCCTGACGATGTTTGAGCGATGGAAGCTGACATTGTCACAAATTACCACATGCTTTGGCAAGTCATCTCCAATCTGACCTCTCTTATGTTCAGGGATGAGATCCCTGTAAAGAGCGTCTAAAAAGGTGACTAGACGCTCTGTGTTATATGGACCAATAAGGGGAATATGCGTTAGCACACCATTTTCTGAGATGGCAGCACCCATTGTTATGTTCTTGCCCTGTTGGCCTGGCACATCAACTGTCGCTCTGTGCCCGATGATATTTCGCCCACGCCTTCTGCGTTTTGTGAGGTTAAAGCCAGCCTCATCCATGTAGATGAAGCTGTGCGGTGGCTCGCTTGCTTCCAGTTCCATTATACGCTATATTCAGAATACACAAAATTAGTTTTATGAGTTACATGCATTTTCATTTTGATAAGGTTACATCAAATGTATACAGCACATATTGCATCTTCTTTTCTACAGCCATAGCAAATGTGTAAAGGTCACACTTACTGTACTGTATATCACTATGCAATGTTATACTGTTTACTGGGAAGTACGGCTACTGTATGCTCATACATGTTTTACCTGTACATAATGGTAGTGCAGCTCCTTCACTCTTTCTTCATTTCTTTCAAAGGGAACAGTGTACAGCTGTTTCATATGCATTTGGTGTCTTTTCAGTACCCTGTCAATTGTTGAGATGCTGACTGTTTGGATGTTTGCAAAGATGTTGTTGTCCTCTATAACCATGGTGCAAATGGCCTCCTCCTGTTCAGGTATGAAAAGGGGCCCTCTGCCACCCCTGTGAAGTCGTCTTGCAGTCCTATGTGGAAACAATATAGCAATGCAAAACACAAAATTGAGTAAGATAAAATGTCACTGTATGAAGTATACTTACTTATATTGTAATGTGGAATACTGTTACATTGTATGAAGCATTACAGAACAGTGCCTATTGTTGTATTACACACCTGTTCTCTCGACGAAAAGTCTGAACGATTGAGGACACAGTTGTTCTGCCAACATTTGGCTGCACCCTTCGACCAGCCTCTGCCATTGTAAGCCCATGATTGAGAACATGGTCCACAAGGGTGGCTCTGATCTCATCTGGAACGTGCATATGTCCTCGGCCTCTTCTGCCTCTTCCTCTGTTCTGCCTCCCAACTCCTCCGCCACGCAACCTCACTCCTCTTCCGCTTCCTCTTCTCTGTGGCTGTTGGCCCCGTCTAATTCCTTCCATTGTCAGACATTGAAACATTGTGTTGTGCTCCAGCTATATATATATTTGTCAGTTGATTGGTCGTTAGAGAAAGTCAACATTCACCTGGGAGCAATTTACCAATTCAGGACAGATTTTGAACAAAAGTCTAATGGAAATGTATAGAAATATGCTTGACATATTATGACAACTTGTTCAACCATTTTGCATGTAAAGACCTATACGATGAACTAATGCCTTAATGTTGTGGGGGGTGAGACTATTCAACAGAGACCTGTACAATACATTTGGATCAACATGACAAAAGCAATTGATAATGTAGGAAACAGCAGAGAATTGTACATAATCATGTGCATGGATGTGCCAAAGCATTGGCAACTTGCTGAAAGAAATGAGAAACTGCTTGTTTGATGTGCACAAGTGACACAATGATGTAACAATTGAACACGTAGTTTTGAGAATTGCAACTCTGATCTGAGAATTGTCCAAAAGCGACTGAGAAAAACTGTAATAATCTTACTGACGGGGCAGTCGGTGGCGTAGTGGGTTAAGCAGCCGCCCCATGTACAGAGGCTATACAGTCCTCGCTGCAGCTGGCCCCGGTTCGACTCCCGCACTGAGCAGCCCTGTGCTGCGTTTCTTTCCCCTCTCTCTGCCCCCTGCAACTGTCCTCTCATTAAAGGTATAAAAAGCCCCAAAAAAATACTTTAAGAATAAGCTTACTGACTTTTCATAAAACATAAAATGCAATTCTGTCTCAAGAATGTAGAATGTTTTAGGCTTATTGGTTTTTGTTTTACATACACCTGGAGCAATTCCGGCCAGTTCAAATTGGTAACATATGTAGAGTGAATTTTTAAAAGGTAATTGGCTTGATGTCTTCTAGTCTGAGGGAGCCGGTTTTCACAGCTTTGATCTACCAAAGCTACGTGAAGCTTTCAAAGCCTCAATGTAAAAGATAGAAAGTGTACCAGGTGGAAATGTGTTAATTATGAACTCCTGAAGCCACAGGAGGCTGATCTCTCTCTGTGACCTCTATATAGCAGCAGCTGTTGGCCCTTTGCAGGAACTTTTAGGCGATCAGGATTGACCATGTGTTGAAGTGTAATACAGGTAAAGCAGATTTTGCTCTGACAGTTTTGCTGTATGTTGTGAATAATTAGGCCTCTCTCTTTTCTTTTTTTTAAATACCAAAGTATACGACAGGACATGTGTTAAATGTGACATTTCATCGTTTTACTAGCCTGACATTTTCACAGCCTTCTGACTAAATAGTCGCCACTGTGCTTCCATATGGGTAATAACTATAATAAATCAGTAATCTCTTCTCCATCTCTACTCAATATGCGTCTGACTCTGTTTTCTAAAAGTCAATGTAATAATCGCTGAAAGTAGGCGATCTATGCTTCCTCCTCCACTGTGAAAAAACTGCCACCTTCAAAGGCTGTTTTGAAGTCACCTCTGTTCTTTGTTTAGCTGAATAAGCACCTCCGGAGTTAGAGTGTGAATAACACTTCTGTATTAGACCTCATTAACCTTTTTACCTCGACTAACATCAGTTGAGGTTGATGTACTGGCCTTTTTGATTCAGTGGCTTGTAAGTGTGAGCTGTATGGATTGCACTTTCAATATAGCAAATAGTGCGGTGTGTGTGAGGACACCCTAGACTGATCATGCTACTTTGCATTTCTGCTAACAGTGAAGCAGAAAGTCCAGCTTCCATGATGCGATTCCATTTTAGGTTTTTCATGAGGTTAATCATATTTTCGGAGACTGAACAAGGGCACATGAGAAAAATGTGAAACAATTAAAATGTACTCTGTATAATCCAAAATGTTTTATATTCTCCTCACAGTCATTTAGGAGGCTTACAGTAACGTGTTCTTTTTCAACATGCCTTTATTCATTACTCTATAGAAGACATGTAAGTCATATGAAACCGTGGGAGATTTCAGTCCCAAATAACTTCAAACATGGGAAAAGTCCAATTATTTCTAATTGCATAGTGTCAGTAATAAGATACATGACTCCTAAAGCATCACATGCCTTTTTATCTCAAATTAAACCAGCAAAGTCAAATTTCCAAAATGCTTTATGAATGTTCTCCTAAATATAACTATCGAAACAAGGCAAAATTTGTTTTTATGCAGTTTACTGCATGGTTCCCCTTGGCAAGAAAAATCCAAAGATCCACCCCTCTTTAATTATTTTTAGTTCCCTTATCATTTTTGTGAGATGATAGTGGTACAACACTTCATCTGTCAAAAACACATAAACATGATTTACATGTATGTTGTCTGTTGGCTTCAGTGGTTTGGAAGCTTTGTATCTATTTATGGATACACAGTTGTTTTATAGTGAGAATTACGGACAATAACATTTTCTATGGGAAAGTTTACATTTTGATGCATCATTTAAAACTCGGCAATAGAAAATTCAGCCGAGTTGTGGTTTTGCACATCATCTCAAGCAATCAATTATTGGTGTCTTTGTCTTGATATTCTTTACAGATTGTTTTATTCCGTTTTATTTAAACTCAAATGCATACAGTTTCAAAGACAAAGGCACACAGTATGTCTTATGCAACGCCTCCCATGCACAGTTAAAGCCAGTAGCAGCAAGAAGTTTGCGTTGAGGTCACTCTATTTTGAGAGCAGACAGACAGACTCCTGGAGCTGGCAGAGAAAAAGACAGACCGACATACAAGAAAGACGAGTGAGGGAAGTCTGGTAACATGAAACCACGCAGTCGTGGAAGTCACAACACTCAGGCATGCATGCATTTAAGTGTACATGGAAGTATGGATGCGTATTTGTGCGTGTATGTGGGTGTGTGTGTGTGTGCAACCCACTTTCTAAATTAGAATTTTCCAAATCCATCTGTGACAGGAATGTGGCAGATGTGTATTTTTGCTGGCTGAACGGAGGGCAGTGCTAGAAATTAATCTACTTAAACTGAAATGCAGTGAAAGGTTCAACTTCCTTAGAGTGCAAATGACTGCTGCAAAATCATAAAATGCTCTTTTGATAAGGTGATTAAGGGGAATGTCTCTTTCAAACTCAGCAGAGATGTAAAGTGAACTATAACTAGCTCAATACATATTGATACATGTCGCTTAAAACATTTCTAGATCACCACTCTGCTCTAACAAAATCTGGATTGAGAGAACATCACTGTGGAGGGGGCGTGGTGCATCAGGTGCAGAGGAGAGGTGGGAAGGGCTCTGAGGACAGTGGGAGGGGAGATGATTGGCACACCTGTACATCGTCGGCTAATCATTCTCCCCTTTATCAGTAGCGTGCTGGTCCAGGCAGAGGGAAGAGGAGATGACCAGAACGAGAACCAGAGCCAGAGACGGGAGAAGGAACCAGACGAGTCAAACGGAGAAGCCGGTGATCGTCTTCTGCTGTTCTGCCTGAGAACCTCGGTCATTGTAAATAAACCATTATAATTCAGACACGGCCTCTGTGTATGTGTTGGGTGAACCCACAGTGGCAACCAGAACTGCCACAATCACCATTCTAGAAACTTAAAGACATCCATCCATCCATCCATCCATCCATCCATCATCTTCCGCTTGTCCGGGGATCGGGTCGCGGGGGCAGCAGCTTGAGCAGAGAGACCCAGACGTCCCTGTCCCCGGCCACTTCCTCCAGCTCTTCTGGGGGACCCCGAGACGTTCCCAGGCCAGCCGAGAAACATAGTCTCTCCAACGTGTCCTGGGTCTTCCCCGGGGCCTCCTCCCAGTGGGACGGGCCCGGAACACCTCACCGGGGAGGCGTCCAGGAGGCATTCTCACCAGGTGCCCGAGCCACCTCATCTGACTCATCTCGATGCGGAGGAGCAGCGGTTCTACTCCGAGCCCCTCCCGGATGATCGAGCTTCTCACCCTATCTCTAAGGGAGAGCCCAGACACCCTGCGGAGGAAACTCATTTCGGCCGCTTGTATTCGCGATCTCGTTCTTTCGGTCACTACCCACAGCTCATGACCATAGGTGAGGGTAGGAACATAGATTGACCGGTAAATCGAGAGCTTCGCCTTCTGGCTCAGCTCCTTCTTCACCACGACGGGCCGGTGCAGAGCCCACATCACTGCAGAGTCTGCAGTGCAGACGCCGCACCGATCCGTCTGTCAATCTCCTGCTCCCTTCGTCCCTCACTCGTGAACAAGACCCCGAGATACTTGAACTCCGCCACTTGGGGAAGGATCTCATTCCTGACCCGGAGAGGGCATTCCACCCTTTTCCGGCCGAGGACCATGGTCTCAGATTTGGAGGTGCTGATTCTCATCCCTCATCAACTTAAAGACAGTGTATGTATATCTCACAAGAAGCAGCAGAATGAGCTGAAGGCATCGGACACACTTGGACTAATAAAGGAATTCCTCTTCCATGAATGTAGAGATGAGATTAAGAATCGGTTCAACTTGAGTACTGGTTTCAAACTTTCCAAAACATTGAATTGGTACACCTATGAGTTGCCAAGTAAATGAGGACCCTCTAAGTACGTGCAGCATAAGTGCTACTGTTTACCAATTAACAGATTATCTCTAACTATAAACATCTTGCTTCACTGTAGAATTACCACCACGGTTAGTACATATTTTCTTTGACCGAGAAAGCAAGAATGAAAATAAAATTATCTCATTTCCTCCTTCTTAGATGTTGACCAAGAATTTGGTGCCACAGCTGCTGACAGCGCCCTTACCATTTAACAACACTATTCTATTACTACATTGAAAGGCTTGCACCCATTCTCAAAAGTACAATATCCACATTCACGTCAGTTGGTTATATAGTTGCTTATAGTCTGGTATGAAAATAAGATTTTGAAAAAATTCTGAGATGGGGGGGGGGTAAAATGATGTAGAGTTGCCAGGTTCCTTGTTAACATTCAGTTCTAATGCTTTGCATTTTAATTACATCACCTGTATTGAATTAACAAAGACACTAAATACAAAGTTTGTTCTGTTGTGTTGGTGCTGTATATTCAATATGTTTTCCCATAGAAAATTGGGTCAAGACTTTTGAAGTGAATTGGAATAGGGCCGGATTGATAAGAAACATTAGTAATGGTATTCTTACATCCCTACATGCCCATATACTGTGACAAGGATGGTAGTCCAGTTAAAGGGCCTAGTCAAGCTGTGACTGTGTCTCTACTCAACTGTGCATGTAATCATATGAGAAGTATGAGTCTAATTGTCAAGGCAGAGGAAAATTATCTTTGAGGTTTGTTTGGCCATAATAAAAAGAGAGGTTCAACCCTTTGCCAGACCAAGATGATAAAAAGCATATCAAGCTTATTTAGTCAATGTATTTCAGCAGAGTTTTTGAAGAAGAACATATAACTCATGTCATCAACACTGAACGAGAGACAGAGATGCTATGAAATAAAATAAAATAATTTAAAGAGATGCAGGAAGTGTGAGCTGAGTTTCTGCATCATGTGTTTTGAATTTCAATTTGTCTCTGACGCAAGGACCGCAAATGCTCTCAGCGGGGTGTAACGAGCCATTTCAAATCTACGGGTGCTGATTGATACAATTAGGAGTAATGGACCAGCCAGCAATTATCATACTTAGGGGGGGTTTGATCTGACTTAATGTATAATGCAATATATTCTTGTACTGTGGGATTCAACCTATTGATGTGTTTTGAAGAACAAGAAGCTACAAGCAGCCAAAACAATATTGATAATAGTTTATACCTTCAATCTATTGCACAGATTTATCCAGGTTTAAATCTGTAGAATAATGGATCCGCAGGTGTGTAACTCTATAGCTTACATGGATGAAAAGAGAACAAAGAAGACTAAATAAGTTTGTCAAAATGAATTAATAATAAACCCCAACCTAGCAACTTCCCTGCAGTCACCATGAAAGCTGCTAATTATACAAGTCAAAATTCTGCTGAAAATCACGGGTGTTCCATTTTAATCAGGATATCTTGCTACCTGACTAACTCAAGATAAATTAAGTGAAAAGATTTTTGTCTGAATAGTGTGGTGTGTGTGTGTGTGTGTGTGCATGGTGAATATGAGGGTCTATAGCTGCAAAGAATACGTGTGGAATTTTACACCTCTGGTGTAAGAAAGAAAAAAAATGATCACATTAGCTAACGAGATTCACATAAGTGTGCTCGGTAGAGCAAAATCACACGTAGTTAAACAACTTTGAGTCAGCAAATGCTCTAAATTTATTTTACTGGAGCAGCTCTTTTGAGGATTCAGAACAGTTTCAAACAGTTTGCTACTGCTGGATACAACACAATGAAGATATAGATAGATGAAATGAAGATACATATTTCAACCTAAAGTAAAAAACATTTGAAAATATCTCTGAAAAATGGGAACGGAGGATTGGAATAATTGCCCAGTTTGATCGGTTTTTCTGTTTACAAAAAAAAAAGTCCACCGGTGAAACTGAGAGGCCTAAAAGTGATTTAGTTAGGTTGTGAGCTGTAATGTTTAAAGTTAAAGAAGCTGCTCTAATGTAAGAGAAAAGTACATTCTTTTCAAATTTTAAGACGTTCATCTCTGAGGAGGCTTTGCAACACGGGTTATATTAAACTAAACATTTTCAGGGGGAAAAAAAGGATGGCTTCAACCAACTTTCATGGTGCTGTTGATGATCTCTGGAGAATACTGGAATTAATGTGATAACTATACGTTGAAATGTTTAATAGAAATATGTCAAAATCTCATTAAGTTATCCCTCAACATTTCTTAGCCTTGACAGATGGAGGAATTGATAGTCGGTACAAGCTGATGTTGGTGAATATCACTGCTCCAGCAGCTCTCCTGCATGTGAATGACTTGATCATTTATCATTAGATTTAACAAAATTGCTGTTATTCTGTGATTTTCCTTTGATTGATGCATTCACAGAATTTCATGCATTATGTAAATTCACCAGTTTCAGCTAGTTTTTTTTCCACTGAGAAGGGTACAATCAGGCTGTATGAGAGGCATGTGATTGTAATTACTCCCTAACATTTCTTCATGGCATAATAACATGTTTTAAGAGTCTTCACACTTTTCGTTTTAAATGCAGGCTGCTCCAGACTATTTTCTACAGAAGGTAGTAATCTGGTCTATGGAGTATTCAGAGCATTACAGACTCCTTTATGTTTATGGTAAGTCGCAATTGAATCCTCATATTTGGTTGAAAAGTATTTGAGCCATACGCTAACCTAACTGTACAGTTTATCCTTTTTCATTCCTATTAAAATTCATTTCAGTGTGCTTGGAATATTAAAGCCTGGGCTTTCGGTGACAGTCTGTAGATGGGTTTCCATTCTATTCACTGGTCTGATGCAAATAAACCAGGCTGAGTAGTATTGCTGGAGGGTGGCAGTTCAGAGGTAGCAGTTGTCTACACAAGAAACAAAAAAAATAACTATGGCAGAGTAAAATGGAGAGAGCTCTTCTTTAGGAATTACTTTCATCTCATTGGATTTCTGGGATCAGCTCAACGTCACTGGGAAGAAACCGGTCAATAACATGAGTTTACTGTGTGCTAAGATCATAAACATTTGGTCTGTCAATATTATTTTCATTCATCATTGTCATGTCGAATGCAAGTTCCCAAAGTGTGTCCGTTACCCCTAAAGTTTTCTACAAAACAGGGCAAAAACCACCTCAAGCACACAAATAAATCCAGCACATTAGTTGAAATTTCAATTTTTACCAATGCCATTTACCTTTGCTTGTTCACATCATGTGTAAAAAGTGACAATAGAAACTCTGAATCTACCCCACTTTCAAATGTGGCTGCATGAAATTCTCTGAAAACTTGGTTGGTTTATATAAAGTTGTTAGAGCCAACATTTTCACTGCTGTTCTGTTTCCTTTTACAAATTATATTAGGCTGGAAAACAAATGTCCATTTCTAGAGAGGACAAAAAATACCAATTACTTTTCTCTGTTTTTTATGACTTTTGGACAAAAAGCATGTTATTCTGTGATAAAAAGACGAAAAATTACAAAAGATCACTTGTTAGTCATACTATTACCAAACAAATAGAACATTAATATGCTATTAGCACGTCAATCTTAAATGGTATATGCTAAGCTGGGTACATCGGTCTGCTGCTATTTTGAGTCATTGTAAATTATGATCTTTTTGTAACATAATGGAGAGACAAAATGTCTGAATCTTCCACGTCATTTTCAGACAGACATAACTGATGTGACATTTAACTAATGCAGCTCGTTCTGTCTTCTGTAATCACAGAATTTCCTCCCTCTCCACATCAATTTGCAGCCTGCCATTGATGGACATTCGGCGGTCAACGTGGCTTTTACTTCCCAATAGAACTTTCTAATCGTTCAAATGAAGATGGAAGAAACAAACTTTCTATTGGCATGCTGCACAACTTAGTTTGCTTTCACTGTATTTCTTGTCCGTACAAAATTGAGACTTCCAGAACTGATCCCGTATCTACTGCTTGTTTCCACATGGCTTTCACACTGAATCAGCTGATTCCTAGGGAACAACGGGGTCTCAATGATTATCCATCCATCCATCCATCATCTTCCGCTGGTCCGGGGATCGGGTCGCGGGGGCAGCAGCTTGAGCAAAGAGACCCAGACGTCCCTGTCCCCGGCCACTTCCTCCAGCTCTTCTGGGGGGACCCCGAGGCGTTCCCAGGCCAGCCGAGAAACATAGTCTCTCCAACGTGTCCTGGGTCTTCCCCGGGGCCTCCTCCCAGTGGGACGGGCCCGGAACACCTCACCGGGGAGGCGTCCAGGAGACATTCTCACTAGATGCCCGAGCCACCTCATCTGACTCCTCTCGATGCGGAGGAGCAGCGGTTCTACTCCGAGCCCCTCCCGGATGACCGAGCTTCTCACCCTATCTCTAAGGGAGAGCCCAGACACCCTGCGGAGGAAACTCATTTCGGCCGCTTGTATTCGCGATCTCGTTCTTTCGGTCACTACCCACAGCTCGTGACCATAGGTGAGGGTAGGAACATAGATTGACCGGTAAATCGAGAACTTCGCCCTCTGGCTCAGCTCCTTCTTCACCACGACGGGCCGGTGCAGAGCCCGCATCACTGCAGACGCCGCACCGATCCGCCTGTCAATCTCCTGCTTCATTAGTCCCTCACTCGTGAACAAGACCCGGAGATACTTGAACTCCTCCACTTGGGGAAGGATCTCATTCCTGACCCCCATTCCCGACCCGGAGAGAGCATTCCACCGTTTTCCGGCCAAGGACCATGGTCTCGGATTTGGAGGTGCTGATTCTCATCCCAGCCGCTTCACACTCGGCTGCAAACCGCTCCAGTGAGAGCTGAAGGTCACGGCCTGAGGACGCCAACAGAACCAAATCGTCCGCAAAAAGCAGAGACCCGATTCTGAGGTCGCCAAACCGGACCCCCTCAACGCCCTGGCTGCGCCTAGAAATTCTGTCCATAAAAATTATGAACAGAATCGGTGACAGAGGGCAGCCCTGACGGAGTCCAACCCTCACAGGAAACATGTCCGACTTACTGCCGGCAATGCGGACCAAACTCTGACACCGGTCATACAGAGACCGAACAGCCCATATCAAGGAGTCCGGCACTCCATACTCCCGGAGCACCCCCCACAAGAGTTCCCGAGGGACACGGTCGAACGCCTTCTCCAAGTCCACAAAACACATGTAGACCGGTTGGGCGAACTCCCATGCTCCCTCCAGGATCCTGCGGAGGGTATAGAGCTGGTCCACTGTTCCACGGCCAGGACGAAAACCACACTGCACCTCCTGAATCCGAGATTCGACTATCCGTCGGATCCTCCTCTCCAGTACCCCCGAAAAGACCTTACCAGGGAGGCTGAGGAGTGTGATCCCCCTATAGTTGGAACACACCCTCCGGTCCCCCTTTTTAAAGAGGGGGACCACCACCCCGATCTGCCAGTCCAGAGGCACTGCCCCTGATGTCCACGCGATGCTGCAGAGGCGTGTCAACCAAGACAGCCCCACAACATCCAGAGCCTTGAGGAACTCAGGACGGACCTCATCCACCCCCGGGGCCTTGCCACCGAGGAGTTTTTTGACCACCTCGGCGACCTCAGCCCCAGAGATGGGAGGTCCCACGTCCGAGCTCCCCAACTCTGCTTCCTCATCAGAAGGCGTGTCGGTAGGATTGAGGAGGCCCTCGAAGTACTCCCCCCACCGACTCACGACGTCCCTAGTTGAGGTCAGCAGAGCCCCGCCCCCACCATACACGGTGTTGACGGTGCACCGCTTTCCCCCCCTGAGCCGCCGGATGGTGGACCAGAATCTCCCCGAGGCCGTCCGGAAGTCGTTCTCCATGGCCTCCCCGAACTCCTCCCAAGCCTGAGTTTTTGCCTCAGCAACCGCCGAGGCCGCGTTCTGCTTGGCCTGTCGGTACCCATCAGCTGCTTCCAGAGTCCCACTGGCCAAAAAGGCCCGATAGGACTCCTTCTTCAGCTTGACGGCTTCCCTCACCACTGGTGTCCACCAGCGGGTTCGGGGATTGCCGCCACGACAGGCACCGACCACCTTACGGCCACAGCTCCGGTCAGCCGCCTCAACAATGGAGGCACGGAACATGGCCCATTCGGGCTCAATGTCCCCCACCTCCCCCGGGACATGGTTGAAGCTCTGCCGGAGGTGGGAGTTGAAACTCCTCCTTACAGGGGATTCTGCCAGCCGTTCCCAACAGACCCTCACAATACGTTTGGGCCTGCCAGGTCTGACCGGCTTCCTCCCCCACCAGCGGAGCCAACTCACCACCAGGTGGTGATCAGTTGACAGCTCCGCCCCTCTCTTCACCCGAGTGTCCAGGACATACGGCCGCAAGTCCGACGATACAACCACAAAGTCGATCATCGAGCTGCGGCCTAGGGTGTCCTGGTGCCAAGTGCACATATGGACACCCTTATGCCTGAACATGGTGTTCGTTATGGACAGTCCGTGACGAGCACAGAAGTCCAACAACAAAACACCACTCTGATTCAGATCGGGGGGGCCGTTCCTCCCAATCACGCCCCTCCAGGTCTCACTGTCATTGCCCACGTGAGCATTGAAGTCCCCCAGCAAGACGAGGGAGTCTCCCGGAGGAGCACTCTCCAGTGCCTCCTCCAGGGACTCCAAAAAGGGTGGGTACTCTGAACTGCTGTTTGGTGCATAAGCACAAACAACAGTCAGGACCCGTCCCCCCACCCTAAGGCTCCTTCCTCAGGCTCCTTCCCCAGCAGAGAGGTGACGTTAGCTCCCAGACTCATTGGGGCACGCAAACCCCCCCACCACGGTAAGGTGACAGCTCACGGGGAGCTGTCACCTTAGAAATTATTTGGTTAATTTAATCATCCATTGACTGATATGGGACTGTAACAGAATTCTATGAAAATATTCCCAGAATGAAACTATGCAGTGGTGTGTTGAGCTTTGAACACTCAGCCTTGAACTTAATGGACTTAAGACCTAAGGCAATCTATTAAAACCAGCTTGAATTAGCAGGCACAGATTTTCAAGCATAATCACACATATATAAGGAGGTTTTATGCATATATTGCTCTCCTGAAGTACTCTGGTAACTCTAATGACAGGCAGCAAAATAAATTTCCCAGAAAAGAATTGGAGTAGTGATAGCCACAGTACTTAGATTTTAATGTCCAATCTGTGCGCTAAAGGGGCATATGGAGCACCATTGTCTGCACAGTGACTGCAGTAGGGGAAAAGCATGCTCCACTGAAGAAATTGAAAAGGAAGGCCTGACCTGAGGAGACAAAGGAGAGGGAGGTATTTAATATAGTGACGGCCAAGAAGACAGGTGAAGGTCACACCGCGGAAATGCCCTTGACACTTTTGAAGGAAACCATCTAGAATTGTTCACAAAGGAAGAAAGAGGAAAGTTGTTTCCAAGGTGGAATATGTGTAAATAGATATGTAAGTGACATTCAAAAAGTTCAGCATCAACATAATGCATTCACAAAGCATATAGTATATGTCAAGGACAGCTGGTGGAATGAATGATAAAATAACTTTGGAGAAGCAAAAGCAGCATGTATGTATTCAGACTGTGTCTGTTATCTGTGATTGGTGCCTATAGTTCAGATAAACTGACAGTAAGTTATACAAACAGCAGCACCAACTTGTTCATAGAACTTAACATCTGATTCTTTAAGGCTCAACAAATAAAAACCCGAGTGAAATGTTTTTGTGGTTGGTTAATGGACCTTCGGTTCCAGGTTAAAACAACGTTTTTTTTTCCCATAATGAATCAACTGTGTCATTGACTGACCAGCGACATTGCCAACAGCTTTCAGTTAAAAGTTAAGCATTGTTACTCGTCAAATTGAGAGAGATTAAAACGATAAACATCAGATTTAAACAGCCTGCTGTTTGTCCTCACTCCCAGCAAATGATGAACTTAATGTCGCAACACACATTCCCTGAGCTATAGGGAGCAGTGAAAATTCGGCAGGATCCCAGTCAGTCAGGTCAGTCTCATAATTTTTTTTTTTTTTTTGTCTTTTTATTGTGGAAGAAATCACCAGAGTTCACAATTAAGTTTTGTTTCCCCGATATTCCCCAAAACTTTTAATAAAACCATAATACAATTTTTTCAAAAAACATCAAGGGAGCAGAGCCCCAGAACCTAAATTCTGGTTCATATTTTATTCATGGACTGCTTCCAGTTCACATTTCCTATCCAAAGTTTAGCTTACAACCTTTATAGAGCTGCTATAATCTGTTGATATTTAGGCAAACCAGAAACAGCACCCATCGGAGTGGCTAGTTCCTGAGGGTGAGCGACTAACAGCGCACTGATCTTCGAACACGGGTGCAGCCAGCAAATTTTGTTAATGACGAATAATCTACGAAGAGCAATAAAAATGAAGGCAGAATTGCAAAAAAGCAGATCTGTCAGGTGCAGGCAATTTTCCAACCACATGGGCCCCAGACGCTTGATGAGAACCCTGCTTGTCTCTTTGGTTTTTGAAAGTATTTGAGCTGTGCTGTTTGAGTCCTTTAAAGACCTTGATGAAGAAAAAATTTAACATTAGTAAATTACATTTTTTTTAAAAGTACAGAACACAGTCTCACTGATGAAACTGTTATGGAATGTAGTTTATTGATTTGTATCTTTGGAGACAATCTGCTGATTGTATCTAGTAATGAAGTTTTAAGCTCTTTTGTGAAACTGTCATGAAATAAGTGATTATTAGCTGTAACATGTAGAAAGTTTATGTTTGAAGGCTGAAGGGTTTTAGTGGTCTAACGAGACACTTGACTGTCAGAAGAGGTCTGAATAACATGCAGTATTAATATTATTATTATCATTACTATTATTATCGTTTTTATTATCGTTATTCTTAATTTAGTGGCGAGATTGTCTCTCCTCCACTTCTTGCTGTGTGCTTCCTGGTGAGCCTTGTCACTGGAGCAACTATCAGTCGCATCAAGCCTAAACTTTGAAGACACGCTTATTTTCTCTAGCTGATAATGGAGCAAGCAATGGTAAGTTGCTGACCACAAATTCTAGTAAATCACTGTTTAATTCCTTCAAATAATTTGCATCCTTAAGGCGGCACTCTAAAAAGGAAACTTCCATGAATACGTATCCAACAGAGCTTTAGTTAGTGTAGTTTGCACGAGTTGCGAGCCATAAGAAATTCTAATCCTCGTGTTATGTGTTGGAGATTATTTCTATGTACTTGAACGAATCAGTCTTTCAAAACCACCAAATTGTTCATTTTAAATCCAGAAGGACTGGAAAAGATATTCATTCATAATAAAGACTTATTTCTTTGCTCTATTTGTATTAAGATATATAGAGAAGCTTCAAATGATGATGCCAGATGTCCATGTTCAGCAGAAAGATGGGACATTTTACTCCAGAGATGTGGTAAAAGCTGGACTTCTGAGCTCTGATGATCAGGCAGTTTCCTCCTGTGTCTGGCTCCAACACAAGCAAGCCACAAAAATCTTAACAAACAACCCACAGTAAGCTGTAAACACACACACACACACACACACACACACACACACACACACACACACACACACACACAACACACTCGCTTCATGAGCAGTGTGGATGGTGGGAAACCCTCTGCCAGCTCTTCACACTGACATGACTATGAAAGTGTGATGGATGATCCACTGTGGAGTCTCTGTGGAGTCACAGATGCTCAAGTCAGTTCTGTCCAAAAATGACTGAATATTTCTAAAACAAAAACAAATCCAAAAGAAAAGAAGAGGGCCTTTTAAACTGTCTTGGATGTAGTAGCGATCTCTCATTTGAAAGTTGATTAATTTACTAGAAACACAAACAAAAAGTGTAATTTTTTTGTCCTCACAAAAGCACTATTACATTGCATTACAATTTTTCACCTTTTCAGTATAAGTGCTGGTCCATGGCCTACATAGCTGTTGTGATATTGAGTTGACAGAGGAATTCCCAGTTCAATTCTAATCTCAAAAGTCTTATCTGTGTAAAACTCCAACAATACCTTAAGAATATCAGTAAACCAGAAAAAACTCAATCAATGTAGTTCGAAAAAGAAAGTAAACGTGCCATGTCAATTAACACTGCACTCTATGCGCATCATGTGGACCATAAACATCGAAACATTTTCCTGCACAAAATGAGAAGAGGCTGTCGTAACCAGTCAACCTTTGAATAGAAAAGCTCAAATAAAGTATAACTGAGAAGCTGTTGACTGATATCGAAAGGTTTGAGCTATACAGTAATGACACATCAAACAAAAGAAAGAAAGAAAAAAGTCGCTTGTTAATTATGGAAGCTGTCATGAGTAACGATCTTATTCATTCATAAAAAGACCAGATGCAGATAATGTAGTTGAGGAGATGCACGGGGAAATGACATTAAATTGACACGAGCCATATGGTAGCTGTAACTCAAACCTCCAGTAATTGATTAATTATAAATGTTGCTCATCCTTTTTTCTCACTCAATGATTTTTCTCACCTGTATATTTCATCGTGAATTTATCTATGTTCTATGTCATTATTTAACCTTTGTTAATAAAGGTCAGATGTCAGTATTTTACAATCAATACGATTCATGTTTTTTATTTTTTTTTATTTTGAAATGTTGTGTTTTGTTTCACTCGTAAGCTGCATTGTAAAGCGGCTCATGAATAAAGTAACACAATGGACTGAAAACCAGATTTTAATTGGTAGAATTCTTCTTCTGTAGCTTAATTAGTTAACCTGTCGCCATTCAAAGGCTGTATTTGACGCTACATAGATTTTCGTTCGCGGCTATACCAGGTTTAATGGTTTTGTGAAGCAGTTTAAAAAAGAGACCTGATCAGGAACCATTTAAGTTAAAACTGAGCTTTTCAAGCACCTTCTAAAATCCCTGACGGACACTCATCTTGACATTATGGTGTCATTTGTATAACATCACATATGTAAATGAAAACATTTACGCATCAAAACATCTTTTTTTATCACAACTAAGTATGGCTTAAACTTGTTTAGGAAAGATGCTGCATCAGATGTATTTTCAAGTATTAATTAAATAAAAACCAGCAGTCACAGAAAGTAGGCAAAATCCATAGAGGAGGCAAGGTGAATTACAAGAAAGTTGGAGGCACTTAGTATAGAGATAATCTGGGAGGGAGTGCCAAAGGGATTTATATATTCCATCAGGGTGTTTATACTGTTATTTTCAGGTGTATTTGTAGTGTGAGAGCTAATTAAAGTAGTTGCATTGGCTGAGCAGAAGGGCTAGAACAAAAGGCCAAACTGTGATATTACGTTATCATTATTTTTTTTATCTTATTTCCTACTTGAACACAAAGTGACTGAGCCCCGTTGCAGAAATCTATGATGGTGCTCCCACTTCACATCTTATTGTCCATGTGATATAATCACCTATTGATATTCATTAACGTACCATATTTTGGATGGGTTCATTAATAACATGATGGAGTTGATGCTAAACTCTAACCCCATCTTGCCTTTATTTACTGCCGTGTCTTAGATTTTCCCAAAAATCTATTTAGTTTAGTGTATTACATAGAAAAAATAAATGAACACGGGCAACAGGACATTAAAAAAAACCTACACACACACCGCAATGTTTGACCTTGCCTCCCAAAGCCTAGATACGTAGACAAAGACAATGATGTGATCTCCTTTTTTGGAAAAATAACATTAGTTCATATTTCGGGGGTGGAGATGGTGTCCAGGGGGTTATATGAAGAGTGCAGAAAAAAAGAATTCTCCCAATCCCCGTTTTAGTGGGGTCAATGACCCAGTTGTGCCAGGTTGGTGAGGGGCTCTGTTAAACACTGCAGTGGACATGATAAGGCTGCTTTTATTAAGATGTACTACTGCTACAGTTCTGTCATTGTTCATTCTGGCACAGCGGCACAACTCAGTGGAAAACAGCCATCATTCATTTTGCTGTTTACTCTTCTTTTGTAGTTCACACAATTGAAATGCTCAAAAGCTCTGTTGGGATTTGAACGCAGGTCAGACATTTAGGACTAGATTTTCTACACTGGCACAAACCAAGTTTTGTTCTCCAAAAAACTAATGTTAAAATTTAATACAGAGACTATAATGTTATAAAGGTATGGACACAGCGGTTGCTGCAGCTGGCCTTATTGTACAGCATGTGCATTTATGGTGGTTGTTCTATATCATTTAAAAGGGTAATACAGTATGATAACTGATTTTGACAGTAGTAAATTAAATGCTAATTGCATTATCATTTATCTAAAACAAAAACTTAACAAGGCTGTAATAGCTGCTTGGTGGAAGAGGTTTTGACAGGAGTTGAATGTTTAAAGTGGGGAGAATTGTTTCAGCTATGTTCTTTTTTTTTAAATACATAAACAGTGGAAGACTTGATCAGATCACACAGCATGCTAAAGTGTTGTAAGAAATGCCAGGCAACCTTGTACTGATAATAATGATAATGGTAAACCTAACTTAGCCCTGTTTCACCAAAAGAAACATAACAAGATAAGGCAGATGTAAAGCAAAATAAGGACGAGTAAAATGGAAAGAAAAGTGGTCTGGCTCCAGCAAAACTTTTACTGCCCTTCTTTCTTCCCCACTATTGTGTTTAAGTGGCTATTAAGTATATGTAACTGTGTCAGAAAGGTTTTTTTTATATATTATTGCCACAAAGTCCAACACAAATATTGCCAGAGCTTAAAAAATAAATTAAATTCAGTTCAATTCAATTCAATTCAGTTCAATTCATCAATCCATTTCCTACACCTGCTTAATCCAACTCAGTATCACGGGGGGGCCGGTGTCAATCTCAGCTTTCAATAGGAGAGCCGAGGTACACCCTGGACCCTGTTTGCTCAATTAACCTACCACACATGTTTTTGGGGTAAATTCAGTTCAAGTTTATTTGTCACAACAAACTTGAACTGAACTGAAATTAAGTGTGTTGGACAAGAAGATGGCTCAAGGTCTCTCAGCATAAAGCAATTTCACTACAACTTGAAAAGGAGTTCTAAACTGAAAGGGAATAGAGGGAAAGTATTTACAAATCGGTACTTGCAAATGATAAGCATGGTCACCTTCACGCTTACACTCTATTGTGTTGCTGCAAGAAACAACTGCTGCCTGTGTCATAGTGTCTCACCTCATTTTCTCTCTTTGACCCTGAGGTCACCATCGTGTGCAAAGATCTTGCAGAGAAATGACCTCACACATTATTATGTTGCTGCAGTAATTTGTTTTAGCTTTTATTAATAAATATTGTTGCTGCTGGCAGGAAGGACATCCTGTATCTTTCTGTGTTGCAGCAGAGCTAGCGAAGCCTTGTTGTTCTTGATGTTAACTAAAAGCTAGGACCTAAAACAGAACAATACAGGCAGATGGTGACGCTACAATGACGCACAATATGACAATAAAATAATATCATTTTAAATATTCATGCATTTAAGCTAAATTTAGTGGACCCCTGAATGAAATTAGGAGTTTGTAAACGATCATGATATAGGTGCTTTTAATGTCATCTTCCACCCCCTGAAAGTGTGAATGTGTAAGATGGTTTCCTTACACTTGTTACCTATCAAAATAATACACAGCAGAAATTCACATTGCTGGTTCACCCTTCTTTATGAGCAACTTTGTCAACAAGCTGTCCCATTTTGTGGTAAAAAATAAATAAATAAATAATTAAAAAAGAAAAAATGTCATAGTATTTCAGAATAGTTACATTTGAAATAGTTTGCTTCACATGGAAGTTTTGTTGACAGATTATCTGTCCTTAAGCACTTAAAATCCTCACCCTGAAGGATTAAGAAATCCTGTGAAGATAAAAGATTCTCCTGCTGGAGGGAGCTACGCAACGCATTTCTCTCTCACCACCTTTCTCGAACAATTACTGTCTGGCTACACACATGGACACACACTTACATCTTATCATCTTTTATTTTCACATGATTGTGATTCTTTAGGGAAAAATAAAAATAAATATGCCTGACAGATGGCAAAGAGCAAATTAGATTGAACTCATAATGTTTTGTTTCTGAGAGTAAATGTTCTCTTTGTTCGAGTCTCACTTGATAGAATATGCACAAACATTCACTATAAATGTAGACCTGAAATCACAGCATATGCAGTGTTGTTATTTTGTATCAATTTTAAAAAACCTTGACGGCACAAAGGTTCCACAAGCTGCAGACACTGGAACATGGGAAAAAATTATACAAGAAAATTGAGTATTTTCACAGGTTGAAACTGCACAGGTGCAAAAAAATCTGTTATAATAATTTTACACCGTGCATGTGTTTATAGAGTCTTCCTAACACTTTTGCTGCTGCTAAATACAATACACGTATGCAGTGTCAGAATGACAGATTTTTCTATTAAAAAAAAAGAAACATAGTAACAAAATTGTCTTTTTTTTTGTATTTAAACATTTTTCCTCTCTCATTTTATTGTTTCCGTGCTATTGTAGCCTTGACATTAAAAAAAAAGTTCTGCTATTTAAACCTCAGAAAGAGTGTAAAATATTTCAGTATTTTGACTGTCATGTTTTCTTAACTTCCCAGAGTTAATGGAATGCCATCTCTAGATATGCCTTCATAATATTATGCTTCATACTTGATTTAAACTACTGATGTTTATCAGGTTTTTATCACAGCAGCCTGTCACTCTGAAAAATCATTTTATAAATTAGTCAAGAAGACAAGTTCTTGCGTCCAGTCTATTAAGTTCTCAGGTATGTGTAATTATGACATTCAAACCTGCTTTTTTCACACTACGGGAACATATTCATTTGCAGTGAGCATTGCTGGTGCACAGATTAACATGATTTAATACTAATCTTGGGGATTGTGGCATCATTAGCCAGTGATTATGCTGCTAATCTTGGCCGTGAGCAGGCCAAGTGGGTTAGTGGTTTTAGGGGTTATTTCTGTCTCTGTCCAGTGTTCTACTGATCCAGTGACATATGGCACACATACAAGCCATGATCTTTCAGCACGGTTAAGCGTCATTGCTGTTTTCTTCCCATTTCTTTCCTTTCATTTATATCACAGTGGTGACAATTTTAAGGCAAATTCAAATTCGGGTACTGTTTTCAACTTCACTTAGAAATCATTTTTACTGTGACAATCCAAGTTAATTTGATTTGTGGCAACAGCAAAACTTCTAAGCAAGTTTAGCGCCAAACTCGCTGACAAACACTTCTTTGTTTCTCTTTAGTTAACTATTTCATGTTGCAAGCCACCGTTTGTTTCCGTTGTTGAGCACCAAGCATAAATACCAAGCAGTAGCCGGGTCTCTCATACATTTTAAAGCCATTTAGCAGTGAGCTGAAATCAAGCTGATAGAATTACAGTGAATTACAAAGAGGAAAAGGAAGTGCATCACTCCTGTTGCAAAAACAACTTCAGTATGAAGTGGTACTTACAGAATTTAAGCTCACTCGCTGGTCAATCCTGAAAATGTCAAGTAGCAAAAAAAAAAGTAGTTTGATTTCATGTACATCTTGTAAATTGCAATGCTAAAGCTGTCAATGTCAGTTATCAGACTTTATTTAGACAGAACAGGTCAAATCAAGGTCAAGGACAGGTAGATAATAGGTTGCCCTGATCCATCACAAATAACCTTAGCCGGCCTCAATCTTGGTGCTGTTTCAAATACTATTGAATCAAGTTAATTAATTAACCACCATGTCAAGATTTATGTCAATAAACTCAGTTAAACTGTCGTAATCGCCTTTTCTTCCTCCATGTAATCTGTATTCTGATGACTTGGTGTTTTTCACCATAAAATAATAATGAATCACAGTTCTCTGTGCTTTTGTGGATTGCTGATGACTACAATCCCATTGAATGCAATCAATTACTCTCCGAGCCAGTGGATACATTAATCAGCCTTTAGAAGACTTAGCAGCGTTGATCAGAGACCATGCCTTGGCTGGACCCGATCCAATCAGAGAGTGAGGCACTCTGAAACCAGCAGGGTTTCACAGAGCTGATACTTTCTCTTTTTCTTCAAGCATTTGTTCGTTGGCAGTATTGTTGTCAGCACAGAGATCAAACAAAGTCGAGCAAATGTTTTGGGAGAAATTTAGTCAATTTCTCCCAAAATTCTAAAACTTGTGTAATGTTCATTCTTTGGTTTGTTTATTCAGAGTGATTGAAAGAGCTTCATAAGTCTAAAAATGCAACTGCAAAATGTATCCTGTTAATTATGATCAGGGCTTAAAGATTGACAATTGTCTGCATCCTCACTTCTAACAGGGCTTTTCTTTTAGGAACAAAACTGCCATTTGCATCTCTGATACACTGAATTTATTTGTTTTTTCCATATACTGTTTTCTCGTATTCTTAGCGAGAGCATTCTCTGAGTAAATGTCTCATCGAGCAAACACAAATATTTCTCAGAAAAACTTTAAATAAAAGACAAGTCAAATGTTTAACACTGGCTTCGCAGACAATAAAGTGATTCTGTAATTGTTTGGGAAAATCAAGCTTTGACTTGCCACTTGAAAGAGTCCGGCATGATCATGGGCAGCGACTTTTATAGTCTTTTAAAAGAGTACAATTGCTTGTGCTCCCCTGAAGTAATAGAGAAATTAATTTAATTGAGTATGGAAAATTATTTTGTTAAATATTTGACAGTTGATTGACATTTGGGCTTCCCTTTGCAAAGTGATTTACACAGTTTGATGATACATGTAGATGAGAGTTTTTACATTACATCTGCTTAGCATGAAACACTTAAAGGGGAACTCCGGGGCATTTGAAGCGCACTTCCATTGCTAGAGGTTGTCAAATACTGATAGTAGGACACATAGAGGTGCAAATCTGCACTCCTTGTGTGGAGATCGCGCTGTTCGCTCAGCCTGTCATGCGAGGCTAATACGTGGTGGCTAAGGGGCAAGAGCTAACCCTTCCACGTAAAACAACAACTTGCACACTGCAGAAACGTCACACCACTTATTAAAACAATACATGCCCAGTAATATTGTTGTAATGTTTTAAATACTTGAATGCAGTTTTTCTAGAGAAGATAATTGTTTTGTATATGGGAGTATCGTCCATCGACTCTTTTGGGCTTTCACATGCGCGAGCGTACAACTAACCGGTGAGTTACATGCTGTTTATAAAGTTGTTTTGTAACGTCCCCATGCCAGTAATGTGAGAACCATGCATATGGTTTTGATGGTAAGGCTTGTGACTTTATTGTCGGATGGTTTATAAAGTGGTGTGACGTTTCTGCTGTGTGCAAGTTGTTGTTTTAGTGGAAGGTTTAGCTCTTGCCCCTAGCCACCACGTATTAGCCTCGCATGACAGGCTGTGCGAACAGCGCGATCTCCACACAGGGAGCGCAGATTTGCACCTCTCTGTGTCCTACTGTCAGTATTTGACAACCTCTAGCAATGGAAATGCGCTTCAAATGCCCCAGAGTTCCCCTTTAAAGCTAAAATTTGAGTTTGAACTTTCCAAAAAAAAAGTTATGAGTTTAGTTATAGGTTAAACAAGAGACAAGTTTATTTTACTTAGTTGTTAATCACTTAGCCTTCTTATTAAGGTTAGCACACTCTCATTATCATGCACAATTTAAAAAATAATCACTTAAGATGCATCTGGATTGATTGGGGTCATGGATATTGTTTTTGTCTGATTACTATGTGCCTTGAATTTTTAAAATGCCTCTATTGTTCCTGTGTTAGAGCTTCATAACCTATTTTGAGAATTGCTTTTGCATTTCAAACAATTAGTTCTTTTTACTGGGATGGCTGCAAATGTTCCAAAAAACTTGCGTGGGGTGAGGTTTCCTTCGCAGCCAGGACTCAAGGCAGACACAGCGATTAAAGCCACCCTGAAGAAAGAGGCAGTAACTGTCAGCAAGCTAACAAAGCGGGAAGTGTCAGGATGATAGAGTGTGAAGCCAGTGTAATTGGAAAAAATGAAAAGTCAATAGTAATAAGGTCATTTTTCAACCAGTTGTTTGGTGTGCTTTATTTCAGTTGAGCAAAAATTCTGGACTTCTCTTCTTCAATTTCTGCAATTCTTCTGTTCTTGTTTTTTGAGTTGAATAGTTGTATTTTACATTACCGTGATTATCACTTCTTCATGTCAGTTTGAGCAAATAAGTTAAGGGGGAAAAAAAGATGGAAAGAAATCTTATCTTACCTTGAACAAAGCCTCAAAAAATGTAATTTTATCTTGTGCTTTGGGATTCATATCCTCTCTTTTAATGTATGTAGGTTTTTGTTTCTCCACCCAATTACAGTCCGCTGTGTTTTGACTTTTAATCCTTTTGACCTCAAGAATCACAATCCTTTGGAATTCCATATCTATCAAACGGAATTGAGCATGATCAAACAAATAAATGGTTTGAATTTTATTTACAGAACACAGAAACCCCTCTTTCAGAAAGTCATTTGACTAATTTTGTACTAAATTAATACTGCATTCGGCAATTTGTTGAGAACCAGAGCGTGACAGGTGCTGGTCTGGCTAAACAAATGGATTGGGGGCTCAGTACTGGGCTCAGCCCTGATTACCTTCTGTAAGCCCCATCAGCTGATGCTTCTCAGGCCTGCATCTGCTGTTCTTTAAGAACAAATCCACAAAGTGGAGGTTTGAAAGAGGATTGATTGGACTGTGTTCAGGGCTAATCTATTCACAGGTCCACTGAAGTTATTAGGTGATCATTAAGAAAGTCATCCCAGCCACTGAACAAGTTTCCTTGTGGGCTGCAGTCATGTGGAAGTGCACTGGGCCAAATATCAAGCTGATTATGCTCAGCAGATAGTCCCAGTTAAACAGTGTTACATAGTACTAAATAGGATTAACATATGTAGTTTACAGTATTCCTGTCACCATTTATTGGTCTCAACTAAATTGATTTGCTACTTATTACATTGCAAAAACTGCACTTCATGTCATTACCATCTAAGGTCAGCGTGAAAAGGCTCAAGCAATTATTCACAGTAAGCTCAGAAAATGTCACAATGCAAAATGAAAACCTGTTTTCTGTGAATATTATAGATATATATTGTATTATTGTTTGTAATCCAACAATGATAGGAGTCATGTTACATGAATGCAGAGCTGTCAGAGCTGATCGTGGATTTCCTTTCCATTCTCTGGGTATCTGTGCTCGCTGCCACCACGATGCTATTGTGAAACAGACAGCTGGTTATCTTTTTTGTTGAAAGTTTTTTCTATCGCATCTATCACTTACATTATGCAGATAAAAATATTCAACTGTGCAGTGTATACTGTCACTATCAGTTTAATTCTGATCAACTGCTTGATTATCTCTGAGCAGAAACGGGACATTGAATGATGGTCTCACTGTCCTTTACTCTTAGGGAGGGTAACTATGCAATAACGGGAAACTTCTTTATAATTAATAATCCTCTAAAGTCTCTCTTGAATTGTAATCCTTTACTGATATATGACAATGACACTTCACCCAAATCATGACTGACATATATAGTTTTGGATATCTGTAGAGGCCAAAGTGTGCTTGGCAATAATGATTTTTAAATATTTAAATGCATTCATTTAATTTACTATTGCTTTGGTTTGTGTGTGTGTGTGTGTGTTTTCTTTTTATTAAGCTTTTTTCAAATGGATTTAAAAACATTAGCTCTGACGTTAGCATGTCTAGTTAAGGGACTGTTTATTTTTTGGTTGCAGATGTGAATTCCCACTATTGAACTGAATTTTGCTTGAAAATGTGAACCACGTTGACTAAATCTAACCTTTTGGAAAGCTTGTCCAGAAATGTGAGAAAAAAAAGCAACAACAATGTAATGTAAGAGAAAATAGCGGTGAATTAACCATAAGATTTTCCTTCCCACTATTCAAGAACGAATTATCTCTTCTTTTTGCCAGGTGCAGCTTCTTTTGACCTATTAACATAATATCACATAGAATCTGTGTGCATATTTTAGATTCCTTTTACAAGGTTTTCAAATGGGTTTGCAGGAAGTCATCTACATACACATTTTTAATAAAATTCCTGGAGTTCCGATCCCCTGAGAAGCTATTGAGCTGCAGATAAATAATTCTGTTGGTGGCAGTTTTTAACTGTGAAGATCAGTGATTCTCCCTTCCAGAGATGAGAGGACTGATGGCAACCTCTAAAAATATAGTTTCAACATTACTACAAATTTCCATATGTTGTGACATGTCATTACTTTGTTGGGTAATACTTAGAAAATGGTGAGTTAAAAAAAAGATTACAGCGTGAAAAAGCGCTTGTTAAAATCAATCATCAAATATTAATATCTATCTAATATGAAATGTCTTTTTTGGGTAAAAACATTGTTTAACAGCCCAATTTTAGGACAAGAGGAAAGGGAAAAGCATGTTCAGTTTCTCTTAAACTCCAAATGATTTCCTTTGAACTGAAGCATTGATCACCATAACACAGTAGCTTTTGCACTTCCTCAAAGCAAGAATCATCCTGTTCATTTCTAACCCTCACCATGCAATAGGCCACAAAAGAACAAAAGCCTCTTAACAGTTGCATGGTCAGAATGGGAAAGCTCCACTAAAGGTGCTCCATCTCCACCGACAGCCGTTTGGAGATTCATTTGTCATCATCCATCCGATGCTCTCTGCCTTCTAATTAGGAGGAGAATACAGAGCTGTAGTGTTTGGGAGAAAAGTGCCGCAAAGAACAGAGCCTGACCATCCTCACTGTATGTGTTCCTTCACAGAAGGGGCTGTAAGAGCTGTTTGTGTTGTTACTGGGGCCCTCAATTCACAATTGTGTGAGGAGCCATCAGGACTGATAAATGACTCGCTATGAAAAAATTCCCCAAATAAATGGCTGTTGAACAGGGTGGTCATAGGCATGGCACCATAACTGTCCATTAGCAGAAGCAACCATGCAGATATAAAATGCTTGATTGTAAAAAGTATCGGTTTCTTCCGGCACTTTGAGTCATAAATCTATATCCTGAATACACAAATGTGTAAGAACTGGGCAGATATTGGATACGTGGAATGTGTGCAAATATCAAAGAAAATTGCTCTGAGAAAAAGTGGAATTAATAGATGTAGTAAATCACGAGGCCCCGTTAAGGTGCTGACAGCCCTGAATGTATGAACATGGAGTTAGTTATAAAGACTCGTTTTAAATGCCTCGGGGTGGTATTTTAAATAAATCAGACAACGAGGTGAGATACAGTTGTGTGAAAAAGAAAGAACATCCTCTTTCACTTTCAAGGTTTTATGTATCAGGGCGCAATTAGAAAAATAAAAAAATCACCTGGTCTTTATCAGTTCTGGGAAAGAGATAATCCCAACCTGAATAAACATTTCATTGTTTATTCAGAGAGAAAAGACAGAAGCATCGTGTGAAAAACTAATTACACCCTGTTACGTACAGTGTTCTGTATGTCTTTTATGTATGTATGTTGTACATGTCTTGTGTTATGTATTGTGTTGTGTTCTGTTTTGTGGTGTTGGTTTGTGTTGCTGTTTTGTCTCCCCCTCCTGTTTCAATTCTCTCACTTCACAGATGTGCACACCTGGTTTCAATTATCCAATCATTCAGTCCCCTTTATATAGTCCCTTGTTTGTTTCCTGTGATGGGGCGTTGCGTTGCGTTGCGTTGCGTTGCGTTGCGTTGCGTTGCGTTGCGTTGCGTTGCGTTGCGTTGCGTTGCGTTGCGTTGCGTTGCGTTGCGTTGCGTTGCGTTGCGTTGCGTTGCGTTGCGTTGCGTTGCGTTGCGAGCTCCAGTTAGTTATTTTTGTCTCTTGTTAATTCTTTTGTTGGGTACACAGGGACTTCGAGGATAGGTAAGATACCCTGGGGTCTACATATTACATCCACGTAAGCTTACCTTTTGTTAGAAACCCTAGGTAAGAGTGCGCACCATCCGCTGTACTTTTTGGGTGCTCAGCACTTGTAAAAGGGGGGTGGGGTTATGTTCTTTTTATTTTCTTTGGTGCCACTGTAGTCCTCGTTGTTCCCTGTGTTACCATTTGTAAATAAATACTTTCTTTAATTGTTGATACGTTTCCTGGTTTTGTGTGACTACACCCTCACCTACCCAAACCTGTTGCTTTATGTTGCGCCTTCCCACTCCGAGCCGTTAGGGGGTGTAACACCCTATGATTCAATAGCTTGTAGAACCAACATTAACAGCAATAAACTGGAATTAGTGTTTTCTGTAAGATGTTGGAATTGTGGTCCACTTTTCATTGCAATGTTACTTCAGTTCAAAACATTTCAATCATTGAGATATCTTTATTAATTTAGGCCATTCTGTTGTTGATGTCCTTTGGATCACTATCCTGTTGCATGAGCCAGTTTCAGCCAAGCTTTAGCTGTCAGACAGATGGCCTCACATTTGACTTTAGAATACTTTGGTACACAGAGGAGTTCATGGTGGACTCAGTGACTGGAAGGAGCCCAGGTCCTGTGGTCGCATAACAAGCCTGAATCATCACCCCTTAGCCACTGTATTTTATAGTTGGTATAAGGTGTTTGTGCTGATATGCTGTGTTTTGTTTTCCTCAAATGAGGTGCTGTGCATTATGGCCAAACCTCTCATTTTTGGTCTTGTTTGTCCAAAGGACATTGTTACAGAAACCTCGGAACTTCTCAGAGAAAAGAGGCTTTCTCCTGACAACCCTTCCAAACAAGCCACACTTTCAGTCTTTTTTCTAATTATGCTGTCAATTTATCACTTAACATACAAACAGAGGTCTGTAGAGTCTGACATGTAGCTTTTTTTCCCAGTTGAGCGTTGCACCATCTGACTTTGAGGTGAACTTGTTGGAATGTCCACTCCTAGGAAGATTGTCATCTGCCTTGAAGGAAAACCCTGGCAGCTTGTTACCCTACACATCATCTAAATTTTCCTCCCAGTTGGTCTCCAATGGTTTAGGGATGAACGACACACTTACCCTGATGTCAGCTTTAACCTGCTTACCTTCATTTTAATCAGCTAACCAGCTGATCTTAGGGGTTTCCAAGGATTACTTGCGCAGGTATTTTAACAGCTTTAAATGGCATCCGAAAAGCTTTATATTGGTAGACATTAAACACGCATTTTACAAAGTGGAATGGTTTTCGTAAGAACCAACAATAATATAATAGTACCAACAACTTGATGACTTTTGCCTTTCTCCCCTCTCTTTCTTGCCTGTGCTTTCCCTGCTGTTTGTCGCAGCTGTTTCCCCCCCTCTGTGTTCAGCATACTTGTGGTCAGTGATACTGGTTCTCTGCCATTTCAACTGACCTCTCTGTCTGTCGGAGTCTTCACACCTGACTGCCTACTGAAATCCCCAGATTATGGCCAGCAGATCCCTGCTGTGTCTTCAAATGCTTCATTGAGCGGAGTGTTTAGAGAACTGTGGGCTGATCTGGACCAGTCTCTGCCTCTTCACGCAACCTCATGTTGAGATTTTAATGGACTGATGGATCCAATAAATAAATGATGCCTCAAGGGGATATCGAAACAAGGGAACACTGCAAGTTCATGACTAAACCCGTGTAGGAGTTCCGTTGTTGTGCTCCGACTAAATTCTGACCCTCAAATGGTTCAAATTGGGGGGGGGGACTGATAAGTGACCACTGCAATGCATCCAGCTTCCTATAACCACGTTGCATTTTAATTGTAATAGCAATGACTTAATATTTTCACGATTTTCTGACAGTTGTTTGTATTTACTGGTTCTACTGGTATCAGTAACTTAAATTATTCTAAATCCCTGGGTGTCCGAATTGTCAATATCTTGGAAATACATGAATATAGAGACTATTAGGTGCTAAGATAAAGCACCCCTGCAACATCCATGAGTGTTTATTTATGAAAGGACGACTTCAGGAGTGACAAAGGATTTGAGTCTGATCATACTCGCTAGATAAGCATATAAAGGCGGATTTAGGCACATCAACACATTTCAGTCCAGACAGAAACTTAACAACACCTTCTGATGAGGTCATTTGCAGCATCACATTGATCTTTTCGGCTTCGTGGTTCACTCTTGATGTATATAACCCCAATCACAAGTCACAAGATTCTGATTCAGGAAACCTGGACTGATACCAAGACCAGTCTAGGTTTCTTCAACTTCAATACTTTGAATGGGTATAACAATTAGAATTTTTGTTAATTTTTCAAATGAAAAGTAAACATCTGCTCTGCAGAAGTTTTATAACTCATCTGTCTTAAAGTCCACTCTGCGAACACCTAATCCTTTGCTGAACTCAGACTTCCTCCCGTATAATCAATGGTTTGGTTGTGCCTCAGCAGTCCAACCTATTTTCTTTTTCTGTTCTATACCTGAAATGCCTTTCCCCGTGTGACTATTGCGTTGGTTGCTGAACCTTTGCTTTTTTTCATGATTTCAACCTGCCATCCAGCGGCTGACTGGGGACAGAATTTTGAACTTGCAGAATTGCTTTTAAGAATACCTGCCTTGAGTACAAGTTCTTCCTTTGGGTCCAATTACCTGTTGCCAGTTGACCTCAACCTTGGCAACGATCCAAAACAAGCATCCTTGGCTTTTTAGGCTAATTAGTTTGATAGCATTGAAGATATCTGATTGTAATATTATCCCACCCTGAATTAACCTACCAGCTGTTCGTTAAAATGATACTAATCTCCAGCAAGAACACACATTAAATAGTAAAAAGCACTTAATTGAGTCTATTGAATTGCCTTGTGTACGAATTGTGCTCTATAAATAAAATTGCTTTGCCTTGCCTATTCTCCTAAAAATATCCAATCACTGAACCATATATAATAATGTCACAAACATGCACCTGATGCATGCTAAATCATTTAGATTCTATGCATGCCAAGCTACTGATGCTATGAATAGCAGTACTAGCATGGCTTCTGTGAGGTTTTTACTCACTGATTTGAAAAGATTGGTGCCCCATCGCTTTAATTTGAATTTTTTTTTTTTTTAGTCAAAGTCTGCTCCCATTTATGTCAGAAAAAAATGATATTTTCAGTAAGCACTCATCTGCACAGTTTCACAGAGGTATGTGTGTAAGAAGCCCATCGTTGAAACTGTCATCATCAGTTGATTGAGACACAATGCACAACAAACTGATTATGTTCATTAAGTGATGATTAGTACCGTTTGCCACTGTAATTGATTTGTCGTGATTATTTATCAGCACGTTTAAATATTTGGTAAACATAAAACTTGTGTTTAATACAGAAACGTAAAAAAAATTTAAAAAATCAGCAAAAAAAGACAGCAAAGCAACTAAATCAGTAAACGGGGGCAAGTTTGATTATATCCAACCGGCCAGCAGCAAGCCTCATCACATTAACTCGTGCGGGTATGGGGGTCTGTCATGTTTTTGTCATTATTGTCCTTATTGTTTTCAATTTTTATTTGACTTTTCATGCATGTTCATAGTTTCTTCCATTGTAGCATTAAATAGTCTTTGTCATTGTCCTTCACTCCTTAAATTCACCTTACAAGCCAAAATTTATGACCAAAACTCTGTAAGGCCTGCCCACCTAAATATCTGCTCCAAACAGGGTGTTATCATCTAAAACCAAAACCATTTCTGTGTTCTGTAACATCGCTGATGTTGTTGTAACTCAAAGTTTGTATCGCAGTTAGCATGCAGCCCACGTCCAAGGCGTTCTGAGAAACACGTAGTCCTGAAGTGGTTCCTTCAGGAGGAGGAAAACAGCAATAACAAGCCTCAGATGAAAGCTGAGATTAAGGACAGGGAAGCAGCAGCAGAGCTCGCTCTGCAGATAATTCAGCTCTAATCTATGCTCTGCAGGTGTGCAGTTAGCACCGAGAAGGTGAGCCAGGCACCTCTACAATGATTTACTTCCAGCTCCCATCGCACGTTATCGAGCCAATAGACACTATGAACACATGAGCACACACAACCTGCATTTTACACAAATGACTTCATGAGCATCTGTAACACTAAAAGGAGTTTTTAAAAAGCCTGATACCTGATCATCTCAGAATTCATGCAAAAGATATGTTTCTGTGAAATGTAAAACAAATAAGACATAAATGATAAACATGCTTGCAAGATGTGGGCTGTGTTTGCTGGATAAAGATGACTTAAACAAACACAAGAAAAATTCAAACACAGGAAATGCACTTTCAGAACACTTTTGATTAATATTCCGTTGACATAAGACATTTACTCAAATAACACAGAATCTAAAGTGAAAAAAGCTGGGGTTTTTTCGTTTTTTTTTTTATTTATTTCTGCAGGTTTTCAGAAAAAGGATCAAATTAAATCCGGGTTGTAAGGATAAACAGTAAAGTAAATCTGGCTATGAATGATGAACAGACCACTCTATAAAAAACGTATAAATATATGTTGAAATGCATCTTTAATTGCACTGCGTGTGCTACTGAAGTAGAGATTTCTGGCGCAGAGTATGGAAAGCAAAAAAGGGAAATGTCAACCCCTCATTGAAATGAAAAACAATATTGTTTAAATGTGTTTTTACATGATCTCTCTTGTATAACAACCATATTCTGACTCAACAATGGCAATAACTAATGAAAATCCTTTCTACAAAAGGATGAAAGGTTTAATGCCTGATCCTGCACTCCGCAGTGCATTCAAATATTTATTCTGAAGAAATGTTCTCTCTGATTTTGAAATTAAGCAGAACTGATGAATTACTGTTGGTGGTGCTGCATCAGGCAGCAGAGCTGAGCTCTTACAGCAACCTGTTATTGTCAGGGAGTGTGAAGCGTCCCTAGAATTAGGTTTTTACAACAAGACAGTTCGGTAAAAGAATGTAAGCAAACTGGAGCATTTTGTGCTTCAAATTTGTTGCTGTTCCTTCAGCCATTGCGGCTGAATGTGAGCCTTGTCGTGCTCAGGGAGGCTGCCACATCAATCCCACATCCTAAAGGTTACCAAGCAGAACATCGCATTGTAACAGGTTGGTTCTCCAAGATAAGCAGTGGGTGGCACTAATTGGAGAACCTGAACAGCAAAAAACAGAAAGTAACACCATGACTTAAATACTGTAAAAGGCCACCAGTCAAACCTGTAAAAAAAGCCCAATCATAACTTGAATGAAGTAACTCGATGGAAAGCCAGTGACCGAAAGAGGGTTGATTAGCAAGATACATCGCAGTGCTAATAACATCTTTTTGATTTTAATCTCAGCTGAATCTAGCATTTTTTTCGCACACATGGGTAATCTTCAGAGGATCAGGTTTGTTTTCACTGATCACAGATATGAGCGTTAGGGTGCACGGTTGGCTGTCTCTGTGTTTACCCCTGTGCTGGATGGAGTTGGATGGACAATTTCTTTTTTTTTTTTTTATTTCCCATCCAGCTGTTTTTATGCACAAATTCAGAGTTTAGGTATAAAGACATAAAAAAAACAACGTTAGGTCAACTAAGGATGTTCATTATTAAAACTGAGTGTACAGGCAAAGGCAGAAACTTGTACTCACCATCATCACATCAAATTTATAAAGCAGTGCAAACACACAGTTGTTCTTCCGAAATTAGATTGATTTTGAAAACGTACACACTTAAAAAAGTCCGATTCCCGAGGTTATCTTTCATCATTCAAAGTTGTAGGCACAGCCTTGATATATTATTTGCATAAAAGAAGGCTGTTTCTATCGCAAGTTATCGGACATGGAAAAGGAAACTAAAGAAGAGCAGAAGTTCATCAAAACGTGAAATTGAAACCCTCATGCAAATCGTTGAGAAAACAAAAGGGCTTTATTGTGTGGTTTCAAATCTTGAATCATGAAGAGAAGAAAAACTGATAAATGAAAAGTGTTGTAGCAGAGGTATAAAAACAAATGACCAGTAAATGCTCCATTAAGTCTTCCAGCAATGTTAGAGCAACTACCACTGCACACAGCTGACATTCCTGTCAGTCACATTTACACAGCTATCTGTGGCACCTCAATCTTACAAGAAATGATAATGATGACAATTATCATTCTCATTATTCTCATTATTATTGTAATGAAAAAAGTCTCACATAAAATCATTTACACTCTAGTTTGTGAATGTTTAATTGTAGATGATGAATAGGTGCATTTGTGGGAGAAAGCACATTTACGTTTGTGTAAACAGAAAAGAATATATAAGACATGCAGGCTGTGTGAAATTGTTTTATGCTAAATTCTGTCTCGCCTAATTTTTCATTTTCACTTCCCTGTATCGGACTTGTCTCAACTCTGAAGCAGTAAGCATTTGGTCTGAAGCATGCATGAGCTGTGCACATTCTCCTCTTTGAGCATTCTTTGTTTTTAATATTGGAGGCATGAGAAAAGGCATTTGCATGTTAAATTGCATCCCAATTGCTTCAACATCTGTCTCGTGTTGTTTCGTTCTGCAGATGTATTCATTTTGCTAAGATGTTTTGATCTTTTCATGCATTAAAGTTCACCCTCAGCAAAAAATCTGTTTGAACATGTTTGATTATATAGTGTCTCTAATGAGTTACAAGACATATCGCAAGCGTAATCTGCCATCAGCACTTTCTGCTTTGCGTCTTCAGGGCACCGCCCTTAACTTCAGAAAGGTGAGCTCAGACAGAATGAATGTTCTCTACACAAACCATCTGGAGAAACCAGCACCAGTCAGGACTGACTACATGCATGGTGGGGCTGTACTGGTTGGGTGAGGCTCTGGCAAGATGTCGGAGAAACCAACACAAGCCAGGTGTGTTTTTCCTCTAGTTGCTAAGATGGCAGATCTGACATGTCCTGTTTCTGATTGCCAGCATGACATAAGATCCTGTAAGCCTTCATGTTTTATCCAACCATGTTAAACTACAGCAGAAGTGCATTAACCTTATTTGGAGACGTTGCAGTAGCCCATCAAAAATATCAGCGAGGACACGGTTCTCCTTTCTTCATTTTTCAGAAAGCTGCTTCACAAACCCCTAAACAGCTTGGTTTTGCAACTAAACTAATCGTGTAGTATGACGCTGTTCCATTAATCTGACAGACACAACAAGGCATGTCCGATAAGTAGTTGTCTTTTTATGTGCTTTCTTGCAAGAAAAGCTATTTTGTTTTCTCTCTGTCCCACTTTCGCAATCAATTCTGGCTCCAGAAAAGACACAACCAACTCTGCCGACGGCCTGGCAGCAAATTGGCTTTATTCTAGGCTGTGTCCACCGTTTTCTCAGAAAAAAAAAACATCTATGGCACACATTTTAAAAAGCCTGTAGAGAAGCAAGCTTAAGGGTTTTTCCCAGGGAGATGGCAGCACACCATGTCGGACTTCTCAAACAGCCGCTTCTCGAGTGATGAGCTCAGGCAGTCAGTTTCTCTTCCCTGGGCGGAAAGACTGGCAGAGCTTCTACCGCTGTACAGCTGAAAATTAACTAAGCGCAAGCGGTTGCTGCATCTAATGAGAAAAGCCCATGATTCTGGCACTCAATGCATGAAAGTTAGCCTCCATGATCATTTTTTAATTGCTGTTTGTTTACAATCTAAGTGAGTTTTGTGGGGTCAAAAGAGACTTTGAGGAAGAGCTTAGAGGCTGAGATGTGAAAGAAGTTTGGGAGTCATGCCCCATGCATTGAAGCCAGGATGTTTTTGTGGCAAAAACTTCAAATTATACAATTCTGTGGAAAACAGATTAGTTATACGTAGCTTTGCTTTGTCACATATACAGACCAATGGGGACAGTGGGTGTCATACAGAAGTAACATCTTTGTCACAATGCTTCCCTTTTTCCTGTGCCTGATGGTGAAGGATGCACGTTAAGCATGGGTGGGTAGTGAGCAAGTGCAAATGCAGTCAGCTTGCCAAGTAATTTTTCAACATGAGTGAGAAGTCTAAAAATGATCTGTTTATAGTCATGTTGACATCATACAATTAATAGTACACATTTCTACTGAAGCTTCAATGTCGGTGTCTTTAGAATTTGCCACTGGCTTACACACATAAAAGTATAAATAAATAGATAAATAAACACATCCCTAAATATATATATAGATTCACACATATATACATTTTTAAGCTCCTGTGTGGATTCTGCTTCAATTCTTTATGTGGACAGAACCCTCTCATTTAATTTGATCTTTTATTCATAACTAAATCTGAGCTGCAGCACTACAGCACCAATGCTTTCTTCATGGACACTGCTTCCATGCAAGTTGCTTCAGCTCAGCATGGCAGTCGTCATGTCTGAGTAGAAATATGTGATGTGGCTGTAATATGAAAGAAAAAAATCAGCCGAAATCTGAGTGGAACATGATTTTTGAACCACCTGCGTGTTCCGAAGCATACAAGAGCATTTACCATCAATCTGTGGGTTATTGGTTAGATCTTCAGCACCTCTGCGGAGGTCAAATCCCATATACTAACATACTTACAAGAGAGTGAGGTTTGGTGTTAGGAGCCAGCTTATGAAGTAATAAAAACTTTGAAAGGTTTGTCATAACAGGTGCAACAAGTCTATCAGAATAAGGATGACGAATAAGGGCTCATGTACTGAGGATGCTTTTATCGGGTGAACAACTTAAAGCATGTGTGTGGGTGGATTGTTACCTTTTATTAATAATCTTGTCGCTGTGAAGCTATGTCAGCACTGTTTTTTTTTACCTTTTGAGACTTGAAGTGGAACTTCAGGCTATCACCTCACTTATTTTGTGTTAATAGATAAGAATATCACAAAGGAGAAGATAAGACATGCCAAAAGCTATATTAAAATAAGTGTTCAGTCTTTGAACATGTCATAATTCTGTGACCCAGTGCTGCAGTGAGGATCTGAAGCTGCATGCTGGCTCAAAGAGAATTAAAAATATAGCTTGCGGCTGTATAATCATCTTTTAAAAGCAAGCACTATCATCTTAAAATCAGTGCTGAACAGGTATCCAGTGAAGGGGTGCCGCTGTTTGATCTTTGATACATTTCAGGACCCAACTGATGCATTTGGCAACAGGATAGAAAAATTGTTACTGATGCCAGAAAAACAGGACTGCAGAGTATAAGCAAAGTGAGCATCTTACGGGGATGATTTTGTAATGTTCTTTGTCATTACAAATTCACAGTCTTCTGCATATCCAGTCAAATTCATTTTCCTAAGCAAAGTAGTTCTGTTTTTTTTCTTTTTACTTCCCCACAAGTCAGCATTTCCCTCACCATTTTCCCTGCCAGTTGGTTCTCTAAAACCTTTAGTACATTCTTAGGTTCCAGCGCAGCAGGGTAACTTATAAAACTGCAGTTCATTTGTCTCCTCGCAGATGGAGTATGTTGATGGCTACCGCCTCTTTTTGTGCTTTTATGCTGCGGGCTGTGGTGTGGTAAATGGTCTTACTATTCAGTCTCCTTCTCTGCAGTTAGCCAGATCTCAGCTGGCAAACTTCCTTCTACTCTATTTTCCCCCACACAGGAAAGAAGCATATGCCAAATGGACCATATACCCCACACTTGTGTGAGTGTGTGAAACAGTGTGTGTGTGTGTGTGTGTGTGTGTGTGCAAAAGGTGACAAAAGACATCAAAAGTTCTCAAAGATGTTGCTGACACCTTTTTTATCTAACATTTCTCTGACAAATAGGGGAATATTGTAGTTCTTTTCTGTATTTAATCACAGCAGCACCGCCATCAGCCAATATGTTCTCTTCTATGTTCTCTCATCTGTATCTCTTGTTGCAGAAAATTTAACAACATTTCCAACTATGTCCTCATTCAATACGTATTCATTTCAATTTGTAATATTAGCTGAAATAATAGTTATGTAGTGTTGCTCAACAAGCTCTACTGGAGCACAAGCCTTCCAACACTTTTTTTTGTATACCTGGGGATTATATGAGATTGTTCTCTCCAATCAATTATATAGCTATATTATGTTTGCACTATTCTCTAGCTGCCTTGGTAACTGCCACATTCATACTGGTGCAGCAGAAAGAAAACTGGTTGAGGTAACAGTTTAGATTTGTTGATGAATACGAAAAGATTTGATTAAAAAAAAAAGCACAACACGCTTTTTACTGGTTTAGCCAGGAAAAAGTGCATTCTTAATGATGAAAATGATTAACTTATTGTGCAACCATTGTTGATAAGCACATCTTCCATTTGTACATTCTAACACAGCCCATGGCACTACAGCATTTGTCAAAGTAGCTAAAGTCATGCTAGTGTTAATCAACTTTTGTTTTGGTCCCCTGAGGTCAGCGACATTTGCGGAAACCATTTAAGCTTTCAGAGTCATGTATCGCACACAAATGTGTCAGTGAGCAGAAAAAGACAGAAACCAGAGAAACTATCTCAGCATGTATCCTTGGTCACGTATTATCCTCTAATAACAGGGGTTAAAGAAAAGTCCATCCCCTGCTATCAATCTGCTTTATTCTACTGGCAAATATACCGTAGGAGTGTGGTAAAAATTAGCAACACTGACGGTTTGTTCATGGAATCATGCCACTCTTGTGCGAAGCCTATTGCAATGGAAAAAAACTAACCAACGGTCTGCACATTTGTCCACAATCTAAGTGGTGGTGCTTCTTGATGATACGATAGTAATTTGGTTTAACTATGGTTCATACTGAACATTTTTTGGCAAAACCGAAAGCCAGAAAAGGTAACCATAGAAGCATCACTCACTTCTACATTCTTCCTTATATATGAAATCTAGTTGAGGTCATACGACTATAAAACTATAACACTAAAAATCAGGTTAGGGAAATAGACTGCAGATGCTTAAACTGAATGTGGGTATCTGCTGCTTATGATTTTATTTCCAGTCAACTTTGCACTGGACTGGGTCTTTCTACAGGCTGTTTTAGTAGACTATCATTTTCGGTAGCTTGAGCCAAACACTGGTCTTTAATAACACCATTCAGTTTTCAGTGCCACAGACCTCCCCTGTGAGTTATATTTACATTTTTATATCTATGTGTCACATGGAAAGATGGATGTTTAGAGCAGCATATTCATCCTCGCTGAATAAATTCTTCAGATGTCAACACACTCAAGGACAGGGGTACCCTGAAGTCATGAGCCATCCCTCCTCTGAAGTAATTTTTACAGCTCTCTTGAGAAAACTGTAGCTGCCCATTCCCTCCCTCCCCCTTTGCTCAATAAACTTGTAATTTAGGCATAAAACACAGTCTGTTCATTCTGAGGAAAAGAATTTGTTAAAGATCTGTTTGACTTTGGAAATATTTGCTTCCATTCAACAGTAACGCAGAGCAACACATTAAGGTTATGTGTTTGGGAATCGAATCTCTTTGATCAGGGCAAACTCAGATAACCTCGTGCATGTCATCGGTCTACACAGGTTGCTGTTAATCATTTGCACAATGAATTTTGAAAAGTGGTTAACAGCAAACGATGGTCATAGTCTGCACTTTTCCTATATGGGGAAGCTGCATGAATTCTGAGCTGCCATACATATTACCAGGTAAGTTTGGGCACACTTATCATTTCAAAATAAATGGGTAAGAGTCTTAGGTAAATAATTGTAAGTAAGTAAGAACTTTTTAAACTTTTTAGTTCACAGTTGAAAAAAAGGCATGATACAAATGTTTCACTGTTTACTTGATTTAATTTTCTTTGATTATGCCTCTCATTAGTTTTGATTCAGAGAGCAGAAACTGAATTAGCCTATCATTTAATTTGTGCAAAAGTTTGCATTTTAATTTGAAGTATTTTTCACTTAACAAAATCCATTTCAGTTAAAAAAAAAACACAGGCAAGGTGCCTTAATGTGTTACTCATTATCAACTTTGTGTGCGGCTTTGTTGTTCTGAAGTGATTAAGTTAAAAAGAAAACTAAGTAGAATTCATGTGTTGACGCCTGCAGAAATGATATTCACTGTTTGATGTCAGCTCTTAAATATAGAAGCCTTGTCTGACCTTGGCATGTCTTAGAGGTCTTTTTTTTTGTCTCTTTTGGCATTACACCCTCAATAATGCACAGTCTCTTCCCTTAGCGCGAACAGGCGATGATGACATTCCCAGGTTTTATTGCACCATAAACAACTTCCACTTATAACCTGTCTCCTCAAAGAATAATAAGGGCTTTGCCAGCGAATATAAAGCATCTCTATATTTAGTCCAAAAAATATATATCTAAAACTTCAAAAAATACCAAGTTCTTTTCAGAGAACTTAAAAGTTTACCTTTTGTATTAAGACAACAACACCCCTACAGCTAGTTTTGTCGTATTGTTTCAAATATAACTTGTGCCCAACCCTTTATCTAGTTCAGCTTTGACCTATAGATCTATGTCAGTGACCAGCTGCATGCCATCTTACCTGTGGTAACATTTTTAAGGGACTACAACTAATAGATTGTTAGCTGTTTTTGCAAGATTACCCTTTTATGAAGAAAAGTACACAGATCAGCCATGACATCATGACTTCCTGCTAGATTTTCCCAGGTTTTAATGCTGATTGGTGAATAAGAAGTGGTTAATTGCTTGTGTTATGAGTTTATTATATAGTCTAAGTGTGAAAGACTGTTTACTGGTTTTACCATGAGTCCTAACTGTTCAGATCACAATTGAAGAGCTTTTAGCGCAGATGTGGGATGCACTGGGATCAAGTCACTACATTAAGAGGGGGTCGAGGACCAATGTGGCCACAGTCTAAACATGAAGTCGGTAGGTAGTGTTGGCTCTTATTTAGCAAGGTAAGTTACATACTTACCCGAAATAACGATTGAAACGTTGCAGTCTACTACATTTTGCAAATATTTACAACTTGTCAAATTTCTGACAACTCAGCTACTACTTTCCTCTACATTATAGATGCATGGTTAGACCTCTGAAGTGAACTCTAAATAACCAGTTAAGAGTCAACTGAAGGCATATTACAAGGCTCCCTGAAACAAAGCTCATATTTTGAGTGACCCAATAAGCAAGTGGTTAAGGCTTACATCACACGGGCTCCAATGTCATCAACAGTGGGTCCTCCTTTATTGTCTTTTCCCTGCTTCCTTTTCCTCCCACTGTCTGTTTGGGTCTACTGCTCCTATTTAATAAAGGTAAAATGCCAACAGAAATGTCTACATTTAATCTTTAGGCAAGTTCACTCTCCCTGCTTTATTTTTGTGAGAAATAGGCTACTCAGAGATGGAACAATGTCTGACACTGGGATAACTTGAAAGTTATCCAGCAATTCATCAAATGATGAGGCCATTTCATTAGATGGGATAGAGGAAAGGTGAGCAACGGTGCACTGAGACGTAGTCAATCATTCATTCTCCATTTTATTTTATCTTGGCTGAGCCAATCTCAGAAAAGGATGTCACCAATGCTGCAGTGATTGTGTGCCATCAACCTTGCTATTTCATGAGCAATTCTTTTTCAAACCTGCTTTTGCCATGGCGATATTTGTATGGCTAAATGATAGCTAAGTGTTATGCTTAACCTTTTTGTTTGTTTTTGTTTTTTGCCTCACCGTATTGAAATTTGTTCAATTCCAAACTAAAAACATGTATGTGCTTTATTCTTGATGAAAACTTCAGATTTTATCGCTTATTTATTCATGCGCCAAACTCTTGGAAGAAAATGAATGTATTTAATGACTGAAATATCCTAACAGTAGCCTCGATAAGGCTTTCACTGTAGTGTTTGTGGCACATGGGCAGTCTGTTGTCATTTCACTGCATGTATTAGCAGATATTCATTTTCCTTGCTCCTCTCTGACATGCAACCAATGGAAAATTGAATCCTGGCGCACACATTTTGTTTCAGTCACGGCTACATCACACCTGGTTGGACAAAGCTTCCTACAAGAGGCCAGAAAGCTGAATTCATTCTCAAGTGGCCCTATATCTGACCCATTATGTTGACCATGGATGGATGGATGGGTGGGCAGGGAAGAAGCCAAATGGACGCCGAGCCAAATTGTCTGCGGTGCTTTGAAGAGAGAAAGGCGTTATTGTTGTTCACTCTCACCTCCCCCAGTGTGAGGCTCTGGATCTGTTCCTCCGTCAGATGCTGTGCCTTTTTCCTCTCACTCAGCTATGGTTGAACGCTTGAACACAAAGAGGAGGTTTTACAGGAGAGAATGTCCTCACCAATGGTCAGTCAAATAAATAAACCTGTTCAGTAAATTGACAGTATAAATGAGAGAGTTATATTGGAGCATGGGCAAGATAGCTGCTGAATAAAAGTAAACTGCATCTATTATCACAGTTTAATGTGATCATAACTACTTTAGGCACAAACCATTTGCTATCAAAGCAGATACTCAGCAATTCAGTAAAAGTTTCTGAAATCTTTGGGAAATTGGATTGCAGTCTGTGCCCCCTCAGTTACTTCTTCCATCATGGCAGGGGATGTTAATGAGAATTGTACTTTTCCAACCAAATTGTAAATGATCAAAAGTATACAAATAAAATACATCAAACTAAATTTGATGGACCCTGAACAGTATGACTGCAATAATGGGTTGTTCCAAATGTGACAATGTGCGGTTTCAAACCAGCACAAAGTATGGATAAAACAAAAAATTGTTTTAAGGTCAAGAATTAAATGATTACTTCAACTTTAATGCTCTTATCTTACATGACTAATGATCAATAAAATGTTGAGAGGGGAGGTGACAAATCCATCAGCCTAGCACTCCCTGTAGATTACATTTTCAGGTCCTATTTCAAGTGTTAAGGAATGAATTTAAGTTGAATTACAAGGCACCCTAATTTGACTCTGGACTGAAAGCATGTGTATAAAGTTGACTAAAAATGCCATAAGAATGTAAATACCTGCTTAAATGTTTGCAATGATCATTACTAAAATGCTGAAATTTCTATCAAGAAAATCCTTTTCCAACACTGTCCACTCAAGGCTGGACTCGCGCACCTTTTTCGTGCAGAAATAGTGCGACCACCGCGAGAAAGGAGTCATGAATATACTGCAAACCATGTGACAGTTGTTGAAATATTGTAATTTCTCACCAATAATGGTAGACAAAATGAATGAAACAACGGACAAATTGCTCTATGCAGCCTTCAATAGAAAGTCTAACATGCTGCACATTACACAAAGATGCAGAGGCAGGTCTTGAGTATGGTGACAGCTCTTTAAACAATGATCCATGATGGTGGTCTAATGGTCTGCAGGTGGGTTGGCGAGGGCTGGGACCTTCTGGGTGCTGTGTGACCTGAACGTGTCTTTCTTGATAAATTGTCAGAAGGCTCCGCTGAAAGAATCTACATGCAACAAAGGACGGGGATGCTGGAGAGATGACGTTATCATCATCTATCACAAGCAAGCAGCTCTGAGATGTGTGTTTGTTTGACACCCATGAAGGTATTCTGTGTAGGTAAAATCCCATCCTATTCTATTAGACAATAACAGTTTTGACAAATGAGAATAGAAAATATGAATCAACAGGGTTTTCAATGGCTTTGTGATGAAGTTCCTTTTTCCATGAAATAGATCTGCTAAACAAAACTCTTTGGGTTTCGGTTACCTTTAGGCTACTCGTCTAATTTTCACCAACACCATGTTGTTTTAAGAATGTCACCGACCTTTAGATATGGATTGGGCACAAGTCTAGGTTTCTAGATACGAACATTAATTGATAGGAAAAAATTGCAATCTCGAAGATGAAAGTTGGAACTTATATGGGCAGAGGGGGGGGGGGGGGGGGGGGGGGGGGGGATCACTTACAGCTGACCTTTCGTTTCCTAATACACTTGTTGATGTTAACGCAAACACTTAAGTCCTATCAAAAGGACACAAAACCCACAGGCAGGGAAAAGAAAGGAAAGAAAAAGGAGAAAAAAAACTACATAAGCTGCGGTTCACACACACACTATGTACTCTTTTTACATGACGGTTCGTGTTGAAATACATCCTGCTATATGACAACATCAAGCATATTAGGAACACTTCTCCCTCCTACGACAAGCTTCTCCATTTTCTACGTTACCATGGTGACGATATTGATATCACCATCAGCCAACATTTGGCTATAGTCTCACATTGTCTGTTTCAGACCATGAGGGACATCTGTTGAAGTTTTTCCGACTACCGTACATAATGAGCATAGACACTAAGGAGCGCTGACCAAATATCCATATTTAGCAAGTCGAGAGAAACAACAGGTTTCTTTTTAGACTGTAGTGTTGTCACTTAAAATTAGGATGGTCCTCGCCTAAAAAGATGTTTACAAATTCATTTCAACAAATGATTTTGTGTGTATGTCTAATTTTCCAGACCCTTAACCCACAACAGACTCTCTTGTAATGGGTCTCCTATTCTATTTTAAATGTTTAAAAAAATAGCTATTTCTGTATTTATAGCATCCAAACAGTAGAGATCGTAATCACACAAAGGGAAGAGATTGAAATTAATGTGCATTTTCTTGTTCCTTTGATGGGTGGTTGTTACTGGATCTGTATGACCTTACATAAAGGAACTCTGTGTGACTCAGGAAACTAAGAATCTATGTGACAAAGAAGAACTACTTAACACATACTGAACACCTGAAATCCGCACAATTCCAAAGGAAATCCCCTGTGACAGGAAGCTAAGTCATTTCGAACTCCTATTTACCAAACACACGCACACACAAAGATTCTTTTGCTCTTTATACCAACTGAGCAAATGAATACAACTGCATGCTTTTAGGCTAAAATAAATCGGAACATTTCATTGCTCCATGATGAGATGCAATGTTTGATAATGTCTTATATAGTTTTGCATGAACACATTTCAAGGGGCTGCCAGCCATAAGAATATAATGAGTATTTCATAGCTTGTTTGGAGAAGTCTTCTTCCTGCAAAACAACTAATAGGTCCACTTAAAGCTGAGATATCCCATGTCCATTCAAGTTATTTGTAGCATGCTATTACTAATGTATTAGTACTTGTGTGATTTTTCACGGTGCTTTCTCTCTTGACGAGCTGTGCAATAACAATGGCTCGCTATCCCTTGAAGAAAGCACGTCCATTTGTATGTGGCTCCGTGAAGCCGTGGTTATGGCCGCTGCTTTTATCTGAAGTGACTTACGACTGCTCTACTTCTGGAGCCAGAGTCTCTCCACAAACATCAATAAATAATTGCTCCTCACTGAAATGTCAAAGCACAATACCCCACATAAGGGGCACGCAAAATAGAGGTAATCCATATGTCAAATGTCATTTATTTATTTATTTGGTTATGATTCACTACTATGCAAACTGAACATAAATGTTAGTCAACAGATTTCAACAAACTAATTTAAAGCAAACCAACAGGAATAAATGTAATAAGCAATGAACAGAAAATGATGCAAATTCACTACAATTAACGTAAACTGGACAGTTCTGGAGTACCATTGAAAAGATTGCAAAGATTGCGTTAAAACAAACGGATGTGGTGGAGAGATATCTCAGAAAATGACCCACATGGATGTAAATCAGGGGAAATGTGGCCGACCTACTCTTGCCTCCCTTTAATAGCTCCCACACACCACCATTGCACTGCAGGGGTCAGAACAGGCCGGTCTCGGTGTAACAGATTAACAGATGCACTACATTGCAGGGTACCTACCACAACAGTGCTTATGCTGAGATGGTGACCAGCTTGTTATCAGCAGTATGGTCCAGATTTTCTCATTCTGGGAGCATTCTGGATGTTGTGAACTGTCTTGAAAGCATATATCCGCAGAGACAGCAGTGTCTCTGCCAACAGCTCGGAACACTTCTTATTTAGTAATGCTTGAATAATGCAATAATGTAGATAAAATGTGAAATCATTTTGTATATTTGGAGATATAATTAGTGCACAGGGGTAGACAAAAGTGAAGCTGACAGAAGAATTGGAATGGGCGAGTAACTTTTTACAAATTGTGCAGACATGATTTTCTATTTTAGACCTGAATGTTGGTGTGGTGGTTAGCACTGTTGCTTCACAGCCATGTACATTTTCTGTTTACTTCCCATTTGAAAATGAACCTTTACAAAGAGGCTAATCTGTCACATATTCAGTTTGACATCAGTTGCAAACATTCAACTCCAAGGTTGAAGTTTTAATAGAAATGCAAAACTTTTCAATTAAAATCAATTTTTTTAGTATCACTTAATTATGACTTGTATTCTCAGGTTCTTACCTGCCCTTTCAAACAGCTTTTTTTTTATTTTGTACAAATCAAGTTTATTTTCATATTTACTTATAGGGTAGTTGCCGGGCGGATTTTGATAAGCCCTTCATGGCAGAAAAGAGCCAAAAACACTCTCTTTGTTCAGTCTCCTCCAGGTTAATTAACACATGGAGAAGGAACCATCTCCCCTGACTGCCACTCTCAGTACAGTCTACTGCCAAAAGCAGCGGCAGGTGGGCCAACCAGTGAGCACAAACAAATTATGCCTTTGTAGGTTACATTAATTGCATCCCGCTCGATCAGAACAGAAAAGCACCAGGTGCGGCAACCAGATGGGTTTGTGAATGTCGTCTTACAAAATATGGCTTCACACCAAAGTTTTGAAGTACCCTCAGTTATAATAATTTGTGACTTTCTTTGTTCAATATTCCCCCCAACAAAACAAAGAAAAAAAAGAGAAATCATGTTAACAGGAAAGATTACATCACATTTTTAATACTAGAATATCCAGATATGTGTTGAGTGTGGTCAGTGTTCTGTATGTTTAACATGCAGGTCTCAGGTTCATCGTTTTGTAGCATGTGATACCCTTTCACACATGCACTCACACACATTTCCAGGATATGCATTGATGCAGTACATTTCTTGTTGGGGGAGTACCTAACAGAGCTGGACAGCCTGCAGGCAGTAGGGAGGTGTACATGAAACGGACTCGCCACCAAAGGTTTCTATCACCAGAGCCGGTTCTTATCGTTTCTCCCCTTGATGAGAGGAGAGTGGGGGGAGATCTTGTCTGAAGGTCAGCTTTCCAACTCTGTGCAGACGCCTGATAAGGACTAAGAGCACACTTTGAAGAAACTTTCCACTCCTAACCAACAACCATCATTCTAACTATACCACTCAAGAAATGGTTTCTTGAACACAACAGTAATGAGTACCTGGTGATAAAATAACCCGTTTACTCAGTGGGTCATTTACTATTTCAAAACCATCTCATTCAATGAGATCTCATCAGGTTTTTAGTCTATTAAAATTTTATTCTGATCATCAGATTCTGGCTTGGCAAATTAAGATATGCAATTGCATCTGACCTTTTACTAATTCGTATAGATATTAAAGCTGTTCCGTGCACTTTTACCGATTTCACAAAGTCTACTGCAAACACAGTAGTGCGTAATACATCGTGGAAAAAAGGTTTGTGAGGCCTTTTCTACCAAGTTGAGCATGCCCTATAGCCCTGATCTCTACAAGCATTGATGCAATGCTTTTATCTTCTCTGCTTCTTGTTTTTTGTTTAATGGATCAATTGAGACATTCCAGTCAAACTTTTCAAATTTTGATTTGGCGCAAAATTTTCTTAACAACTGATAATGTTTCACTTTCTAAATGCGTCACACGTCATGTAATTTTTCGTCTTTATGTGTAATACCCATGACAAAAGGCATTATGGCATGTTCTATTTTTTCATTTTCATTTCCTACTCAAATCACACAGTACAAAATGCCAAAATGCCTTTCAGACTCTTTAGTGCAGGCAGTGGCCACTGCCAAAGTGAGCGAAAATATGCGAAACCAGAAGGCTCTGATGCTTACTGACCAGGAACAGAGGGGAACTATTTGGGCAGCTGTTCAGAGTTCCCACAGTCAGAATGCTTTCACCAAGCCTTTCTGATGACACAGTCTATTTCTTCAAGCTTGACAGAAGCAATTTTCCCAATTAACCATGGAAAATGAAAAATGTCTCATCGCCTTTTTCGCCTTTGCCATTGTCAATAGTCAGGATGGATGAAACAGTTACAGGTGCAGAGTACTGTCAAATAATCAGAGATTAAATTCCTCCTGTCTTTGAAACACATAGACCTTGCACACAATGAAAAATCCACCAGAACCAATCAGTCGTTCTGAAAAGAAAATAAGCCACTGGTTCAGAACATTTTTTTATCCATATTCAAAGATGATGGCTGTTCTCCAGTGATAACACATAATGGTGGAATAATATTATCGCTCCTCCATGCACTTGGATTTCAGTTTGTTTGAATAACAGTGGAATATATGAAATGTTGTCTCAAAGATATGAAACATGATTCAAAACAGTCCTATTTGGGTTCGCTTCATCTAATTTATGCGTGCACCTCAAGGAATTATTCAACTTTTTTCTCTTTCTCATCATTTGTCACTCGTTTTTGCATTCGTACAAAAGCATTTCTAACAATCATGTCAGCCTCAAATGCTTTCAAGTCAAACCGCTTTGAATTTAATTAAGTTCATGTTATCTTTTCTGTTAAGGATGTCTTTGAGGCTTTGCTCTGTTTTTATTGTAGCAATAGCCTCCATTGTAGAAGTTCATTTTCAGTGGACTACAGAAAAAACATATCAGCACCATTCACTCCAATGCGGCTACTTTCAAAACCCGATTCTTATTAAGTGCCCCTAATGGTGTATAATATATGCATTCAAAGAAGTAATTAGATACATGCAAGAGTGTCTTTCATACCGTGGTGTGCATTGCCATCTCATAGCATGAAGGTTCCTGGGTTCCTGCTCAGAATCCCATCTGAGGCCTCTCCATGTGGAGTTTGAGTGGTGTTCCAGTGTCCCCCCACAATCCAAAATACAAACAAATCGGTTGAACTAGTGACCCTAAACAAGCCATGATTAGTGGTTAACTGTCAACAGTGAACCGTTTTTAACCCCGCGATCGACTGTTTAAGTCTCCAGGGTATACTCCACCTCTTGCCCAGTGACGGTTGGGTTGGATTCCAGGATTATATGAGTTTTAGAGACTGGATGTACAAATGTATGGTACTTGTTGTGCTTTACCCTCATTCAGGGCTGACTCAGTTTGAAGTCAGGAGTATTATTTGAGAGCTTTGAATTTGTTTTAGTAATACGGTAAAAGAAAGAAAGAAAAAATAACCAACAGTCCATTCAGTTAGAGGGGTGTACGGTGTCATGCAAACGTTTTATTCAAATGTCATGTTACTGTCAACGGTTACATGAGTAGATCTGCAGTGGGCTTAAATAGAAATTACTCATATTTATAGCCAATGGTCAATTATTTCCAGTTCCTTTTCCAGAAAAAGCGAATGAATAGAAAAGAAGCTCCAAGCAAAAGATTGTGCACCCCCAAAATATCTGACCTTGCAGATACCAAAGCCTGTTGTGGTTTGTTTGCTGTCATTATTTGGAAAGACCAGGTGCTGATCATTTTCAAAATTGCTATTCTGATGTTGTCCTAACAGTCAATGGCAACGGGCCTCTCTAAGCAGCAATCTGAAATTAAAAATGATGCACAAAGGAGAAGAAGGATATCAATGAATTTTTTTAGCTGTTTCTTCGGGTTCTAGAATATTGCAGCTATTATAATCGTAGAGATTGACTTAAAGACTAACAGACCAAGAAAGCCTTGCGAGACTGTTTCTCTAAAGATTGTTAGTTAGGTACAATAAAACTCCCAGTGTCATCTTCAGCTCTTCATCAAGGAGTCATTTGAAGATTTTTCCTGTTTCATCCTAATGAGGATGGCGTCCATAAAAGGAAAATGATAAAAAAAAAAAATGCTCCTGGATATTATAATGTAACTACTTTAAGAAGCAGTGAAATTTACAAATCAACCTCAATGTTAGAGTTTGTGCTTCTTGGTTGGGATTGGTTTTCTCTTGTCTTGTTTTTTCTGTGTTTTGTTTGTGTTTTGTAGTCACTGATTTCAATTAGGATGTATTCCTTTTAGTTCCCCCTGAGTATATAGTCTTCTTTGATCGGCTCAGTCTTTGTCAGATCCTCACCATTACAAGCTTCTAGACATTCTCTGTAGTCTGTTTATTGCCTATCTGTTTTCACCATCTGGTTTGTTTTGCATTTAGTTTTGTTGTTTTCACAGTTTAGTTGGTGGATTGGTTTTTTGGTTTGTTAAATAAACTTCAAGTTAAGTTCCTTCTGCCTCCAGTCTGCTTTTCTGTATTTAGGTCCTCATCTCCCCACCCACCAACCCTAACGCTTAAAAAGGCAGTGCATACAACATGGGCCAAGTCACCTTTTGCAGCAACAATGAGCAAAAATCTCCCAAACAGTGACTTTTTATCTTCCACCATGAAACTGTCCAGTCAGGCTGTACTTGGTGATTTTAATATGCATGTCGATGATGACTCTGACCTCTTTGCTTGATGTTTTATCAAATTTTACCCAAATTTATCATTATCATATTATCGTGAGTTATGGACTCCACACAGAAAGGCCCCAGCTGAGATTTGAACCAGAAGTCCATCTCACAGTGAGGCAGCAGTGCTAACCACCACACTACTGAGCAGCCTGGGGAAAGCTCTATAAAAATATACACATAATGAAAATTTATGGCATACTCGACTAAACCTGTAACAACAGAGATGTGTTAATGTAAATATACATCATGGCATGGAGGATACTTATATTGACTATTGTTTATGAACAGATTTCAGCATTTCAGTGACCACTTGTGTATATATTCTTACAAGCAAAATCTTGTCCTGCAAGTCTCATTACATTACAGTATACTAGCAAATGTCTTTAGATACATTTTGAATATCTCCATCTTTGCTGAAAATAACTGCAAATAAAATTCATATTGATTTGTTACCTGTGTTCTGTATATGGACAACAGCGGCCATAAAATGTGAAAAATATTGTCTGTAAAGGTGACATTTAACTGCTAGTAAAACTTCTAAACTAAGATCCTGGGCAGGAAACTAGCTATCTCCAAGGGAGTCAGCACAATGTTCAGCTCTTTTTTTTATGTGCTGGATACTAAAGTGAAAAATAGGATAGGAAAAGGGAGGCACAAAGCACCGATACTTTGACAGACTGAAGGAAATGAGAAAGAAGAGCAGGGACGGGAGTTACAGTGAGCCAGGGAGCCAGATAATGCCTTATCTCACTGCAGTCAAGGGTACTTGCACCACAAATTCTGACACTGCAAGTAATCCCACTTTGTAAGTCTTAGAGTTTCAGCTTTTATCTGTGAAACTTTATTATACAGCCTTTTTCCTTTTATTTGCATAGACATTTCTTGAAGCTGACCTTGCAGTCTTTGCTGTGAAGTGTGAGATGAAATTATAATTGATTTTATCGATCTGAGGTCTGTGTTTTCCTCCGTTGCAGTTACTGTAGACAAAGTTTCAGTTGCTGGTTCAGACTGCAGAACATTTTGCAGGTAATCATCATAATATAGATTTTCTGATGAGCACAAAGTCTCCAATCATTGAAGATAGTACTATTTCAACAGTAAGACGCGCTTTTTCATCGTTACACTTTTCATTGCTCAACCAAAGAGGGATGCTTGTAAAACTGATTTATCATCACACCACCGCATGTAGTAATATCTAAATGGAATTCATAGGTGACAAAGCAAAATGACCAACAGAACAGATAAACAGCTCATACGTTACAACCAGTTTTATTTGAAGAAATGTGTGTGTTTTGGAACAGATGAAAATGCTGCAGCCATTCTTATTTGGAACCTTGAATATCCTCTTTTGCAGATTACGACACTAGCAGGTACTTTTGAGGTTTAGATTGAGATTAGTAAGGCAGGATCAATCCCAAATGTTTAGTGAAGGGGTTTGTTGTATGTACAGCAACATACAACGTGAAGAGACTGAGACGGAGACGGCCTGAATCCACAGTCTCTAACATGGCAAGCAATTGTGTGCATGCATAACTGCAAGAGCTGGTTTGGTGGTGAAAGGTGACAAGAATAAATACAGATTTGATTCATTTTTATTTGAATAATTTTCTTCATTTTCGTACTGCTAATCACTTTTTGGCATGTGTGTGCAGCACTTATAAGTAATTGGTTTCTTACCTGCAGTAGACAGCATTCAGTGCACTCTCAGTTTGATGAAACAAAAGGTTTTCTGGCAGGTGAGCTAAAGATAAATTACACAGAAGGAGATTGTGAAAAGAGTCTCTTTGTTTGCCATAAAAAAAATCTTCAGAAATTCCTTTGCATTGTTTGGGAAACTTGGCCTCACATGCTGAGCGATAATTATCAGGGAAGCTATTCAACGAAAAAGACACTCACAGAAGTCCAAAAACTAAGAGTTCTGCATGAATTGAGAACTTATCATCAATCGCTCTTTGCATTGATGATCTATTCATATTTAATGAGCCTTGAATGAATCAGCATTAATGATGAAACTACATTTGACTTAAAAGTTATTCTTTGCCTGCTCCAGTTTGTGCTCTGAGTTCCAGTAATGTACAGCCCAATATTGTGCCCAGCTGGTCGTCTACATTATCAAGAAAAACTGAGAAGATTATTCCAGTGAAGAAATTTTAGTCTAATTAGAGGCTGGTCTTTTCTGAGACATAAGAGCTGGATGATTCGTGATCTTCCCAAGATCTGAGGGACCAAAGCAATGTTTTTGCTTGGTATGTCGATACTATAAAACACACATAGGTTTTAATGTTTAATTAATTTAATTTAATGACTTTCTAGACTTTTTCTTTTCTATCAAACATAATTTTTTCTGTATGTAACCACAGCCTTCACACATCTCTACATCTTTGCTTCAGCATCCAATAATGCTTCACAAATCAATTCACGCGTCTGCTCATCTGCCTGTTTTCCCCTCCCCAAACCATTTGCATATGCTCACACCCACACACACTCACTTTTTTCCATCAGCGATGAGATGCAGAGATCACACATAAGAGGCTCGCTGCGCCCCCTCATCCCTAATATCATCCCGCTCTGTCTCCACTTGATTTGAGTAGTCATTGGCTGGTAGTGAGGAAATTTGCTCTGAGACTGGGCTGATGCCAGAGACTCTCAGCAGTGGTTCACTTTTTACCAAGGCAGCCCATTGGGTTATACATTTATTACTCATGAGAGACCAAGGAGTAGAAAAGAGAGACAGGAATAGATGAGGTATCCAAAATAGGACATTTCTTGTGAAGAAAATGTCGTGAAAAGGAAAGCTTAAGCATGCGGTCCATCTCGTCTGATACATTTTCCATGTTTCCCCACTGGACTGACCTGTAAATAACTTCTGAAATTCCTTTGAACTTCCTATTCCAACACAGCCTTACTCAAGAATGTGTCATTGGAAAAAAAAACAAAAATTTCTTCCCTTTCTGGATTTCAAAATCGTTCCGTACCCACATCTGCCTATTAAAACTGTAACATCTTTACTTTTTGCATTACGTGAAACTCCTGCATCATCAAAAAAAAAAAAATCAAAATTACCACGTTTTCACACCCTTCAAAAATGTTACACGGTCACCTTTTCTTTATAAATTGCAACATGCCTATCTTTTGCATGACACAGAAGCATTACATTAAACAGGGATGTTGCACAGCTATAAGATGTTCAAAAATCCTTTGAAGGAAGTAGGAGGTGCTTGAAGATATGATATGCTGCCATTGAGCGACTGAAATGCTTCAAAAGAGTTATATATGTGTAAAGCACATTGAGTTGTCTGTGGTATGAAATGCACTATATAAATAAAGATTGATTGATGATTGATTGACATAATATATATACATACACACACATATATATATATATATATATATATATATATATATATTATACATACATGTTATAATGTATACTTCATTGTTTCCCTGGCATTAAATGGAAAATATATTACCAAAAGAATCAGTATCAGCCACCTGCTAAATTACCTTTATCCTAGGTATTAGCATCTGCCCAGAATTTCACGGTCGATGTATTCTTGTAATACTGGGCTGCATACTTTTGTGCAAAGCCCTTTACACAAATGCAAGATGTGGTTTACATAAATAAAGTGAAATAATAAGGCTGTGATCATGATGGACTCAGTCCTTGTGGACTTGAACTGTGACGTTGACGCTCTGTAATCTTTTACATTTGCATACGAGTTGTTTGTGACTCGCAGTATTATTCAGTTATAGCTGTCATTCAAAGGTACATCCTCTGGACAGCATCAGATGCTACACAAACACAGGGGTACTTTTCCCACTCCAACATAGAAATGCCTGCAAAGATGAAGACTTACAACTACATCGCTTCCATTTTGCAGATGCACCAGCTGCACTGAGCACGCTAGGCTTTATTAATTGGGAAGAGCAAAAGCAGCCAAAACATCAAAGTGCACCATTCACCATCACTAATAACTTTGCTCTTGGCACACACCTCTATGTATAGAACATCAAGAATAAATTAAGCTTCAGGTAAAATCAGGAGAAGATCAGGGTCTTTACAAGCCTTCATTAATTGACATTTACTCTCAGTATTGCACCTTGTGTTGGTGAACAGTGGTTTATACATCCAGCAGACAGAGGAACATTAGCTTTCATTTAGAGCTGTTTTTCTGGTAATCTGCAAGAACCCCCTAAAGACAGCTTCCTGCTGCTGAAAATGACAATGATGCAAGTGGCAAAAGAGTTGAACCAGGAATGCTTTGCAGCCTAAAGCCAAAGCAGTCTTAAAGAAAAAAATGCTGTGAAAGGTTTTGTCACCACTCACATTACATAAAGACTAATTATATGAATCCGCTGCCAAGTTGTATTTTAAGAAGCTTCATGATATTGCGAAGCTTCATGTGCGATGCATGCTTATTGGTAGTTGTGGTGGATTCAACCTACAAGACTCATTATTTTTAATCAAAGCTTTCTGTTTTGTACATTACAACTGTTCTCTGACAGTGCCTGTGTCAACAAGTGCTGATACTTTCAGTCACACCAGCCATCATCCTCTCATGGATTATGTAATTAAAGCCTGGAGTGACATCAAAATCGGTTCATGTTTATTGAATAATGCTGTAAAATGTTTGCTTTTCTGCAATACATTTAATGTCACCTCCATAACTGGTGTGACAGTGCTTTGTGAGTAATAAGGGGTAACTTGTGCAATGCTGATAATTAACCTTTTAATTTTTTTTAAACACATTATGCATATTTGATTCATTTCCTCAAGCCAGAAAATATTAAAGGGGTCTCAGACATAATTGCTTTACTGACCAAACGCTGTAGTCATGTAGGAATCAGTTTGTAACAAATACCAAATGTATACTTCTGATATGATGCTTGCTCCAAGTTTTTATCATATTGACTAGTTCACTTTTTTTGATGCAGGGTCCCTGAATCTCCCCCACTCAACTGATACCCCAATTTCTGATTAAAGATTTTCTCTGTGACTTTTGCAGCAGATCTTGAGGCTTAATAAAGTTGACACAGGCTGATTCTCAAAAGTTCAATCTCCCCTTTTCCCAGGTGCCAGAGTTTACATTGACATTTGTGCAGAGACAAAGATAACAGTTGTCTCTTTAATGACAAATGACATTGGTTTGACATCGTTGGCCCTTTTTCTTTTTTATTGGATGACTATCCTCACAGAAACTATGGGTCCCTGGGCTCAGAGGGTAAGGAGGGTCATCCTCGCGGGCTGCTGAAGATGCGGTAACACTACTCCATGAGAGGTCAGCTGTGTCAGAAGCAGGTCAGGGACTCGGCTAAAAGAAGATGTCACCATAGATTATAGCCTTTGGGAGCTTCCATTATAATACATATCCGTTATTACTGAAGTATTTAGTTGATTATACTGATCTGTTCCTGATGAAAATTAGATTTTTATGATTTGGAGGAATTGATATTGGTTTTGCATTCCTGTGTTTTGTCTCTGCTACCTTTATAAAACCTTTAAAACGGGAGGATTTCTTTCGTGCTGCAGATGTAGGATCTCAGGCAAATTTTGATGGGGTTTTGATGACTTTGCTCCTTGGTTAAGAAATATGGATAGTGGGAATAATGGCTTCCAGCAGAGGCAGTTGCCCATTTGCTGTTACGGAGCTTGAGCAGTCCTGGATGTGATTGGAGGCAAACGGGAAATGTGAAGGACTCATTAAGTTTTAAATCCAGGGCAGAGAGTAAGGAAGATGAGAGAGTGGGAGAAAGTGAAAGAGGAAAGAGGGGAGGGGGGGGGGGGGGGGGGGGGTGTAAACGTAGTTTTCCTGTGACAGGAAAAAAAAAAATCATTAAAGAGAGTCAGAATGGAGAAGCTGGCAGACAGGAGAGAGAAAGAGATGATTATGGTAAATGACAGACAGTTGCAGGGGTTGGATGAGCTGTAATGATAAACGATACATAATCTGAGGCACATGAAAATCATGAGGCCAGATGATTGACAGATGGGCCAATTGGTGTCGGACGGGTGGGGAAGCCAAGCTACAAGTCATGACTAAGTCAGAGTCCATCATCACAGTTCCCGGTTTATTTGTCAGAGATGAATCTGTGTGCTCAGTATGACGGACAGAGTGGGCTGTGTGCATTGAATTGAGAGAAATGGAGTGCACTGACTGTGGGATATCCTCACAGGAGTCCAGTTCGGAGTGGCATTTACAGTCATGTGAAAAAGAAAGAACTCCGTCTTTCAATGCTTAGGGCTTTGTGTCTGGATATATTAGTATTAATTAAAGAAAAACCTCTTGTCATTTTCAGGTCTTAGAGTTTGTTAAATAAAAGATAAACGCAACGTACAACACATTTTGCTGTGTTATTTGACAAAAACTAAGCTAAGATGCAGAATGAATATGTGACAAAAGAGTGCACCCCATTATTCAACAGCTGGTCCAACTACTTTTAACAGCATTGAAAAATTTACAGTTAACATTTGCTGAATGAAGCTATTAGTCTCTCACATCATTGTGAAAGAAATTTCATCAACTCATCCATACATCGTTGCTTCAGTTCATTGAAGTTTGCGGACATTTGTTTTTGTACAGCTTTAAGAAATTATGACTGTATCTTATAATGCCTGTAGTCATTTTAGAAAAGTGTCCCTTTAGGACAAAGCCAATTTGAATGAAACCGTAAGCACCGATAGCAATCGAACACTTTTTAAGCCATATAATGCATCCAATGAAAATAACTATAGTCACTGAATAACACTAAACGCATCACCGTTAAGAGATTAATGAAAGCACTTCAGGGCTGATGTGCCGGAGAGACCCTTTATTCATAGCTTTAGATGTTCTTTTTTTATGTTAAACTGACCTTCCAGACACAAAGTGAATGAATGGAGGAGTATTCCCTCCACTCTATCATAAAGTTATTCAATAAAATATTAACTTAATTCCTGAAGTACAGCATATGATCACTGCTTGTCCTTCTGTTTGTAAGCAAGGTTTCACTAAAACTACTGAACCAGTTATCATGAAACTTGATGAAGAGGTGGAGCATAACCAAACAATGAAGCCATTCGATTATAGAAGAGATCTGGATTACGGGGATTTGGCTTTACTAGAGTATTCACTCTCTGACTGCCCTTCTTTTACAGTTTGGGAATACATATATGCATCACTTTAATGTATCAATAATGTGTTAACTGAACATATTTCTGACCTAATATGTGCTCTCTTAGTACAGTACCCATGTGTTTTGGTGAAAGCGTTATTGTTTACCTATATGTTCTCACAGAACACTGATGATGATGAGGAAAAGATGTTTGTGATTTAAAACTTAACTGTAGCTTCAACATTCAGGAATGCCTCACAAATCAATTCAATCTGTCTGCTTCGGCTTAATCTTCTCCAGACCTCATCTTAGTGCGACATTTGTATTCTTTTGAAGCCCACCACCCACTTCACTGTCAGCTAGGTTCAGTGAGAGTTTATACTGTAAATGGGGTGCTTCATTCATTCGGGAACAATCTAAAATTAATTTGCCTGTAGATGCTTTCCTAAGTACAACGCCACCACAATGTCATTAACGCCTGAGTTGGAAAACGTTCTGCAACGCGCTCCAACACAGTCACAGTCAAATATGAACCATCTCACATGGGCTCCCTCCCTTGTCACTATCTGATGCAGACAAGACGCAGTGTAAACATCCACAACGTTGCATTTGGAGTTGTTTAAAATCACAAAAAGATTCACTTTTCTGTCTGCCATGTTTTGAGTAGCTTTTAGCTTCAGCCTACCTGTTTAAAAAAAAAGAGAACTTCTGATTCACAACACAGTGTGCTGACCAGTCTACTTCAAATAAGACTACTCATAAATACCTCAAGCTAAAATATCTCTTTAAAAATACGGCTACCAAGACAAACTATAACGTAGCCTTGCGAAGACAGAAAAGCATTGACATAACATACATTTTTAAGTACAACAGGGTCACACTGAACCTGCTAAACTAAGCAACTGATATGAGCAACTCTTTGCTATTTTAACATAGTAAATGCCTTGTAAAACCAACCCTTCCCTTGGTGAGGAAACAGCTGTTGTCACTGCTGTACAAACAAAACAAGCCATTCATCCGGAGTCATTAATCTAGTGAGGTTTATGGGAGTACTGTCATATGTCACTAACTATAAACACTTCCTGTTTAGTTACTGAGTAACTTTCATCATCCCAGTATTAGAGCTTATATGAGCATAAGGTGACATGCAAATTAAAATGTATAATTCAAATCAGCAGTGTCAGAACATTAGGCAGAGTGTAACTTATGGCAGGGCAGCTGTTTCTTTGAATAAGATATCAAATAGCAAAAAAAAAACATTATATTGCCAATAAAACAGTGTTCCCTTTGTCAGTAATTGCCTCGCCTTGCCCAAACGTTCCTGCCCAAAAGGTGAGGCCCGATCCTTTTAGGAGAAAGGAGGAAAGTCTAAAGCTTTTTCTTCCGGGTGACTTGTTCTGTAACTTGATTCCTGCGGAAGGGGTAAATGAGCTGTGAAGGTGAGACGTGTATAGAGAAGAACTGACACCTTTCTGACCATGGAAACGTGTTTACACTGAACCCCCCCCCCCCTTACATAAGTCAGCTCAGCAGTCCACACATTACACACACAAGCACACACACGCACACACTTTCCCGGCAGATGGAGACTTCATTATTCCAACTGAAAAACAAGCCTTTGTTTAGAGCAAAAGCATAGCCAATTCAGACTATAGTGGAGGACTGGCAGTCTATTTCCAGGAGTAAATTAACTCAGTGAGCATCATGGGATGTCTTTGTTTTTTGTTTTTTTGCCTATAGATGCGGTCAGAGAGATAAGGAATTAGTGTGTTTTTCTTCTGAAAAGGAAACATTGCTACTAAATTAAAGGCATTAAATAACATTGTCTGCTTCTGGTGGTCATGTTTATTAAAAAGAAGAAAGAAAGGAAACAGAAAAGAGAAATAACTCTTCATACTGTGCAAGGTATGTATTTCCCTGTCTTTCGGCACCCTGTCAGTATAGTATATGGCTGACGGTTTTCTGGCAGGTGGAACAGCATGTTGTTGTGGGATTCAGCTCAGATGTTGTTAGCTGCAAATTTGGTCCAGCAAGTGAGAACAGTTCCGGTGACTGAGAGCTTGTGACCACAGGGAGCACAGTTTACAACAGCCGTATAGACACTGGTACAGTTTCTCTCTGCTGCCAAATATAAATACAAATACTCAGTAGTTCTTATGCACTTAAATTTATATCATAATGACATGAGTACACAATAGCTTAGAAATGAGGTGGTGCATGTGCAGAGTAGTTGCGATTATTCAGGGAATCTTGTGGATTTGTACATTGTACATTGTTAAGAATAAATCAACCTTTAGCATAAGCTTGTATCATACTATAATAACGTGTGGGTTGTTTTTAAGTTGTTTGTTTTTTTTTGTCTCGGACCTCGGGACTCGTGTAAAGTTTGAATTTAATTTAATGAGGCACACATAAATCTCGGCGGGAGAATCTCAAAAGTAGTTAGAGAGATCAAGTAAACATCTAAGTTCAAAACAAAGAAAAAATAATGGTTGTACAGATAAATTTGAACATTTTCTTTGCTTCATCTCATGTCAAAATACACACCAGTTCCTCAATATGCCTGTACTTCAAAAAAGCAGGTGGAAAAAAAATACGAAAAATCTTATTCATTCCTTTGCAAACATGAAGTCACTACCACATCCCCTATATGATAAGATAAATATATATATATATATATATATATATATATATATATATAGTGTGTGTGCATACACAAAAATACCATTCAGACTGCAGTAAAAACATAAATTATACAACTAATCTAACTACTAATACTCAGAAAAAGCAAAAGGTAAAAGGTCAGCTATGAATTTATACTATTTCACAACAGAACCTTCTTGCATCTTGGTAAAGATTTAGCTTTAGTGTTAGAGATCATTTATGAAGTGTGTGAAGCTCCATGAGCACAGAGTTTGTTGAGATAAGACATGATTTCTATAGTTGTAAAAGTTTATAAAGGTGTGGATGATGCCAAAAATATTCAAACAGCCCATCAAATTAAACTTCAAACCACAGATATAGCACTGAAATTATAGGATATACTGGCTTTACAGACACCTAACCAATAGACAATAGATTTGTGGTTTTGTTATGGTGTACACATGAATTCTTATGGCATGCTGGGTGGGAACACAACTTAAGTTATCATGTTGGACAAGTCTTTATACTTCCTCAAGTGAAAGTATAAAGACTTGCAAAAATCCTTTTGTGGGCAGGAGGGACTGCGTTGGAGTAGACCAGTTGCAGGACTTCCAACCAAGAAACCCTGATTCAATTCTTGACTGGAATCATTGTTTTCCAATTCTTTAGGGCTGTATTTTTATTAGTTTTAGTAGCATTTTGGCTATTGTTTTTACATCATTACAACAGATGTTCCATTTGCACAAAATCTCACAATTATGGGCCTTATATCGTTATCGCTAACTGCGGTGAACCTCGACAGATAACAAAATTCACTGTACTTTGTATTTTGTTTTGCTGATTTTTGCCAGGATCCTTTAGAATGAGTTGATTTTTTTTCTTCTGGAGGACTGGAAAAATGTTTCCTTGTTCAAATATTTAGGGAAATAAAGAGTCAATAGATTCACGGCTGGACTTGAATCTTTGTATTTGTAAGATATTTTCAAAAAGATATCAATTTCTCACGGTGCAGTTTTCTTGAAATACATTAGTGAGAGAGCGTTGTTATTATATCAGAAAGACTTGTGAACCACTTCATTAGTTAATTTTGTTTCTCATATCCCTGTGAGAATTAGAGGATCCCACAGGTCTTTGAAAACTTACGCTTTAATCACCTCGTGAATAAGGAAAGACAGACGTAAGGATTACAGATGTGACTTTTTCAGATAAATTTGTTTTATATGGCAATCTCTACCCAATGTAAAAGAGTGGTGGTGGTGAAGAACCGAGACAGCTGATGTTGATGTTTTTCAGGCCCACATTGAACACTGTCTTCCATACGACTTGCCTCTATCAGAGCTGGGATCCTCACAACTTTCACTCTATGTCTTATGTGTTTCTCTGGTCCATTTACCCCTGGTGTCTCTGGTGTCAGATGGCCAAAAGTGAGAAAGTTATACTGAAGAGATTCTTTATATTCTAGCTCTGTGAAAGAATATCAACAGGGTACAGTATTCATTTTACCTGTAATATGGGTTCCTGCCCTCAGGATACCTGCTTGGAGTATGCTAAGGGCAGGGACATCAGTATGCACTTGAGTGATGTGGAATAGTTATAGAAGATGAGAGGACGGATGTGTGGATATGAAAAACAGAAGCACAGTTTTTGGGATGACATGATGAATGATTAAAAAAAGGTGGATGGATTGACAGATAGAGGGTTGAATAGATGAAGATGTGTATGGATGGTTGAATGGATGGGAGGATTAGTGATTGGTAAATTAGTTGGATGGTTGTTGGGACACTGATGAATATAACAATGGCTGAATTGATCACAGGCGGAATGCATGAATATACAGATGCATCAATGGATGGATGGATGAAGATGTAATTAAGCAACTAGTAATTCATGGATTAATTGGGGGTTAGCTGAGGAGGTGGATATCGGAAGTGAGAGACAAAAGGACAGATGTAAAAACCGTCGAATAATTGACTAAATGGAAAAATGGGCCAATGGAAGGATAATAGGATTAATTATGATTTGTGGCTGGATGGACAGATAGAAGTACAGAGCAACGTCACAGCAAATGACTGAATCTGAATCATGTTGAAAAGAGCAGGGATGCAGTGCTACGGCTGTGTGTCTATAGCCCCATGAGAACCACTGTATCTTAACAAACCTTCCTTACCTTCATCATGAAATGATTATGCAGGCTAACTAGGCTTCAGGCATGTTGAAGATGAGTCTCTGAGGATCTGTGTCTCACAGAGCAGAGCAGAGCTGTTGCAGTTTTAACTCGTCACATCCAGGACAATAAAAAAGCTTCAGGAGATGGCCACACAATCATCTATGTCAGTGTTTTTCACATATGCTTGGGATGTTTGTATTCCAGCATTAAAGACATTTTTTCTACAGTTGTTATGACTGAGTCAAACGAATGATATATGGCCATGTAGAAAAAAAGAAAAACACCTGTGAACTTCTGAATCTCTTACAAACGCTTGTAAATTCGATGCTAAGACTTACTTTTTTTATTCCTAAGGAAATACGAGTATATACCTTTGTGTTTTTTGTTGAATGCTTCACACTAACTAGTGCAATGTCGATGAAAAGAGAAAAGGGAAAAGAGATTTAAAGAGGTTAACAATGATGCCCTCTGACTTTTTTTGTACCACAACTGCTCCTTTGTGTGTAAAACGTGTGTGTGTGTGTGTGTGTGTGTGTGTGTGTGTGTGTGTGTGTGTGTGTGTGTGTGTGTGTGTGTGTGTGTGTGTGTGTGTGTGTGTGTGTGTGTTTGTATGAGAGCGAGAGAGAGAGACAGAGCATGACACCTGTCATCACGCAAATTGGCTGTTTTACAAAAATAAATTGTAATTAGCTGAATATATTGATTAGTTTATCTGTTTTAATAAAGTATATTTATTGCTCATTTGATGCCACAGCAACATTTCCATTTGTCTTGTCTCCTCTTTTTTTTTAATAAAGTTATTATCTCCCAGATATTAACTTACAAATATTTTTCTTTTGCAAATAAAAATAAATAATTTTGAGGCAGTTCTGAGGCAGCCATTTAAATCGGGGTTTGAGTCACGGATATGAAGCTAAAGAGACGTACCAGCAAATTGTGAAAGTACACTCACATGTTTGGACTGTCCTTTGATGTTGTGCCTTACTGATGGGACTCTGTCATCTTTTCTGCAAAGCTAGGATCATAATTCGCTAGATTTATGACTTTAGTCACAGATATGCACATACACTTACTTTTCTTATCGATATCTATATCTTCAGAACATTACAGTTAGAAGCTTTGAATATAATTTGTTCCATTAGTGGAAAGTCCATCTACTTACAAAGCGTACCTCCCCCAAAGTTTAAGTACAGCCAATCTGAACAAGATGAAAGGACATATTTCTGGGTCTCTTTTACTGAAATAACACGACAAAAATGAGTAGTGAACAACCTCTCAGACCTTCTTTAAACAAGGCCAAATAAAAGGACTTTACGACTACTGTCACAACCCATGGTTGGCTCTCTTGGCAGTTGTGTTGGGCAGCGTCCACCCGATGGGTCAGGAACACTAACCTAGGAATGGAAAAATGTGTAATTATGTAACCCTAAACATTCGCAAGTGACAGCGAAGTAGAAAAGGGAAAGGACCGTGAAAAGAAGGACAGCGTAGGTGTCAAAATTTGGTCCGTGGCAAATATTTGCCACTTCATGCCCGTCCATCCCTTCTCCTTCCCTGTAAGTGTTTGTGGTCTAAAGATGGAGAGTGTCCTCCATCCTAAAACATGCCCGTGTGGTGTTTGTTTATCCAAGGCCAATAATCAATTTTAGATAATATTCTTCTGGTGGTCTGGAGAGCAACAGCATGAGAAGAGTCAAAATGGCTTCCATGACAGAACGGTCATGTTGTAAAAAAACGTTTTTAACCCCAACCATGATCTTTTTCTAACCCTAGACTGTAAATTCAACATCATGACAAAGCAAGATGTGGTGATATTAACGACAAGAGTATCGACACGACAAGACATTTAATTTCAGTGTCATTTAAGGGATTTTAACCAGTAAACTGATGTGAGGAACCAATGGTGACGAAAGGCCGCCGTTGGGTCTCTTTGTGTCACCAGAGACCCAAAAAACCCAAAAGACTGCAAATATGGGCCATTTGCAGAGAAATGGCCCATAAATTCTCTGCGAAGACGATTTCCAGCTGCTGGTCAGAACATACAATCTACACACTGCGCAAGAAGGCATGGCTTGCCCTTGCAGAAGGGGGCGATACTATGCATGTAATACAATGAGTAAGCCTTTTGAACTTGTCACTCTTAAGCCATGATCATCACCTTCAGTTTCTTCTTGCCACATTGTTGTTGTGGAAGTTTTTGCTTGTTTGCGAAGTGGCAGTGTGTGACGTGATAGTTTCACCGTTTGGTTTCTGTTGCCAGTGCCACCTTCCTTCTCATGCACACATTTGCTTCTCTAAACGGCTACTGAGCTTTCCCTCCGACAGACCCGATGCTCATCCTGTAAGACGAATCAGCTTAAAATAGACTTTAAGTCCAACAATGGCAACAGAGACAGACGTTCACAAAAGCTCCAGATGCTCTCAATGGCTAATTGACGGCTTGGTGAACAATGACCCTAATTGTGAAATGTAAGCTGCATCTCCACTGAAACACTGTGATTGTGAAACTGCAGCGTTTTGCACTGTGGGCCAATATAGTTCTTACACAGTTTCTTGTGAGATTGAGTTGTACGGTCATTTGTTTGACTAAAGCCTAATACATATCCAAAAAATTTCTATCACTGTTACAAATTTAAGATTGCGTGGCCTTGCTGAAATGTGCAGTGTGCTCTACTCTGTGCTCATTCTCACAACAGTTCAAGGTTTGATTTTCATTTATGTCTTTTCTGCAAAAATAACTGAATGGAAAAAAGAACAAACCTGGATGTTGGTCATAACTAGTAGCTCCCATAAAATCCACTTGGCATATGTGACTGCTGATGTATACTTAGAGTGAAGCTTTTGATTAATATTTCTCTTTATTTTAAATTTTGATTCTGTTTCTCCTTATTTTACCTACCTTGCCTTGAGGTAAAGAGGATCAGATCTGGAATCAGGCGAGAGATTGAAAAGTGCAGCTGCGAATAGTACAAGTGTCTTATATGAGATTACAGTGATCACAAACACAAGTGGGCAACTATGAGAAGCTCAGCTGCAACTGTAATCAAGTCCAGTGGGGTATAAGAACTGCCCTTCCCATACGAACATGAAATACCTTTTTTTTATGTGGGAGTTACCTGTGGCCAGTCCCTCATTTTCTCTTACATAGTTTACAGCACATGTATCATAATGTAGCCTGACTGGTCTGCACACACTGACCTTTAGAAAACCCTTAAAACTTGTGAGGTCTACCATTTAATCCCCACAAAGCTTTCAAGCTTTTCCAGGTTTTTTTCTCTAATAAAGAAAAACAAGACCATGCACACGCACACAAATACTGACATCATAAATAGTGAACAGCTGTCTTGCAATTTCACACTCCCCCCAGGCTTGCAGATGATTCGTGTGAGCAAAATGTAACCTTATAAAAAGAGCAAATATACTATGTAGATTTTCATTATCATTACATAAATCTTTTTATGTTTTTAAAAGTGATGTCAGCTCTGCTTTGAGGAGGTAATGCAAACACTATCTAAACAAAATCTGTGAAGTCATCTGTATTTCATTAGAATCTCAACAGGATCTTCAGTTTGTTTATTTGATTGAGGAGTAATGTGCAATCCTCCTCCTCTTTCCTTTCATCCCTCGAACCCAATTTCCCAATACAGTTTCACTTCCATAACTGAGCAGGATAGAATCAAATTATCATAGCACACAAACGTAAGCTCCCTGTTTGGCGAAATTGTGTTAATGAGGTGTTTTTTTGACACAAGCAGGTCAACAGAAAAGAGCACAAATGTGCATTTAGCATCTATTTTCTGCCAGAAAGGCGACAAGAGTAAATTAATCAAACAAAGATGAAAACGCCTCCAATATGTCAGTGGGGAATCACTGGATAAATCCTGCCTGCTCTGTTTTGTATGAAAGCGTTTACCATAAATGTCTGGATACGGGCTCTCTCCAAGTCTGGGGTCAGCTGGTTTCACCACAGAGATGTGGACAGGCGGTGGCTGACTTTTCACCTCGATCCCATTTGTTACTTGCTTCAATGTGTTTGTGGTTAGCAGAGATAGAAGCTAATGCAGTGGGTGGCTGGGTGAGACAGGAGCTGATATATAAGTTGAATGAGTTGTTGCCTTGGTGTTTCCCTTTGTCAGTCCATAAGAAACCCTGGTTTACCTTTTGTCAGATCAGTTGTTGATGTTGGCAAGGATGTAGCCCTCCCACCTGCTCAACAGAACAAAGTTTGTTCCATCGTGTTGCAGTTCCAGCAGTTTTGAAAGGAAATGCTTGCACCAAATTCAAAATGAGTATATATTTTTCAGAATACAATGTATCCATTTTAACACTGGATAATCTCTCAGGATTTATCAAATCAAATCAAATTAATTTATTTGTATAGCACATTTCATGTACAAAACAATTCACAGTGCTTCACATAAAATAAAAGCATTGCAGCAGGAAGTGGAAGAAGCATTAAGAATACATAAAAGAATATAAAGAGAAACAAATAAAATCATTTAAATTAATTTAAAAACAAGCAACAGTCCAGATAAGTTAAAAAACACCAAAACACTACTATTAATCTTAGCTAATAAGCCAAGTGAGCTGCTATCACTGTATTGGTGATACAGATAAATGGATCCAGAGAACACAGATCATATTTGATAGTATCATTAATTAATTTGGTCTATTTTTTTATTGCCACAAATGTGCCATGGGACTGCACTAAATCTGTACTTGGTGATTCTGGTAGCTGCAGCTGTGGGGGTATCAGATTTCCTTGGAGTGTCCGTGTTGTGTAGGCAGACTGAGAAAACACTGAATGTCTGGTGGCTGTAGTGTAGATAGACGTGGCCTGCTGACCTTTCAGCCAGTTGCTGATTCTGCGGGTGGTGGCGAGAGGGTAAATAACGGTGAAGTGGCTGTCACCTCAGGGCACAACTGCTCAGAAGTTTGGTGGTGGGAAGCAAGCTGCCATAAATTCACCAGGGGACAGATTGGGTGGTCTGCTGCCTCAACTAAAGATCATTTACATTTAATGCAGGGAAAACTTAATGAACTGAGCGCAATGGCAGGAAAAAGAGAAATTTCAGCCCGGCATTGGTCATTACACAGAGCTGCAACATTAGCAAACAGAGCAGCAGCTCAGAGTGCAATGACCTTCAGGGACCAAAAATGAACAAATTACAGTTGCTTTCTTCTCCTTTTTCTGTTATCATTTGAAGCTCATTGACTCAATCAATTTCATATTAACACTAAACCAAATTTATGTAGGAGGTCAGTGATGAAAAACAAATATCACTCTGCTGGAAAGCTTTATGGAGCTTTTTCGTTCTTCAGGCTCATTGTTTTGCTTTTACTGTATGGCTGGGTCACAGTGTTCTCATTAAATCCATTTCCAGCAGCAACAGGCAGTTATTTTCAGCAAACAAGCTCTGATGAATTGACTCCTGCAAAGCCAAGATACAAAGTGGAAAAGGTAGGTTGGGAACTACCTGGTGAAGTCAGCCAAATGTTGGAGCCGGACACATGCCTAAGTTTCAATCAAGCAATTCAGAGTAAACATTTGTATTCAATTTGAGATTGTCATAACTGTAGGTTTGCTGTGCAAGAGTATCTGCAAAAAACACAAGATGCTATTAAAGACGACCAAGATAAAAAAAAAAAACAGCATATGGCACTATGACCTCCAAAGAATAGCCTAATTGTATTTCAGAAAAATCAATTCAGTTCATTTGTCTCCTTCTTTATTGCCAGAATGGTTCCTGCACCGAAACGCTACTTAACAACTAGATCAATAGAATATAAAAGCCTGACAAAGATTTATGGGTGAAGAGCAGTCTTAAGAATAAATGAGCGTGGGGGGGTAGAAAAATTTAAGCCTGCAACTTTTTGTCACTGATGTGGTTAGTATGGGAAAACTATACATTTTTGGTGACAATATAATTGCATTGTAATTGCATTTTCTTCCGCAAACCAGCAGCTTTTTTTTACTCGTCTGAGTGAAAATGGAAAGATGCCATTTCAGATCCTCATCACGAATGGGACTATATTGGAGATTCTATTTGACTGATTTTTCTACCCCGTAGATAAAAGTTTCGCTCATGTAATCATGATAAACATTGTCAAGGAAGTTTTGTTTTCATTTTTGAAAAAGGCACATTAATGCCACAAACGACATCAAGATGTCACATTGCTTCTCATTCGGTGGTAAGTGGACAAGAGTTTATTGCTGATAGAGCAGCGCAAAACTAAATCTTCAGAATTTACTATTATTTCTAATGATAGGAACCAGTTGTTTATAAATAGCTACAACACACTTTGAATACAAGTTTTACAATGTTTTCTCTTTTTGAACTTGAATGTCATGTTGGTTATAACCCTCTTTTCCTCTTGATTTTGTAATTATCCTGTTTGAGTAGTTGTTTTTGTTATCGGTGGAGGAATCCACCACCTCTATTTTGTCTTTACATCAATTACTCAAAGATGTGGAACTGACTATAAATTACGAGTTCTGTAACACCTTATCTCTGATATTAGCCTCAGACTTGGACTCAGATTATTCCTTTTCCAAACCAATCTTTTTGGGTTGCAGTTCTGGATGGTTTGTTGGAAATTACTTTCCTGGAAAAGAAAGCAGTGGGTTTATTCTGAAGCTGTCACAGGACATATAATGTGTCTCTTCCTGAGGTTAGCTCGGGCAATACCTGCCAATCAAATATCCATGAAACAAGACATGGTTACTTATGGCATTTTTTTTAGACCCCATTCTCATTGCCACAGTGAAAAAATTGATCGACTGGTTTATTAACCATGCTGAAATACTTGATTTGTTCTGGCAAGACTATAAATTGTTTTGGCTCCTCTGCTGTATTCCTGTATTCTTATAGGACTAACCATTGTATTGTATACAATAAGGCTGGATATATTGAAACATGACCCTATCACAGTTGCTTCTGCACACAGATAGATTTTATCAGACATGCTTTACTTCCCATTCAGAACTGAACTTCTTATCATTTATTTTATTTTGTTTCACATTTCTGTTACTTAATTCGGTAAAATACATTAAATCCACCCTATTTGTTGTTTTTACAGTATCTTACAATGCTTTATCTTTATTACCAGCATATGTTTCACATTCAATTGTCTTAGTCAACATTTGATCTTCAAAACATTTGACTGAATTGTGACTCCAGTGACTTTCAACATCAAAAATGCATCCAGTCGTTTGAAAAAAGCGCACACTTTTTTTTTTATCATAAGGTTTTACATATCCGGACATAAAAGACACACATCTTGACCAGGAGTGAACATGGCAGGCTACATTGTGTCTTTATTTAGTCAACAAAAAACCAAAATGCAGAAGAGGTGTGTGAAAAAACTATGTACAACCTTTTGTATCGGTAGCCTTCAGGAGCAATAACCTGAAGTAATCTCTCTCGGTATGACCTTAACAGCCTCTCACATCATTGTGGTCGACTCTTCTTTACGATGTTACTTCAGTTCATTGAGGTTTGTAGCATTTGTTTACACACAGCTCTCTCGAGGTCCTGTCACAGCACTTGAATCAGATTCAGGTCCATACTTTGACAAGTTAAGTGCAAAATCGTTGTTTCTTTTTATTTCAACTGTTGTTGATTTGGTGCTGTGCTTGGGGTCATTGCCCTGCCGCATGATCCAGTTTCAGCCAAGCTCATGGTCAACTCAAATACCGCAAGGTGCCCAGGTCCTGTGGTTGCAAAACAAGCCCACATCATCAACCGTTCATCACCCTGCTGACAGTTGGTATGAGGTATTTTTTGCTGATATGCTGTGTTTGGTTTTCATCAAACGTGGTGCTGTACATCATGGCCAAACATCTCCACTTTGGTCTCGTCTGTCCAAAGGACACTGTTCCAAAAGTTTTGTGGGTTTTTTTTTTAGATGGAACTTTGCAAACCTCAGCTGTGCTGGCATGTTCTTTTTAGAGAAAAGAGGCTTTCATCTGTCAGCCCTCCCACACAAGCCATAGTTGTTCAGACTTTTTCTAATTTTCTGTCATGAGGCATGTAGAGTCTGAAATGTAGCTTTTGGGTTTATTTGCAGTCACACTGAGCATTGCGCAGAATCACCCTGGTGTGAGCTTGCTGAGACATCCACTCCTTGGAAGATTGGCAGCTGTCTTATAACCCTTCCCAGATTGATGGCAATTTCTTCTCTAAGAGCATTGCTGATGTCTTTCCTCCTTAACGTTGTGTTAGCACGCACCTCAATGCTACCAACGAACTGACAGAATTAATGGTTTTACACAGGCACTCACACTTGATCAATCAAGTGTATTTGATTAGCAGCACCTAGCTGCTGCTTACCCTCTACATTCCTGTGAAAGTATGAAGAGTGGAATTTTTATTCTTTTTTTTTTTTTTACACATGGCTTCAGCATTATGCCATGGATTTTATCAAATCAATAATGATACAGGGTAATTTTCCTGGGGTTGTATTTACCTCATTTTAAGACCTGGTGAAGACCAGATTTTTTATAATGTCCTGATTCACAGTACCTTACAATTAATAGATGATGCACTTTCTTATTCACAGAACTGAATCTAAAAAAGATGTAAAAAGCCTCTTGTTGCTGCAGTTGGGCAGTGGATAAAGAAATAAGAAAGATTTCCCAGTCTTTGTCCATTCCACATTTTGATAAACTAAGTTGATTCCATAGTTTCAGAGCAGGCTTTCTTTAGATTTTGAACAAGTTGTTCTTGGAAGGAACCCAAATAAAAGTAATATGATACCATATGGCCAAGCATAATGCACAGATGTTATTGGAGCAGCTTTGTCCTCCCTTTGACTATGGGTCATAACATTAGCATCTGTGAAATGAATAAATGTATGTATGTGCATTTTTTGTGTGTCTTACTATGACCCCACAAGCCCTGATCATGTGCTCATGATTCTTTAATGACATACCTTACTGCCTGAACTCCAGCCTCTCACACAATAAAAAGGACTGGGGGCATAAACGTGCAGTATATTTCAAAACGATGAAGACTGGGCTCTGTGTCTCACTAGCCACGGACGGTTTTCTGGGCAGAACTAAATGAATGGGGATGGTAAAAACATCCCCGGTCATCCCTGCAGTTGTGTAAAATATTAATGTATTTTTGATTCTTCAGTATCAGCCACATCCATGGGCTCCCCAGTCGCTGGTGTAAAGTTTTCTTAATACT